>NC_052534.1:89794534-90103739 GCF_016699485.2 Gallus gallus | reverse complement strand
GTTAACCTGAAGAATAAATTTGACAGCAGCCCTGGCTTGCAAAGGCTTTGAGCTAGTTCTGGTAGGAAGCACAGTTACTTACAGTGTACAAATTCAAAATCAAGTAAAAATAGAAAGAAAGCAATAGTAAGTGCCTATTTCTTGAGTGAGAATTTCAGTTCTAACTTTTCCAGATTTTACTTTCATTTTAGAGCATGATAAACGTGGTCTGGTTTTTTTTTTTTCTTTTTTTTTCTAATTAGTGACTCTACCATTTTCAGTAAATGAACAGATACAAATGCAAGAGGAGTGTGTATTTTTTTTACTCACATGAACTTACGTCATTTTCAAAATGAAGATAAATTTATTTTGCTTTCATCCAGAACCTGTATTGCACAACAGATGAATTCCTCTTGACAACGAGGAAATCCATAACAAAAGATTAAAGCACTTAAATCATTGGCATGCAGTGATTTTTTTTTTTTTTAATGAAGTTTATTAGGGAAATCTCTAACTACTTTTGCAAGAACATGAAAAATACCGTATTTTAATGCTACAAATATATTTTAGATTTTCACCTGGGAAAAAAATAATTAAAAATAATGATCGGAGTGATCTGTTTTCTTAATCCAATGGGAAGATGACTAAAATGCAGAACTGTAATACCATACAACTCGTTTTAGGGAGGAAAAAAAAAAAAAAAAAAAGCTTTTATAATTAGATGCACTAATTAGTGCATTCTGCACTAATAATTAGACTAATTTGCACTTACACATAGTTACTTCGAGAAGCATGCTATAGAAATGTCCTGATCTCACTCACCTCCTTTTGCTGTGCTCCTTAACATTTTTTCAGCACCTTTTATTTCCAAGATACTCTGCAGAAGTTTGTGAGCTAAATCCAGGATTTTACTGACTTGACTATAGCTAATCTCTGTGCTTCTGTACACAGTTGTATTGATTTAGATTGAGTTCTTGTTACATTTGCATCTACCTATGCTAATATTGCTTAAATTTGAGGGCTTATTTTTCTGTGAGTAGTTTGGAAACAAAATGTGTATTAAAGATCTACAGATCATATATAGAAGAGAACTTTTGAGCCACTTTTTTCCCCTCAACAAAATTGATTAGCAAGTCTTAAAATAATGTTGTATCTTCACTACCCCATTACTACTGAAATAAGTTTGAGAGGCCTCAGAAAAATAATAGATCTGGTGGAATGAAAAGGGTAGTTGTAGTAAGAAGGAGTGAAGTGAAAAAGGCAGAAGGTAAGTCCTTTACAGACAATTGGAAAATAACTACTGCAGTTGCTGTAACTTTAAATGTCAGTCCCAGATGTACCTATTAACTGAGGCACCTAAAAGGATACATTTTGTGCTTAACTAAGAATTGCATTCAGAGGGGAAAAAAAAAAAAAAAAAAAAAAAAAAAATTACTTTTTTAATTCCCGACTTGGACGCTGGAACAAATTATTAGCTTTCACAAAGGTGAGCAAGTAAAAACGGACATATACTCTGTAGTAATACATACTACACAATGCTTTTGTGAGTAACGTCTAGTTTTTTTGTAATCCGGAAAGGACATCTTAAAAATTGTCAGCTCTAGCTCTGTAAAACACATAAAAATATACAATCTGATAATATACAAGATTTTAAAATAAACAAATGCATTTTGATGTTAGT
The DNA here is from genome assembly GCF_016699485.2 of Gallus gallus. Taxonomy (NCBI): domain Eukaryota; kingdom Metazoa; phylum Chordata; class Aves; order Galliformes; family Phasianidae; genus Gallus; species Gallus gallus. The sequence continues at coordinate 90,102,079 of NC_052534.1, read as the reverse complement.
TTGTTAGAAAAAAATACACAGCTGTTATGAACCCAACAGTCTAACAATTTGCATTTGAACTTTAATTTTTCTGGCTAAGAAATTAATTTGTTTGGTAAGTAGAGAGCTGCTGTATGTTTTCCTCATACCACGATAATTTTATTTCTTCTGAATCATATTAATAGTACTGTTAACTGTCACATTGTTCTAATATGGGAGTGTAGTCACAAAAAAATTGTATTGGGAAGTTATAAATCCAGTGCAGGACTTGATAGCACTGTATTCCCGGTATGAAAAAGTAGGTAGTAGAACAAAGGCAACTCTTGGGTTAGTTAAAAAAAAAAAAAAAAAGAAAAAAGAAAAGAAAAAAAGAATGATTTACCAAGTAGAAAATAGGAGAAGTCATTACCTCCAGCTGTAATTTTTGAGTTCCCTACTGAAAAGCTGAAATTCAATTTGTGGTGTCTGTGCTTTAGAAAAGCTATTTACAAATTGGAAAGGGTTCACAAAAAGTATGGAAGAATTCTTTGAGGTTTAGTAAATCTTCTGTACAGAAAAGAATAAAAGGAGTCCAATCCACTCTTTTTAAAAGAGATTATTAATTTTGAGTTTGATTGCAGTCTGTAATTACCTATTTATGAAGACCTCTGATAATACATAGAACTTTAACCTATCGTACAAAATAATAGAAATAAAAATGGGATGGAAGATGATTTAAAAAACTCCAGAAGAAAGTTTGTATTTTAAACTGTGAAGGTATTTAACCATTTTCTAATAATGGGATACATTCATCATCGTACTAACACCCATCATCCTTTTAAACCATTGGCTGAAGAGGAACTTATGGATGTAGGAATTACTGCTCAGAAACCTTCTGTTTGCAGCAAGTCAGACTGAATTATCACGTGCTCTTCCAGGCTTCAAACATCTAATTTTTCTAATAAGAAAAGGTAAAGTGACATTTACTTTATTTTACATTTAAATTATTACTAAAGAACTGCCTTTTAGCACACTACTTTATTTTTTTTCCTTCTGTCTCAGCCATAAAGCCTACTTTGTTTTGAAAACTGGCAATGAGGATCTGATGAGGAATTAGAAAAACTGAAAATCAGTTCAGTAACTGAGAGTGTTTGATTCAATGGCAAGAACATAAAGAGGCTGGAGTGAGCTTGTTTTTGTCCTTCCTTAATCTACAGATATTCCACTTTTCCAAATCATAAATGTAGACATCAGATTGCCATGACTGCATCATCACAGCAAACTCCAGATGGCTTATAATAACTTCAGCATTAGTATGGCTGCTTTCTCCCATACCACCAGCTACTCAAGAAAGCTGAGGTTTTATTTTCATTAGTAATTCTTTTCACGGGTAATACAGACATCATAAAATCCTTTTTTTTTTGCACCTTCCTCTATTAAGTTTTGGTAAATGATGGATAATTCTAGCTTTGTTTCATAACACACATACCATGTTATTGCCATTTCCATGGCATTTAGGATGTATTTGTGCTATCACAGAAATATCAGTTTGACCTTTCCTTATGGTATTTCAAGTATATCTCAGATTTCTCTTATAAAGTTTTAGACTTCATTAGGCACAAAGGCTATATTTGTGATTAACCTCATGTTCCTGTTGTCTTTTGTTCACAGAGTCAGCTCACACTTTATTGCTTAGTGGGTGTCCTTAATCAAGAATATATCTTTAAATATGCTCATATGTGGTGGATATTACAGCACCTTTACTTAAGAGTAGGTGCTACAAGAAAAGCTAATCTGCACAATGAGGCTGAAATAAGACTTCTGATTAGTGCTATGAGCATTTTCATGTGTATGCAAGTACTGGAGAAAGGATTTTTTTTTTTTTTTTTTTTAAGATGTATATCTATGGTAAGTAGAAGAGCATTACAGGAGGGTTCAAACACAGGACCACTAGTATCCATGCTGTTTCACATAACAAAGGTACCACACAAATTAAACAGAACAGAAAAACTCTGCGCAGTATGTAGACATAAGACAAAAATAAATTTAAAAAAGAGTACTAATAAAAAATCTCTCTGATATCTGCAGTTCCGGAAAACTTTTTTTTTTTTTTCTTTCAAATAATAATGCATATCTGTGCAAAAATAAGCAGATTGTTTGCCTAATTCTCATTACTATTTTTTTCCTTTAATGCAATCTGCAACTCGCAATGGAAGCAGCATAGTTATTTGGGACAGAAAAGGAGTTTGGAAGAACAGAGTTCTAAAATTGATTTATGTCAATAATAGTTTAAAAGACAAATTTTAAACAGTGCTGAACAGAAAAAGCAACATCACAAAACATATGAGCATATAAGTGTTCATTTTCCTATAGAAAAGCAATTTTTGAAACAATGTCTTAGAAGAAAAACAGAAGGATCAAATTTTTGCATCAGTCAGTGAAGTGTGTTTTAGTGCAAAAGCATCTTACATATTTAGGTATTAAAAACAAGTAGATCTGATATTCTGATGCTTTCACTCCAATGTAAAAATAAGGAAGATTAAGTTCAAAGCAGGTTAACTGATCCATATAAGCCCAGATGACTGTTAGTTTTGGGAATACATGTAATTACTTGATACATAATCTTTTTTACTGTAACGTGAGAAAGTCTATACAACTCGTAATGGTGATGACATAGATTTGTCACTTGTATGCTCTATATGTTACAGAGCCATATAAGATGTTTTTATAAAATATTATGTTTTTTTGGTTTTGCTTTCTTCTCTGTAAGGCTGTTCATTTCTAATTAGCATTAATATCTCCAAGAGTACTTTTTTAACCTTTTTGTCTTCTCTTACATGTTTCAGTAAATGGGCTTTTCACTGAATATGAGAATTCTCTGAATGGATTCCTAATACAAAATAGAGACTGTATCCATAAATAATGGAAAGATGTAGACCACTGATTTACAACAAAATAAATGACAGCACAAGATGTATTTTTTGCTCCCAGATTTGCAATTGGGCCTGTTAGTAATGAATGTTAGAATTAGATTAAGGAGGGGTAACATAAATAATGAAGAAGTATATTAGAAAGAAGTGCAATAAAATTTTATAACTAGAATTCCTACATCTGTAGAAGTTATGAATCTGCAGAACTGGGGATAAGATTGATGGGAAATTTGTGAAGTCATGAGGCAGACACAAATGGAAGTCTCATTTCTAGATTCTGTGTCTTCTGTGCCTTTCTGCTCATGCCATTAGTTTTAATTTTGTAATTTTCTATTACTTTTATTTTGCTGAATTTTTATTTTATTCTAGATTGTCAATGAACAACAGAAAACAACATATGAAAGGCACCTCAGAAAAACTCACTCTGATCATATTATATGGTATAGGGATCTCTGTTCCTTTACAAATGTGGTCTTTATGCACAGCATTCCCAGCATAAAAGCCACTAGCTAAGACTGTTTTGCCTTTATTCAAGACTAGGGAGCTCCTTCTAGTTCAGAACTGTGCTGTGAGGATACTCTTCTAGACTGTAAGGAGACAAAAAAAAAAAAAAAAAAATCTTGTGTTTACTCATGTTCCATATGCTGTGGTCTTTACCTTCCAGTCTTTATCTGATTCAATGTCAGTTTCTTGTGTCATGTAACCAGACATTGCAGACATTACTATAGCTCTACTGCATATAATCTTCACCCTGTGGAGGAAATCATTGCTATTCAGAAGTGAGGCAAAGGAGTGATCAAAGGTCTTACATCTTTTTTTTTTTTTTCTTACATTCTCAGCTCCAGTTCTTTAGTCTTTGAAATCAAAGATAAGGCACTGTTCAAATAATAGTGGTATCTGTTTATTTGTGTGTGATTCAATTTGAACTCTGGTCCAGTACTGCTCTGGCAGGGGTATCCATGGGAAGACATTCCTTCAGGCCTCACCCGCTGCTGCACTGTGGGCTCCTCCATGGCTGAATGGGGAGATCTGCTCTGTGTGGTGGACTGCAGGGGGATGGCCTGCTCCTCTGTGGGCCTCTGCTGGGCTGATGGTGATTTCTGTTCTGCTCTGACCTCTGTGCCTGCAGGGCTGCTTCTCTCCCATTTCTCCCTCCTCTCTCTCAGCTGCTGGTGCTCAGTGGTGTTTCCCTCTCTTCAGCCTGCTCTCCCAGAGCACACCCAGTGTTGCTCATGGCTCAGCTCTGGCACCAGCAGGTCCCTGGTTGGAGCAGCTGGAGCTCTGCTCTGACATGGGGCAGTGCTGGGCTCTGCTTACTGAGGCTCTTGCATCCATACAGCCCTGTCCCCATGATCCAAATCTTCCCAAAGAAGCTCAGTGCAAGCACACCAACTGAAATTGATTTCAGAGGACCATCCATTTCTCTTGTTTTGCATTATTTTAATATTTGGAAGTGAGACAGGTGTTTCAAAGTAATACAATTTAATATTTATCAACTGCAAGCAACCTCATAAAGCATGAAAAGAGACTTTCCTAGGCCAGACTTCAGAAAAAAAAAAAAAAAGTAAAAAAAAAAAAAAAAGTAAAAAAAAAAAAAGTGGAAAGATGTGTGCTGTGGTTTAGCTAATTCTGTCACAAATGCCAGGGATTCTTTATCCCCTCTTCTGTCCTATGAAGGACCCAACCAAGATAAGGAGGGATAACTAATTTGCTACAAATGATGCTTGCAAAAGAATGTAAGACAATATGACATGAAAAGAAGTTACTGGTACTAAATCAAAGTAGGGGAGAGAGAGGAGTTCTGACTGTTACTCACTGCACTACTGGAATGGAAGAGAGTCTTTTCCACCATCACTGTGCTATATCACTTCTTCTGGAATTGGAAATCACATGGAATGTACTAGAGACTTCTGGGAACTGTAATCTGTCTCTTCTCAGCGTATCTTCCTCTCAGGGAGCCAAAATTCACATAAGAATAGCCAGTGTTGCCAGGATCCAGAACGTGCAAATAGCCAACACTGCTAGAAGCTGACCCAGGAAGTGCATCTACCCAGCACTATGTTCCAGCACTAAACAGCTTACCACATGATGTCATGATATGGAATAATGATAAAGCCAGGACAGTGAGCCAAACTGCAAATTGGGGAGATACACCTGAAAAGTAAAATGGAACTTATTTCATAAATTGAGTCTATCTCATGTTGTTCTATTTTACATATATAAGTTCAAAGTTCTTGAAACCATGTACAGGAAAAATCAGTATTGTATTGCAGACTGGGTTCCACTCATTAATTTGTACTCTTCAATTGTGTTCATCCATCATGTGTTTTTCTATAAATTTTGGACATTACCCATTGTCATTGCCCTTTCCTAAGACTTTATTTATTTATTTATTTACTTACTTTCTTTATTCTCTCCTTTTTTTCCCCTCTCTTTTATCTTTCTTGTCTTCTTCAGGAAGGTGTGCAAAAGATGTATGTTAACCAACATTAGTGCCTTTCTATTCCTGAATTTTCATTTGCACCATAAAAGCAAAGAACAATAGGATAATAAAACAAGGAAGAGTTTTTCAAGTGACAGATGTTAAAGGCAGAGGCTGTAAAGAAGAAAAATAATAGAAAACAATCATCTAATTGCAATGGGAACACACGTTTTTCCTCACCTTTTGTTCTAGAAATCCAGATCTAGGAACAAATTCTCCCCTACCAATTTAACACAGGTGAAATGCATTGACCTTGGTAGACACCAAAGTGAGATGAGAATCAGAAGTTGACTATTTAAAAGGTCATTCAAGAACACTAATTATCAACACTGTAGAAGTAGAGAGTCTTGACAAAGCAACCTTCTGAAAGCTTGAGAGTTGTTTAGAAAATAAACCAGTAGGAGTATAGAACATTCAGCAAAAAAGTATGAAATATCTACCAGTAATTGCATCAAAGTTTGTCTTCCCCTGAAGGCCAGCACAGAGCCTGAACATACATGAAGAGCAGATAGCAGAGGAGAGATTGTAGGCAATGTGCTAACTTCAGGGAAAATACAAATAACTCTCCTGCAAGTTGTGCCTACAAGATACACATCACTGACTTACACAGAAATGCCTGAACTAACTTTGAATGATCTAGTCTAGATATCAGAAAAAGCATTAGTTTTCTGTTCAAAATAATTAGCTTTTATGGATAATATGCATTCACCTACCATTCAGAATACATTACTCCCCAAATCATAGCTTTAAACATGGAGGGTTTTCTCTTCTTACACATACGTGTGTATTTCACATAGAGGGTGGTGAAGCACTGGAACAGGCTGCCCAAGGAGGTTGTGGATGCTCCATCCCTCGAGGCATTCAAGGCCAGGCTGGATGTGGCTCTGCACAGCCTGGTCTAGTGGCTGGTGACCCTGCATGTAGCAGAGGGTTGAAACTAGGTGACTGTTGTGGTCCTTTTCAACCCAGGCCATTCTATGATTCTATGATTCTATGATATTTGCTGTATTACTGGCATAAGAGCTTGTTCTTGATTTATTTATTCCCCTAGTATAGTTCAATGAGAAACAAAAGTTAAGATTCCATGTGTACAAAAGAACAAACAAAACATGCAGTGCATTTAGTTATGTGGTACCTGCATCTAGAACATTATGCCAGAGGCTGGGTGAGGATGAAGAAAATCAGTCCCAGTCTCTAAGGTACTAAATTATATCTGTTCAATATACAGGGGAAAAAAATAAAATTAAGTAAAAAAGATATCAGTATATGTTGAAGATAACTAAATTTAAGATAATATTCAAGTAATATTATTGTCAGAGAGATTTGTCCCAAGAATGATAGAAGTTATATAACTCAGCAAAAGTTATTCACCAAGCATTACTGGTGAATACTCTGGCATGAATCACAAATAATATACTTACACCTGTAAAGTTAGTTGCAACAGATTCTAAAAGTACAGAATCCATTAGAGGTGCATTATTTGTCATTTCAGACGTTCATCTTAGATGGTTAAAATTGTGTGCTAGTTCTTAAAGATATGTGCTATACACTTAGGTTACAGAAAATACTGTACACACATTTTTATACTGTTGAAATTTAGAATAGTCACATATTGATGCACTTTAATTTGTTCATAGTCCTTCTTCATAAGAAGGAAGAAAAACACATTTCCTTCCTTCCTTCCTTCCTTCCTTCCTTCCTTCCTTCCTTCCTTCCTTCCTTCCTTCCTTCCTTCCTTCCTTCCTTCCTTCCTTCCTTCCTTCCTTCCTCTCTTCCTTCCTTCCTTCCTTCCTTCCTTCCTCTCTTCCTCTCTTCCTCTCTTTCTTTCCCAGCAACACAAGTATACAAATTTCAGCCTAGCAAGCACGTAAATAACATTCTTCAGTGAAACTGCACTGATTCCTGTGCAGTTATTTCTACATTTTAGAGTATTTATCTGTATTTTGCACAAATATAACAGAGGCAGTAGCAGTGTCCTCTTGATGACAATTGCACTGAAACTAGCACATACAGCAGGATTTATTTACAAAATTTGAAACATTCATTTTTCTAATTGGAAAATCCCAGAACTATAATGGAGTTTAACATACTACTCAAAGATTAGATTAAACATCATTCCCTAATTCAAAAGCAATAAAAACTAGAAATATTTATCTACAATTTACTTAGGTGTTTATACTGAACTAAAACAAAGATTTTCAGATGGCTCGATCTTCCAGGTGTGAATGATATTCAGCTCTATGTGCTCACACTTATTAAAATATGTCACCCAGTGTCTGCCAACCTGAACCAGAGAATAATGAGAAGGATGTGTAATGAATGCTGATGAGTATAAATTGTATGAATAGTTTACTAGATTAATTATCTAACTGAACATATATTTTGTGACACTCCCATGTTAGTTCAAGTATTTTAAGTAAAATGTATTTATTTATTTATTTACTAATTAAATCGTCCTAACTAGATTATGAAATAATTCATTTCAGTATGAATAACAGCTTTTGTAGTCGATGAAAAGTACATATCTGTGAGATGGTGTAGAAGTTGTTCTCTGAGACAGGATGGGAAAGATTATGAAGGCTAATGGGAAGGCTTCAAAGTAGTTTTCAAGGAATCTCTAGGAGTAAGGCTCCTGTGTTTTTGTGGGTACTACTACATCTAGGTCTGCTTCCTGGACAATGTGTACAGGCATTAAATGGCTGATGTATAAACTGCAAACTTTAATTGATGTAACACTTATACTTCTAGGCTTTATTTGCTTATTTTTTTTTTTTTTCCTAATAACTTTGCAAGCTGGCCACCTGTCTGTGGGGCTGGTGTACTCCTCCTGGCCCACTCGGACCTGACCTTCCACCCATGATCCTATTTGGGTGATGAATGTATATATGAATGTAACAAATAAGTGATACACAAACAATTGCTCACCAGCCCCCAGCTAATGCCCAGCTAGCCCCTTGAGCACTGGAAGATGATGAACTGAACTTCCATTCCCTTCAAAACTCCTTCCTTCATATGTAATATCTTATGGAATGTCCCTGTGACCAGTTTAAGTCAGCTGTCCTGATTCTGTTCCCTCTCAGCTCCTTGGGCTTTTCACTGGGAATGACTTTGGCTCTTTACAATACTGCTTAACAGTAACTATAAACATCTGCATATTATCAACAGTGTTTCTCTCCTAGAACCAAAACATAGCATCATACCAGACAGTCTGAATAGAACAATTTTGTCTCAGCTGAAACTAAGACATGGATTTTCTTAAAACTCTTTATCGTAGAGCCACAGCTCACTACCTTCAGTCTTTGGCAGTATTTGGCAATACTTGGAGAACTAGATGCTGAACACATTTTATCTCTGAAAATTTCCTATGCTGTATTGTCTCGCTCCAATTTATAGGAGGGAGAGGAGGTTCTTAGAAATATGTATGCCCGGCGTGAGATTAAGAAACAACGGTTCAAATGTTGGTCCGACCAGTTTATTACAAATGTTAATAAGGGAGATGGGGAAAGGAGAGGACGGACGCTATTAAGGATTGGGGTGATGGAGAAGGGAAGGCGAGCGATAGAAAAGATAGAAAGAGGCAAGAATTGCGTAAAGCGGGGATAGTCACCACCAGGATCCGGCAGCAGTCCCGTTGCACGATGTTCCGACGGTCCGAGGCCGAAGGGCAGGAGCAGCGAGGCCGCTTACATGTATGCAATCTTATATAAAAAGGTCACATTCTTACATGGATGATTTTTATATGATAAAAATACAGAAAAAAAAAAATGTAACAAGGCAATTAAAGCCAAAACCAAAATTTCAACTACCTAGTGGCATAGAGAAAGTCTGTGGTGGTAAAGTGAAAATGTAGTGAAAAGAAGTAGCAGAGTCACAAATGTAGAGTGCCAGGATTAATGCCCACTCAAGCCTTTGATGTAAGCTATACAGAAAACATATATCTACAAGACATTTAAATTATTCATGTGAAATATGTGTTCTGCTCACTTTGAATTAAAGGATAGTTGCATCTTTGACTTAAATGAAACTGAGTGTTGTTACTCCTGTTTGATACACTTTGAATGTGTACATAAATATAAAGCACCAAAGGAGCTGGCTAAGCTAATACTCCAAGTAATATAAAACAAACAAACAAACAAAAAAGCAAACAAAACTCAATGTGAACAAAATAAAAAATAAAAGTTCAGAGAACATTTAGTTTTCTGCAATAGCTAAGAATGCTGAGTTTTGATGCACATTTTCAGCTTTAACAAATGAAAGACTGATGGTGTGAAGCTGATTGTTATTCCAGTCACCATTGTCCTTGTTGATTTTAGCTAGAACTCTCTTCTGCTGTCAAGATCAGTTTATATTCAAGTGTGTCATAGTATCTAGTGACAAGTACTGACAGCATTGAGATATGGTCACTATAATTTGCAAGTGATGACCTTGATTACTGATTTGTCAGACTCTACTTACTAATTTCCTTCACTATTGCCATTTCAAGTTAAAAGAACATAAGGAATGGTTAATCCAACCAATACAATCTTTGTGGGTAAATATATATAATGGATTTATTCTAGTTTACATATTGCTGTGAATTTCTCTGCCTAAATTTATAAATAGTGGCAAAATGTCCTGGAGCAAAATGCTCCAGGTCTTCCCTACTGCCTTAATTTTCAAGTGCCCTATATGTTTATAAAAGATTCAGGATTGACAGAGCTGTGAAATTAAATTTGCTATTTCTTTCTCAAACACTGAATTTCAAGTTGGACAGTGACAGTTAAAGGCTCTTCAAATAAGCCAGATGCTGTCTTAACTTTGCCTCCAAGGGATTGTCTCTGCATCTGCAAGTGTGTTTGTTCTCCAATCCATTTATTCTTCACGTCTTTGCATGGTCATGCCAACTAGTTTGTCAGTCATGTTCTGTAATGCTGACACTTCTCCATCAAACAAGGCATTTGTTTAGCATTCATATACCGTGTTAATTTACAAATATCATTTGTCTAATCAACACCTATTTTTCAAGTTATATTTCATATATTTACAGTTAAATAGTTATAGCAGTATGACTAAACTTTGCAATGTCCATACATATACATGCATGCATGCATACTGCATATATATGTATATGTATTTCCACAGTACATGTACATATCTGTATGTACACACATAAAAAAGACACAGGCAGATAGTGCTAACAAACACAAATGGTATTTGTTTCTGTGGATTTTTTTTTTTTTTTGGTGCAAAATGAAACAGAGCGTAAACTATATTCTACATAAAGTACTCATCACATTTTTGTTGCGTTTTATGTACAGGATGTTTTATTTGTAAATTTGTTTATTCCCAGGGTAATTGATAAGGGTATAATCACACATATAATGTCGTATTCAAACTGCATAGTGGCACTACTCTACATACCGTATTTAAATTAATTAATTAATTTAAACACAAAGAAGCGTTACTCTAGTTTTGCAAGCAGTAAACCAGATCCTGAGATGTGTAAGTCAGTGAATGAAGAATGCAGCTCCAATGGTATTTGCCAATCAGCATATACCAGCTAACATAGTTATGTCAGTAATTCTACAATTAAACCTACAAAACAGAGTAATTATGCTATATACACTCATCTCAATTTACACAGTTTAGATATAGTAGTACCTTGTCTTGTAACCCTTTCATCTTATACCACTTAACTGTCAATAATACATAGGTTGCTCCAAAAGTAATGTCTTTTACTTATTTCCACTGAAACAACAGATACAAAGAACACAGTAACAGTTTGATGCAGGAAATTCTCATCTACAAAACACTGTTGTTCAACATACCACCATTAGCCAACCTGTGCATATGAGCTGAATGAGACTCTCCATTTCAAGCTGTGACAGCTGTGCATGGCCGTCTGGAATGTAGCATGTCTTTCACATCACTGTAACCACTGCTGAAATGGACCACTCCCCACCTCATTGTGCTCACATCCACTGTTTGGTCTTTGTAAGTGTTCAGTAAGCACCAGTGAATTGTGGAGGAATTCAATGTGAACATGGAGGAATTCAATGACACACCTATGCTTCATATGCACTTCCATGTCAGATGCCATTTTGTAAGTCTGCCCCTCAGCCATCTATCACACAGTAATGAAATCTAACCCTTCATTTTGTAAAGGCATTAGATCATACAATATTAAATACACATGCCCTGGTGTATTTTCCCAGAATTTGTATTTGACTACATTTCTGTTCATTACTTTAGATATTATGTGCACGGAGGGACATAATCTTTTCAAGAGAAGATGGAGTGAATCCTGCATGAAATATGAATACATTAGTTCTATTTCAGCTTGATGGAGTCTGTAGAGATTCACGATACTGTCTATCATGCATATATCCAAGGAAATGATTTGTAGCAGTGGTAGTGCGTATAAGGTCATGATTCAGGACAAAAAGTATAACAACTACACTACAATTAATGAAGTCTTTGAAGAAATAGCAAAGAAAGAAGCTACAGATCTGAGTAATGGCAAAGGCTGTTATATTTTTAGACAATATGAGACTAGAATGTTCTATTTATGGGAAATAACTTCTTTAAAACTTTGGCTTTAAATTTAGTCCAACTCTCCTGAAATGGACAGGGACATCCACAACTAGATGATGTTGTTCAGAGCCTGGTCCATCCTGACCTTGAATGCCTCCAGGAGCGGGGCATCTATCACATCTCTGGTCAACACGTTCCAGGCTGCCCTCACTGTAAAAAACTTTTTCCTGATATCCAACCTTAACTTCCCCTCTTTAAGTCAGAAACTGTTTCCCCTTGTCCTATCACAACAGATCCTGCTAAAGAGTCCATCCCCTTCCTTCTTATAACATTCCCTCAGATACTGAAAGTCTGCTATCAGGTCACCATGGAGCCTTATCTTCTCCAGACTGAATAGTTCCGTCCCTTTCAGACTGTCCTTGAAAAGGAGGTGTTCCCTCCTGTAGATCATTTTTGTAGCCTTCCTCTGGATACACTCTTCCAGATCCATCTCTCCTGTACTGAAAACACCATAACTGGAAGCAGTACTCCATGTGAGGTTTATTTTCCCCAGCTGGTATTGATAGTGGGGATTGATGCAACCCAGGTACAATATCTTCCACTTGACTTTGCTGAACCTCATGAGGTAGTCCTTGGACCACTGCTTGAGCCTGTCTAGGTATCTCTGAATGGCATTCCATCCCTCAGGTATGTTTGCTGCTTGATGCCACCCACAATTATGCCAAGAACAAGAGGTAATGGACTTAAGTTGCACTGGAGTGGCTTCAGGTTAGATAATAGGAAAAAAATTCTCAGAAAGAGTGGTGAGGCACTGGAATAGGCTGCCTAGAGAGTTGGTGGAGTCACTGTCCCTGGAAGTGTTCAAGAAACATGCAGACGCAGCACTGAGGGACAGTTTAGTGGGCATGGTGGTTATGGGTTGGGGTTGGACTAGATGATCTTAGTGGTCTTTTCCAACCTTAATGATTCTGTGATTCTATGCACTCGATAGTACTATTAATGTAACTGATGAAGGTATTGAAAAGCATCTATCCCAGTAAAGATCCCTGAAAGAGATGACATTACTTGCTCTTTCCTTGTCCAGTGATGAAGTTGTGCTATCAATTCCTGTTATTTAAGCAAAGCACAGAGAACAGACATTGCTTTTTATTTTTTGTTTCATTGTTTATTGTAGCAGTCCCATAAACACTAATTTCTGAGTCATTCATTGTATACTTACAAGAATGAGAGCCTACAAACTTTTCCAAACAAAATGGTTGAAACAAGAAACAGCTACATTTTATAGTCCCTCAGTTTTACACATTTATATCACTGTATAAGTCTGGGGTTTTAAGGTCCTCCAACGCATGAGGCTGCCTGCGCTCAAGGCTACTGTAAAAGAGCTGTGAGTAAGAAAGAGATCTGAGAGGCCTTTCCAGCCCCACTTCCTTCACTGAGGAGCTGCAGTCAAGATCGGTCCTTCACCCTTGATCCTTGCTGCTGCTCTGTTGGAGAAATTCCTGATCCATGTTCCTCACTGGTTCTGATCCCGACCAACTGATATCACTTTCTGTCTTAATCTTAGACCTGTCTTATCATGTGGAGATAACTTGCAATCACCAGACTGTAACTGTGCCCTGATACTGTCACTGCTCTCCTCTCCTTGCTCCACAGTAATGTTTTTGAGGTTTAGTCAGCAATGTCATTGGACCTACCAGCCTTGTTGCTTGCTCTTTGCTACCTGCTCACTCAGCCAAGTCTTGCTGATCTTGGACACTCAACGCCCAACACCATGAGCTACAATTGAATTAATTTTTCACTTCTCATTATTTTAGCCACTTACCAGTAATGTAGCAACTTGTCTCTGTCAGAAAATTTGGGGTTCAATGTTGGTGAATAGGCATTTCAGATGTCTATCAATGAAACTGTTAGGAATGCAGAAGAAAATCTCTTATTTCTGCTACTGTTTACTTTCTTAGTTCAGTATGGTAGCAATCACAGGAAGATAGGCTATGTGATGGTTTATTTTGCTTTTCCTCATCAAAACCAAAAATAAAGTTGATTTCCAGTGTGAAATTGCCCAGATAATATGTGTTACCTTCTATTGGTGGAATAGCATTGCTTGAGTTCATTTCTGCTGGTGCACTGCATTGGTCTCATAGTCCTGAGACTGCTGTAGTAGAAATGCTAAGTCATAGCCTGAACCACTGATTGAGATCCTGGTGGGAAGGCAGGGTCAATCCAGAGGAGATCAGGTGCATGCAACACTGCTGAGTGACTGGAAGGGGTGGAGCCAGGATCCACCTCTTCCTAGACCTCATTTAAGGGTTGGCAGTGACAAGGGTAATTTGCTGGAGATCCCTGTAGGCCCAAAGCCTTCTGGAGGTGAGCAGCTTCTTTCTTTTTTATTTCTGTGCCTGTTGCATTTGAGCACATTCTCTTGCTGCAGCCTAGGGCCTTGCTACTCTTCTGTCATTGCTACACTTTCCATCATATTTCAGGCTGCATTTTAGGTTGCTGTAAGCAGAGACTATATTTGTATATAGGAAGTTGAGTAATATTTCTAATTAATCATGTGGGCAGATGTGTATATGTTCTGAAATGCTTACTGAAAACTTAAAGTGAATTTCATTTGGATTTTGTACAATGTATATATCAATAGAGCATTCAGGTTCTCCTTTTCCCTGTTATATTTTAGTGCCTTCTGGTTGAAATCATATTACTATATTATTAGCGTAATTCATAATATTTCAGTAGGTATGATTGATCTGTATACTTCCTTCTTGACTTGTTTTATCGAGTTCCCTATGAAACACCACAAATTCTAAACACTTATGAAGACTTCATAAATCTGTACAATTAAGTAAGAATGCTCATATAGTTATCAAAACAAAACTGATGCTTCCAGCCTCTATACTTGTCCATCATATGGTACCAAGTTTGCTTTTTTTATTTCAATCTTTTTGTTTTTGAATGCATTTTCTTTATTATGAATAAACTATATACTTACAGATCTACAGTACTCATTGATTAAAATATACCACTAGATTAAATTTGGTTCAAAAACTTAAAGTGAAATCTCTTCAAATGATTCTTTTTCTTCTGGCTTTCCTATCATGAAACAATCAGTTATGGGTAAGTAACCTCTTTTCTATAGTATTATTTTTAAAAGTTCTATCACCTTCCTCAATGTGTTATTCCATAAACTAATGCCTGCTTAGAGTGTTACTACTGTACCAATAAACTGATGTTACATATTTCTCCTTACAGTGGATTTCGGAGGCTTTTTTTATTTTCCTTAGAAAGATTCAAGAATGAAAAGATACTTGGCCGAATTACAATTGTTATGTAACTTTCTCTCTTGCGCATCTCAGTTCTTCACTGGACAGCTGCCCAGATGCAAATAAACAGATATACAAACCTCCATCCCCTCCATTATACTTGCAATAAACATCTATTCATTTGAATAATAATTAAAAAAGACAGTGCTGATTTGAACAGATAGAGTGCATTATTTACTTGTCATAATGCCTAATTTCTAATGATTCTGTGAAGCCTGATAGAGCAGCATGAGCAGGTGGTGTTAAATATTAACTTTGATAAACAGTATCTGCAGCTGGAAAATGAGCAAGAGCTTTTACTGAGGTTTTTTCTTCAGAAGTGGTATCTGAAGATATATTGCAGGAATAGCATATGTCACATTTTGCTATGTATGATTAGATAGCTAGAACTCAGGAGGAAGACAGTAATTTCATGTAGACTTTCCTGGATTAAAAAAAAAAAAAAAATAGTAATGAAAAAGTAACATATAACTGCTTTTAAAAATCTTGTGGTGGTGCTATTTTTCACACTTTATTTTCTGAAATATAAACATAGCTATTAACACAGCAACCAATAACTATCATGACTTGTCAAGATAACAAGTTGATCTTAACAACTTGTTAAGTTGTCCATTAGAACCAATGTGAGATATCAACTACTGGCCTCCCAAGTCTCAGTTTCTCATAGGATAAAAAGTATTAGCAAATTAGCCCAGATGCATTGATTTCAATTGATTCAGTATCTTCTCATAAAAATCTCCTGAAGTCTGAAAACATGCTCATATGCAAGGGAGATAATCTGCAGAATGCTATGAATGTAACTACTAAACTCCTGGTGAAACTTGAAGCCATTGCTTTGTGTCCTACCACTTGTCACCTGAGAAAAGAGACAGGCATCCATCTCTCCAAAACCTCTGTTTAGATTGTAGAGCGATGAGGTTCTCCCTCAATCTTGTTTTCCCTAGGCTAAACAGCCCTCGTTCTGTCAGCCACTCCTCATATCCTGTTTAGTCTCTTACCAAATTTGTCTTTTCTGCTTGAGAAATTCAGTATCTTTCTCATGGTGAGGGCCCAAAACTGCACAGAGTACTCAAAGTGTAGTCCCACTGCTGCCCGTACAGAGGGAAAATCCCTTGCCTTGTTATTTCTGATGCAGGACAGGATGCCATTGGCCTTTTCTATCGCATTGGCACACTGCTGGCTCAAGTTCAGCTGACTGTTGACTTTCACCTTTGGATTCTTTTCTGCCAGAAAAAATTCCACCCACTCTTCCCTGAGGCTATACCGCTGCACAGGGTTGTTGCAACCCCAGTGCAGAATCCAGTTCTGTTGAATACTGTACAATTGGCCAATACCCATCAGTCTATCTTGTCCAGATTCCTCTGCAGAGCCTTCCTACACTCAAATAGATCAACACTCCCACCTGCTTTTATATTGTCTGCAGACTCGCTGAGGGTGCACTCAGTCTCCTCATTTTCTTGTAGGTCTCTGCTTGTTCCCACAGTGACTTAGGGGCTTCTCAAAGATAACACACTACCTGCTGTGTCTGTCATCCTGCATATTTTTGTCATCTGTCTCATCAGGACTGGAAGCTTGCTTTTTCCACTTCCTAGGACTTGGTACACACTGACATACCATGGCCCATTTCCCTGTCCTGGTTGCTCACGCTCTCTAGGGCCTGCCTATGTCCCTGTGGGAATGTTACCTGGCTGCTCCTGGCCCCACCCTGGACATGCTGTCTGCTCTTCTGAGGCTGGTAGCTCCAGACAGCATTCTCTTCTCCCTGGCTTCTCCTTAGTTTTCTGGAGTCCCTTGCACACAGTGATCCAACACTCTATGGTAGTACATGGCAGTGGTGTGATCACCTCAAAAAACAGTAAGATTGAATCAGTCAAAAATCTGCCAAAAATCTAAAAGCTAAGCTGTGAATAATGTTCACAGTAAAATAAAATCATCTAAAATATTCTTCAGTTAATTGATCTTCTATGGAGTGTAGATAAGGAGTGCCTTTCCTCACAATGATAAAGGCAAAGAGAAGGAAAGAAGCATCCTTTATTTGTAAATGTTGTATGATCAGGTCTCCAAAATAATTCATTAAAACTATATGAATGTTATTTGTTGAAGAGGCAGCTTGTACTTAGCGAAAGAAGTTTAAGTACAGCTATTGGCAGGCAGTCCATTATTGTTTTTCCCTGCTTGTAGAAAAACAACTCCTGAGGGATCTCCTTAAATTCTCATGGCTTCTAACTGCATGTAAGATGCACTCATGCTTGCAGATACTCAGTTCGCTAAGTGGAAGAGTGGGAGACAGGCCTGAATTTTTTCCTTATTAAATTTGAAGCAGGAGTTGACAGTAAACTTTTACATATATCCTTATAAAAAGTAGGCCCTGAAGTCTAGTGGCAGCTTTCTTGGTATGTCTTCATGATGTCCCACACATTATTAATATACAGCTTGATGAAGAGTCAACAGCTTCAGTGCAATGTTTTTAGTCTTGCTACTATGGTTTTCTGTTTGGTCAACTTAAAGTTGAGCATTAGGTTGTACTGGTTTTGGCTGAGATAACTTTCTTTATAGGGGCTGGTATGATGCTGTGTTTTGGATTTAGCAGAAAAATCAAAGTTCAACAAAGGAAAATGTCAGTTTCTGCACCTGGGATGGAATAATGCCTCAGAAAGATACAGATGAGAGACAAATGTCTGGAGAGCAGCTTAGCAGAAAAGGATCTGGGGATACTGGATTATTGTAGGCTTGACATAAGCCAGCCAGCCACACGCCCTAGCAGCCAAGAGCATGAGCTGCATTTTCAAATGCAGCTTGTACGACTGCATATTCATATATCATAGAGAAAAATACTTCAGCCAGTTAAAACTACAGTACTGATATCTTGTCTTTAGCTAAGGCATATTTTGTGCTTGGAGATAGCATACTTCTGTGATAAATGCAGGAGAGGCACTTCAGAGAAAAGGTATAGTGATTGTACCAATTCTTCTGCTGCTTCCTTTCTGTAGCTTTGCAAAATAAACAAATAAGCAAAAAAAAAAAAAAAAAAAAAAAAAAAAGGACTATTAAACACATTATTTTGATTTCTAATTTAGCCTTTCCAAAGAATTTTCCATTTCATTTCATCTTTACCTTTGATTCAGAAAGATCATGATTTTCAGCTGTTTTGTAGGTTGTATAAGATAAAAGATGTTGGAAAAAGGAATAATATAAACATTTAGACAACAGAGTAATATTTGTTCTGTAATTCATTGTCTGCATTATTCCTTCTGTTTTTTCATGTATTTTGCTATGTCCTCAGTTTTGTAAACAGTATCTATTCTCTCCATGTATTCATAATATGCATCGAGTTTTCTCCAAATTTTATGTCAGTATGGAGGAGCTGTGCTACATCAAAGAGCATGAGACCTTTTTAAGGAGAACATTACTTTTCAACCCCTTACCTACTTTCCTGCTGATGCTTACATACAGGAAAGTTGTTAATAATCAAAAAGTATGTGCAAAATTATGATTTATTTCTATCTTTTAAAACACTTTATATTACAGTAGTCTCTGTAGAAGTCAGTACTAATAATAACAAGAACAGTGAATGTTTTTATGTTTGCTGAATAAGAATCTAAGTGATAAACTGACATTACTGTCTTATTAAAAAGTTTGAGACATATGGTAAGTATGTTGTTACACATAAACAAGATTAATGATACCATATCAACTATGATTTAAATGTTCTGAGCGATGAACCTATACTTGGAATCAAAAGATGAGGGAAAAGACAGAAAAGAGATCAGAAATTTCATCTTGAGTTTCCTGACATGAGCCAGTTTGTATGTAAAAAATCTACATTCCATTAACAATCTTTTGCACTATAATACCTTATGCTGTTTTATGGCTATGGAAGATAGAGAAGAGAATGACAGAATGAGCGCAGCCAAGTTTGGCCTATATAACAATATTTCTTCCTTAACAACGTTACTTTTCTTTTTAATTCTAGAAGCTTAAACTTTGTTTGAACTCTTGAGGGTGTACAAGAGAGGGAATGAGTTGTTAAATTTAGGATCTACGTTGTAAGCTACAATATATATGTATATAAAAAATAGTGATGTAAGAACAATTAATCAAATCAAATTCCTTGGGCTATTTTCTGAAGTCTAAGTCAAAAGAAGTGTTTGACCTGAATGATTTATACTGGAGGTATTATTGTCCTTGTTTGAATTACTGTTGGTGATAGTGAGTGGAGGTCGTTAGTGATGGGAAAGAACAAAGTTTTCTTTATTGTATGAGGTAGGAATATTTCTTGCCTATTCTGTTTTCATCCCTCTGCCTTGAATTGTTTTATGACCAAGGTCTAATTTTAATTGTAAGACAATATTGACTTGCTAGAAATTACAGGACAAGAAATGAAAGGGAGATTCTTCATGATGCTACTGTGATGGCACACTGATGCATTTTTCAAATCAAGTTTAGGTCTTACTTTGAATTTCTGCTGCATTAAAGCATCCATTAATAATTTAATTAAAAGCACAGTGGGAAGGCTTGGCTTGGTTTTAGGCATGAGCAAGCGTAATTCCATATGGCTAACTCCTGGTCTTTATCAAATGCGATGAATTAACCTTGCAGTAATAAGTCAACAAAGGACAATCCAATACATAAGCTACAGCATGAATTTACTGTTCCTTTTTTTCCACAGTTCAGGAGGTGTAAGTTGCCAAGAGGAGGAGGTAGTTGGCTGTTGTAGGAGTTATTAAAGAACAGGTGAAGAATCTGTAATCCAAGTATAAATTTCTAGAGTGTGAGATAGCAAGAAAACACTACACTGTCATTTTCTAATATAACACATATATTTGTTTTATATGAGGCATCTGTGGCACAATATTTTGTTCTGCTCGTTGTTTATTGAATCAAAGTTTGTAAGTTCATCTGTGAAAAATATTTGTTCTGTGATTTGCTTCAGTTACTTGTGATGTATAGCTTCTTTTAAGTAGTAACTATATTTTGATGAGTGTTAACTAGAAGGAGACAGACTGAATGCTTTTCTGCTGTTGTTATCATCAGCTGTCAGGTATCCAACAAAAACAGTCATGTCTCATGGGGCTGAGTTTAAAAAAAAAAATTAGATTTTTATCAATTTTTCAAGGGGAAAAGTCCTCAAGCTATTAAATGTGTTGTGCAAGGAGCAGGATAACTTTTTTCATCCCTCATGTGTGGTTAAAGAACTGTGACTTTCCAGTTGAACCTGGGACCAGCTGTGTCAGTGCAAAAGAATGTCAGAAGCCATTGAAACTTGCGAGGCAAAAATGAATAGCAGATTTGGCAGACAAGCAGATACTCATACAATTTTACAGCAGTTCAGGAGTTATCAAGAAATTCTGTATTCAAGGAGGAGGACTATATTTGTAGTCTTTGAAGAAGAAACATGATAATAATAAAGATATGTCAAGGGAGAGTGTCTGCTCCTTTAAGTGAAGTCAAGGGCCTCTGTCAATGCAACAAGGGATAATAATAGAGCATGTAAGCCAAAAACAAGAGCATATTGGGACACAAACCTGTCTGACAAATGATAACACAAGCAGTGATGGAGACTAAAGATGGTCAGTTGCACTCATAGCTAAAGGCTTGTGAGAGTGTACTGATTTTTCTCCAGAAAGGTTTATCTAACTGGGGGTAGACCTTGTCAGTTGGGAAACAAAGGGAAAAAGAGAAGCTGAACACAAGATGTACAAAGACACAACCCTGACAAACAAACGTGGAGACAGTGACTTGAAATAAACCTCCTAGTCACACCAATTGATGGACTATAAAAAAATCTAGAGGCATGATTTCCAGGAAGATGAGCCTGGACTTTGAGGCTGATAAGACTGTGAATATGAGTCTGGGAGGGAGAAGAAACTTCAGAGCTCTGCAAATGAGTAGGGGTGTGCTGGATGGAGAAAGGGAGAGCAGGTGGAACACAGAGAAGGGATGGGTAAGAAGGGTATAAACAAGCTAGCTGTACAAAACAGCACTGGTCAGTGTGTTTGTCTGGCTGAGCCCTGCACCTGAATGAATCAGTTTGTCCTATCTTGTATTACCTTATTAAACTTTTTCTGTTTTCCCCCTCTGGGTACTCACACTCTTTCCTGTGTGTGTGTGTGTGTGTGTGCGTGCGCGCTGCAAGGACTATGTATCATCTACTGGCAACATAGTGAGAGAAAACTTGTGCCAGTGGCAAGATCAGGCCTGAGAAGCTGACGTCTCTGGCCTGTGATGCCAGCTATTAGAACAAGTGAGTTCTCAGTGTCAGTTACTGCGGTGAACGTGCGTCCTAGTGTCAGTAGTCCTGGGCCCAAGGAAGCTTCTACAGTCCTGAAAACCAGCTTCAGATTGGTACCAGTGGTAGTGAGGTAAGTGAAGGGCTCCTTTCTGGACCTTGGAGCAGGGCTTGTGTGCCTGGTGCTGGATGCTAGGAGCTGTGTATGGATCTCATCCAAAACTGGTGTATGTGGGGTATGCATGTGTATTCCAGACAATGGTATCAGGCAAGTGGTAGGGTCCATGCTGATACAACCAGAGGGACTAGTAATGCTTATCTCCAAATTAGAGAGATGTGAATTTGACAGGTGGACCACCTGGTGGATAAAGAATTGGTTGAAAGGCTGCAGACAAAGGGTGATGATCAATGATTCTATGTCCAGGTGGAGGCTGGTAATGAGTGGTGTTCCCCAGGGGACTGTCTTGGGACCAGTACTCTTTAACATCTTTATCAATGACATCAATGATGGAATTGAGTGCACCCATAGCAAGTTTGCTGATGACCCTAAGCTGAGTCGTGCAGTTGACACAGTGGAAGTAAGGGATGCCATTCAGAGGGACCTCAACAGATTTGAAAGGTGGTCCTGGGTGAATCTAATGAGGTTCAGCACAGCAAAGTGCAAGGTTTTGCACGTGGGCTGGAGGAATTCCAGGCATATATACAAACTGGGAGGAACAATCCTTGAGAGTAGCCCTGCAGAGAAGGACTTGAGGGACCTGGTAGATGAAAAACTGAACATGAGCCAGCAGTGCACTCTTGCAGCTAGGAATGCAAATGGTATTCTGTGCTCCATGAGAAGAGGGGTGGCTGAAAGAGATAGACAGGTGATTATCCCTCTCTACTCTGCTCTTGTGAGGCCCCATCTGGAGCACTGCGTCCAGGTCTGGGGCCCCCAGTGCAAGAAAGACCTGGAGAGGGTCCAGAGTAGGGCCACAAAGATGATCTGAGGGCTGGAGCACCTCCCCTGTGAAGACAGGCTGAGGGAGCTGGGCTTGTTCAGCCTGGAGAAAAAGCTGTGAGCTGACTTCATTGCAGCCTTTCAGTACCTAAAGGGAGCCTACAGGAGGGGAGCTAACTCTTTACAAGGATAGATAATGGCAGGACAAGGGGACATGGTTTTAAGTTGAAGGAGGGAAGATTTAGGTTGGATATCGGAGGAAGCTCTTCACTATGAGAGTGGTGGGGTGCTGGAACAGGCTGCCCAGAGAGGTTGTGGATGCCCTGTCCCTGGAGATATTCAAGGCCAGGTTGGACGGGGCCCTGGGCAGCCTGGTCTAGTATTAAATGTGAACGTTGGTGGCCCTGCCTGTGGCAGGGGCAGTTGGAGCTTGATGATCCTTGAGGTCCCTTCCAACTCAGGCCATTCTATGATTCTATGAATGCAAGGTATATGTGGGGTGAGTGTGTGAGTGCTGTGTGTTTGCACTGAACAGATCAAAGAGCAGAACTGATTATATTGCACAAAAGTATTCTTATAATATCTTCAGTGTTTACAGCTTGGAGATTAAAGTGTAACAAATATTTCATAAATATCTGATATTTACTTGTATGACTGCAAGTTTTATTAGGAATATGTCATGATTTTGTAGAATAAAAACAGACAGATCTATGGACTCCATGTAAAGTTATGTTCTTCTCTTCTTTGATTTGATTGCCGCTGACATAAACCTTTAAAGAAATTGTTACACACTGAAGAGAAGATAAAATATTTTTCTTAAAGCTTGTGTTAATGTTTTTCTCTATGAATTACAACTTAGAGTCTGCAGGTTAAGAATCATCCACTTACTTTTTTGCTTTCTACACTTGCCTTCTAGTCAGTTTAACTTCAAAGAATTTTACTTAGCTGGCTCAGGCATTTAGTTAAACCTTTCCTGTAAGGAATTAGTTTCTTCTTCCAGAAAAGGCAAAGACTCCAGGTAATTTTCCCTTCAGTGCATTTGTTATTTTTGTTATCGGATGACTGTTGCCTTCAAATCTAAACTTAGAGTGTGCCACGCTGATGATGCTATGATTTGTTCTGTTCTCCTTGCCATCCCTTTTCTGATACTTCATTATAAATAATATCTTTGTTCTCTATGTAACATCAATGTGTCTCATATGCACTCTTTTTTCTCTTGATTTTTGAGTATATTTATTACTATTACGAATGTGTATTCAAACTTCAAGTTTCTGCTCGTTTGTTAAACAGATCTCCGCTGCTTACTAGTGATTTTCTTTTCTTTATCTATATGTATTTACTGCCACAGCATGACTAGTTCTTTCAGTGCATAATTAGATTCTGCCTTCTGATTTGACATTTTGCCATTAATATAATCTTACAACTGAATTCCAGTTGATCATCACTGACTATAGTACCAGTAGATCAACTGGGTGGATGACTGTTGATTCTACGTCAGTAGGGGTATGATATAATTCATATACTGCTCCTGCTAGGTGGGAATCAGCAGTTGATTTGGCGGGCAAAGTTGGTATCTAGAAATAAAATTTTACTTGACAGCTCTTCAGAAGCTCTCAAGGAATCTTGTACCACAGGATAAAGAATTGTTTTTTTTTTTTTTTTAAAGCAGGAAGATGACATGTGGCTATGCTACACAGAGTTTTCAAATGAGTTTGTCTAAATGCCAAGAAGAAGTTATTTACAGAATGACATCAGGAGCACACACAGGCCCTGTTTACAAAAGAAGGCTGTATGGCTGTGTGAATGGTACACTGTGGAATCCAAGATGCTTAATAAAGGGAGATTTTACAAACTCTGTAGTCCTTCAATAAATTGTAGACATTTCATTTTAAATAGACTTAAAAAGTAAACTTAAACTCCTGTCCTTTATATAAGTAATTTGACAATAGTTATGTACGGTGCTGCAGGCTGAATTGGATTATCAGCTCAACAGCAAAACTGCTGACCAAAATACTTATGCACAGGCTCCAACTCTATAGAATGTGTATCTTCCTTACTGGATATCAGTTCCTAATTGTTTTTAGTCAGCAATGGTAGCCTCTTTTCCTTTGTCATGAGGACTCTGATAGTGCCTAGCTATGGGAAAATGAACTTCTGCTTACTATCTTCACTTAATATTTCATAACTCTTCAACACATTCTTCATCTTGTTGGCCATGGTCCACATTGTTACAAAAGCAGTCCTAGATTAGATTGAAAATCGAATTAGTCTGGTGCCTCTGCGGTTGAAAAGCTTTTATTATTTTCTATACTAATAAGAAGGAAAGAAGTCTTATCTTGGGTGGGGTTCTGGTGAATTATATTCTCAGATAAAAGAAATTGTGTAGTTCTCCAGTACAATGATGAAAGTTAAATTAAACATAACATATTAAACAAAGTACCCCCCACACACCTCAAAATGATCCATTTATTTTACTTCCAGTTTTCTGATTCATGAAGTATCTATCCATGTATTTTTAAGTTAAACCATCTATCAGTAGATTTAAGATCAACTGTGTTGTGCTGTACATAGTTCATTGGTTTTGGGTCTGAACAAGTATATTACGTATTACAAATGGAAATAATGTGCTGGTAAAATATGCCATATTAGGCACACAATCTAAATTATAACCTATTTGTGAATTTAAATTTGGACAGTAATTTCAGTAGTTTGAACAGATACAACTCAACAGAAAGGAACATTAAATCTATTCCTCAATCCATGCTCTGAAACTGTTTGTAGTTTCTGATTATGCCTACATGTCTAACACATGCAGCATGCAGTAGTCTTATAGTTTTTGCAGTGTTCATTAGTAAAGGAGAGATTTTGAAGCTTTTCATGAGGAAGTCTAGTGATGTATTTTCAAAAATAGCAAGTGGTTTATGACATTAATAAATGAGCCTTCTCAGTACAGAATCAATCTCTTTCTGTAGGATTCCTGAGGGACATTTCTGTCTCAGAAGTAAGAATTGAATAGGACCGTATCTCACTGACAGAAGCAGATAGAAGGTAGTAGAAAGACAATGTTAGTCTTCGTTTTCACCAAGCTGAAATTTAAAGAGTTAATCTGTTGTCTTTCAAAATTTATTATCTAGCATACTTGAAAAGTAGAATTCATATTATTCCCTTCAGAATTCAGATGAAATTATAAAAATGCTATCACCTTATTATTCCTAGTGACATTTAATTACAAAAGTCAGAATATTGAGTATTTCATAGAATCATATAAACCACCAAGGTTGGAAAAGACTTCCAAGATCATCCAGTCTGTCTACCTATCAGAAGTATTTCCCACTAAACCATATCCCTCAGTACAACATCTAAATGTTTCTTGAACACGTCTGGTGTTGGTGACTCCACCACCTCCCTGGGCAGCTCATTCTTCAGTTTATCTTCAATATCACAAACATTGCATATCTCAAATACTATTTTGTTTTTTAATATGCTTCTAGTATAAACTTCTTGGAGACATAATTACATGTTTTTCTATAAGAGAAATCTTTTGATAGTTTAGATAAATGTCAGTATTAAATAGTATCACAAAATAATTTGCAAAGATACAGTATTGTTTCATGCTTCCTACTGGAAATGAGAGGAGAAGCAATGAGAATTTGGGAGTGGAAAAGTCTTTCAGAGGTCATCTAACCCAGAAACTCTGGATTCAGTTCAGAGATTCATATACAGATCCCTCATTCTAGGCACTGTATTCCTAAAGAGCCTTCAGCTATAGCTCCAGAAAATGTAATGCTAGACCAGTACACTGTAGAAGATTGTATTGACTGAAAAGACCAGTCTAGCTCATTTTATATGCTGATTAAGGTGAAGATTCTTTTTGATTACTACTACACTTCATCTCCTATGAAGATTTCAGCACCAGGTAACAACATAACGTTAAGGAATTCCTATTTCCTTATGTGCTACCTGGTTGGATTATTAAAACTTTCCCAGGAGGCTGAAAATTACAAGGTTGATTTAAGTTTGGATGGAAGAAATAGGTAATATATAAGGGTTTAAGCTAGTTGTAATTTGTGTGTACAGTTCTAATAGTGTAGAGGATTCGGTTACTATCACTCCTTAAGAAATTATTCTACGCTTACAAGAACATAATAGCATATTTATTTCTTTCTCACACACAGTAAACAATGTAAATTTCCAGTGTGAGCATTTCTTTAAGGTGAGAAAAGATCAGAATGCTGTCACTTCTGCAGGTGAATTTTAGCTCACAACATTTTAATTCAGGATGTAATTTCTGACTCACAAGTAAACAGAAAAGATTAAAAGCAATTTTAAAGGAATCATAAAGCTTTGAAGGAAAAAAAATACATTATTTTTCTAGTCTTAAATTCAAGTTATTATTGGAATTAAATTATTTTCCCTCAAGGATACAAAGTAATCTACATTTATTTCTTTTCTTGAAAGCATTTATTCAAATTCTTAGTAATGCTTCTTTAGCTCTATAGGATTTTCTTTGTTTATAAACTGAAAGGGAGAGTTCTAATGAAAAAAAAAAAAAAAGCTCCAGAAGATGGCACAGAGCAAACATCCTCAGTTCAAAGGAAAAGAGAAAATTTAAATATGTACACACACACGCACCCCAACACACATATATATGTATCTGAAGTTTTAAATACAGTTTGCTTTTTGTTTCTATAACATACTAGCTATCAAGCAGGTTTGGCAGTTTATGACTTCTGAGGTTAAGACATTTAGTTAAATTTTTAATTTAGTTTCATAACACTTGTTCACATATTTTGTTCATTTTACACTTGTTTTATTGTATCTGTGGTTTCTAGTACAGCTTATGAAATACAGTATGTCTAATCACAATTATGTAGCTGGAATAGTATAAACTGAGTATGAATGACCAGGGTTGGGAGTGAAATAGATTTCAGAAACATTTCATAAACTACTAGTTTGAATACAGGACTAAAAAGTTGTGAGTTTCTGAGCTACAGTACCATTTACAGACTTGATTCATATATTTAGATTCAGTGGATCCGTTTGTTGTAATTCATTCCAACTGCAAAAAATTGTGTTTTATGTGAACGTGAATAGGTTCTGTAGGGTTTTGGGCATATGAACATCTTTAATTCTCTCCTTGTCTGTTATTTTAGCTTACAACTCAGTGTGTCATGTGATAGAGACACTGTTTCTGAATTCCATCCATGTTACCCTTCCCTCCTAATCTATATGGTATTGTGGAGTTTGCTTTGAAAGTAGTTCTTCCTATTTATTACCGTGGAAGCTACAGTGGAAACAAAGAACAATAACGCTACCTGATAGACCTAATTCTCAGATGCAAAGTACTATTTTACAAAACCATTACGAATTCACACAGATGAGCTGATCAAGATGCTCTTCATTTCATAACGTGACAGCTGTGCATGGCCATCCAAATTATGGCTTCTGTTTCATGTCATTGCTACCACTGCTGAAACGCACCTTACCTCCAACATTCATAGAATCCTTGGAGTTGAGTGGTCATCTAGGACAACTCCTCTACAATGAACAGGGACATCCACAGCTAGATCAGGTTGCTCAGAGCCCCATATAACCTGGCCTTGAAAGTCTCCAGGGATGAGAATTCCGCCAAAACTCTGGGCAACTTGTTCCAGTGCCTCACCACCCTCACTGCAGAAGACTTCTTCCTTATGTCTATCCTAATTCTCCACGCTTTGAGTTTGAAATCATTTTCCCTTGTTTTATCACAGTTGTTTCTGCTTAAAGAGCCTGTCTCCTTTCTTGTAGCTTCTCTTTAGATACCGAAGGGCCACTATCAGGCCACCTCAGAGCATGCTCTTCTCCAGGTTGAAGGGCACCAGCTCTCCCAGCTTGGCCTCATGGAAGAGGTGCTCCATCCATTGGATCATTTTTGTGGTCCTCCTTTGGTCTATGTCTCTCCTCTACTGAGAACTCCACATCTGGACATAGTACAGGTGAAACCTCACCTGCAGTGTAAAGGGGCAGAATTGCCTTTATTGACCTTCTGGCTACGCTTCTTTTGATGCAGCCCAGGATAGAGTTGGCTTTTTGGGCTGTGAGAGCGCATTGCTGGCTCATGTCCAACTTGGTGTGTTATTTTAGTTCACTAGAAATCAATTATAACTGAAAAAACTGGATCTGCTCACACACATGATATATCAAGCATAGATTGATTTAGAATTTTCTTAGGTGTATTTTACTCTAAAGTTAGATATGGTGTTTTTTCTTAAGATTATATTTGGAATCTTTCTAACGTTTCTCAGAATTCAGTAATTCCTACAGTTTTCTAAAGTAGAAAATTTATTTTCTTCTTCTGTATGAAATCTTCATTCTTCTGCTCTTCTCCTTCAGTTCTTCTACAAGTCTTTTTTCAGAAAGTGTGACAAGATATTCAGATACACTTGTCTTTCAATTTCCTAATGGAACCCTTTACCCCTTGTCATTAGAATTATAAATTGAATGAGACAGTTGTGATTAATTGTAACTGAGGATAGTTTTTGAAATATAGTTGGCTGTCTAACAAATGAATGATGCAGGAAGCATGTTGCTGTTTATTCTAAATGGAAAAAAAATATGCAGATTAACGCTTAAGCAAGTTCAGTACATTAGTGATCTGGTTATGCTACTTCTTGTGGGAACTGATAGACATGGATTATAGTGTGAACCTCTTCTAAATGGTGTATCTTTTACTGTTGCTCAGTTCACTGTTTTAAATAAACATTCTTTTACAAGAATGGGATGACTTCAAGTCTGATGTAACTATATCCCTTAGAAGATAAGAAATAGGAAGTTGTCATCTATGACATTACACATTTTCAGTCAGCATTTTTGTACAGCTGGAGTCATATAAGTTCACTTAATTGCATCTGTTATACCAAAAGGAAAGATTATTATTATTAACGTGACTTTCTATTTCATAACTTGCTGATATTAGCAAATTTGGAAAATGTAAAAATATGTTAGGGAAACTTTTGCTACTAATACATTCACTAGTGTGGCAATCTAATTTCTATTCACTTAACTAGTCAATAATATTTTAGCACAAATTATTTTGATGTCTTTTCTATTGATTTTTGTTGAATTTACTCAAAGGAGAAAAACTGTAAATAGAAGTTAACGATTAAACAAATAGATTATAGATAATCCTTTATATATACGTGTGTGTGTATATAAATATACATATATATATATATATAATATATATACATATATAACATATATATATATATATATGTCCTTGTTGTGGTTTATCCCCAACAGATAGTAGTACATTGTCACACAGCCAATCATTCCCACTGTGCCCAGGTAGGACAGGGGAGGGAATCAGGAAGGTAGCAGTGTGAGAACTTGTATTTATCTTAGTCCACAGTTTATTAAGTAGAACAAAAACTGCTCACACGAGAAAAGAAAAATAAGGTTTTCATGGAACAATATATTCTAGATGTTACTTACAAGCAGAAGAAAAGAAGGTCAATAGTAGTAAACATGGGATTCACCGAGGGAAAGTTATGCTTGACCAATGTGATAGTGTCTCGCTCCAATTTATAAGAGGGAGAGGAGGTTCTTTGATATATGTATAGCTGGTGTGAGATTAAGAAACAACAGTTCAAATGTTGATCCTACCAGTTTATTACAATCTTAATAAGGGAGATGGGGAAAGGGAGGACGGACACTATTATGGATTGGGGTGATGGGGAAGGGAAGGCGAGCGATAGAAGAGATAGGAAATGGAAGCAAGGAGTCTTTATAGGTACAAACTAGGGTGATGGGGAAGGGAAGAAGGGCAGCAGAAAAGATAGGAAATAGGAGCAAGGAGCCTCCATAGGAGGCAAGAGGGAGATGGTCACCACCATGGGTCCAGCATGGTTCGTAGTTCAGTCATTGATCGTCAGTAATGGTGGGTCGTCAGGTGTTGATGATGGTGACCATGGTGACAATGATGACGACGACTGCAATGACAGTACAAACTTATTTATAAGTCCAAAGTGGTTGAGTCAGCTCTCTTTTGAGTGACAGCTCGAATCCAAAGTGGTTGAGTCAGCTCTCCTTGGAGTGGCAGCTACTGGCTCTGGGATCTGAACAGAAACTGCTTTGTTACCATCTTCCGGGCCTTGCCAGCAGATGAGAGGGAGCAGGGATGCCCATCTGCATCCTGTTTTTCACAGGACATGATAGTATCATTCCCCAGTTTTCCCACACCAAGCTGGGGCTATTTAGTCACAGGCCAGATCTTCTGCCAGTAACCACTCCCGAGCACTCTCTTCCGGAGGCAAACAGCTCCAGAGAAATGCTTTCAAATGTAAAATGGTCCATACAGTGATATTGATTGCCACACAGCAACACCCACCTCTCGTCTAAGTCAGAATCTTATTGCAAGAAATGCCTCAGAAAGGAGGCTTTGAGCCAAAAAACAAAGAAGGATTCATACAGATAGCTTTCTATGATGTCATGACAGGCTGGGTAGATGAGGGACAAAGCAGCGAATGTTACGTACCTTGGCTTTTGCAAATCATTAACACTGTCTCATGGGTAAGCTTAGGAACTGTGGGATAGATGAATGGAGAGTGAAGTGGATTGAGGACTGACCGGAGAAGTTCAGAGTTTTGAGATTAGCTGCACGGAGTCTTGTTGGAGGCGTGCAAGTTGTTCCCTGTGTGTTACTGGGTCAAGGCTTGTTCAGCATCTTCTTCAATAACCTGGATGAATGGATAAAATGGACCCCTGGAAAGTTTGCTGATGCTACAAAGCTGTAAGGAGTGGCTGACACCAGAAGTCTGTGCTGCCATTCAATGAGTTCTGGACAGACTGGAGAATTGGGCAGAGAGGAACCTAATGAGATTCAACAAGAGCAAGTATAAGGTCCTACACCTGCAGAGGAGTAACTGAATGCATCAATACAACTCATGGGCTTGCCTCCTGGGAGAGGAGCTCTGAAGAGAGAGACCTGGTAGACAGCAGGTTAGTTATGAACCAGTAGTGTGCCCCTGTGGCCAAGAAGGCCAGTGGTATGCTGGGGTGCATTCAAAAAAGCATGGCCAGCAGGTCAAAGGAGGTTATCCTCTCCCTCTCCTTTGCCCTGGTGAGGCCATATCTGGAGTACTGTGTATAGTTCTGGGCTCACCAGTTTGAAAGATAGGGGCCTTCTTGATAGCATCCAGCAGAGGTCCACAAAGATTATTAGGGGCCTGGAGCATTTCCCTTATGAGGAAAGGCTTCATAATGGAACCTAGGACTGTACATCATAGAGAAGAATCTAGTTACAAATATCTATAGGGTGGAAGTCACGTGACTGGGGCCAGCCTCTTTTCTGCAGTGCTGAGTGACATAACAAGAGGTAATGGGTAAAGCTGAACACAGGAAGCTACATTTGAATAGAAGAAATAATTTCTTTACTTTGTGGGTTACAGAGCACTGGAACAAGCTGCCTGGAGAGGTTTTGGATATATGGATATATTAGATAGCTGGATCTTTTATGAGTACCAATAGACTCAGTGACAACTGACATTGCTGCCTTTGAATTCCTAAATTTCTAGGATGAAGTGATTTGGCTTCTTTTGAGCTGCTATCTCTGTTGATGTAGTGGACAGATCTTTATAATGAGTATTTCTGTATGCGTTATATATTTTTATTATTTTGAGGGCTGCTCTGAAAGTATTGCTTCCTGTTTTATGGCGTTGGCCCATGACATCAGAGGTGGATGTTGGTGGTGGTATGGCAGCAGAAGTTGAACCTTCTCATCAATATCCTGTTACATTTTGTTGTACTGTGACAGACAGCAACAGAGGGACAGTTTGACAAAATGGCATCTGACATAGAAGTGAGCGTGAAGAAAATGTGTGGCACTGAATCCCCCCCATGTGGAATAAATTGCACCCATTGGCATTCATCGACACTTGCTGAATGTTTATGGAGACCAAACAGTGGATATGATGAGCACAGTGAGGCAGTGGGTAGTATGTTTCAACAGTGGTGACAGTGACAGCTGTCACCTACACTGGTGCAGATTTTTATGAGTGCGACATACACACTTTCATTCATCGCTGGCAAAAATGCATAGCTAATAATGGTAACTGTTGAAAAAGTATTTTGTAGATACTATTTTTTTCTATCAAATAGTGTTATTGTACTCTTTGTACTTTTTGTAGTTTCCAGAGAAATAAACAGAAGGCATAAAGGAAGGCTGCAAGGTGATCTCATAGCAGCCTTTCTATATCTATAGCTCCCTTTTAGAAAACATGGAGACAGACTCTTAAGCAGGGACTGTGGCGATAGAACTAGGGGAAATGATTTTGAACTTAAAGGTGTTAGATTCAGGTTGCATATACGGAAAGTCTTTTACAGTGAGGGTAGTGAGGCACTGGAACAGGTTGTTCAGGGATGTGGTTGATAAGCCGTCCATGGAGACTTTCAAGGCAAGGCTGAATCAGGCCCTGGGCAACCTGATCTACCTGTGGTGTCCCTGTTCACTGTAGGGGAGTCAGCCTAGATGACCTTTAAATGCCCCTTCCAACTCTAAGGATTCTGCAATTCTATATATGACTGAAACTACTATGTGTATCATTAGTATATACATATGTTTTATAATAGTAACATACAGCTATGTTTTTATGAACTATGCAAGTATATATTTATATACAAGTATACTTTTTTTAATATTTGAGTTGAAATGCCAGATCATCAAATGTATTTTAAAAGATAATCCAGATATGTCTTGTGTTTTTTTTCTCCCCCATTCCCCTCCCCCCCAGTTTAGTGGCTTTGTTTAATCAGTTTACAAGTGTCTCTACTAACCAGCAGTTACTATGGAAACCTGAAAAGACTGGAACTGGAACTCCAATATATGTGTTGCTTAATAGTGTGATTCTGAAGACTGATATTCCAGGTGACAAACCAGGACAACCACTGATCTAGAAAACCACCTAAATTAAAGAAAAAAGCTACAAAATAATAATATTATTAATAGTAGTAGTAGTAGAAAGTAAAGCTACAAAAGCTACACTATCTTCTGCCTCTCCATCTCTTCCTTAAAGAGCAGATGAACTGAAGTCTTTTAGGGAGGAGTAATGTTACAATAAAGGAAACCAAAATGCAAGCAATATCCAACAGAGTATTTGGATACCAGGTGGCCATTATGTGCAAAATGTTTGACAAGGTTCTGGGCCGGGTTGACCTGGTTCCATGACAAATGGGGCAAGGAGTCCCACACCCTGGGAGGGGGAATGGAAAGAGGTGAAAGGTAGGGAGATGGGCCTAAAAACAAAACAGCGGCAATGAGCTAAGTGAGAAAATTAATTTACTAAATATGATATTGGAATGTGAGATAACAATATAATACGGTATAATTGGAATTGAAGCTAATAAATCAAACAAAATGAGAGAGAGTGTCCAAAACCAAAGGCCTTACTTCAGTGTTGAAGGTGAGATGGCTAGGGAGCACACACTGCAGAGACAAGCAGGGAAAAAAAAAAAAAAAAGGGAGAGGGGGGGGGGCAGTCTCATGACTCGTGAGCAGGTTTATTTCTCCCCCTAAGTGGAAAACAGAATAGTGAAGTCTTCTGGAATTTGTAGTTCTTCTCTTTTGAGAAAGGTATACCCAGAAACATTGACAGTTCATGGAACTGGAGCATTAACTGTTTAATTCCCAATACACTACATGATGATATGATGTGAAATCCCAATAAGAATCATAAAATCATGAGAATATTGCTCTTGGAAAAGAGTTGCAATGACAGTATGAAAGGGGAAAGATTTAAGTGCATCTATGTGTTCGCCAGCACAGATACTAAAATAGCTTGTCTTTTAGTACTGGCTGTTCACTAATGACTTTAGGTACTATGGCTCTATTTCCATTGGAACTGAGTGTATAGCTGCTTGATTTCTTCCGTGATTGTCTAAAACTGGGGTTAAAGGGGGCTATCTGTCTAAAATACCATCCAGATAAAAAGAAGTATTGATATTATGTTGCACAAAGAGATCTGAAAAGGTGACATAGGCTCATTTCACTGAAGGATCATAATAACATTATTATGTGATTGTATCAGCTAGGAATTTTTAATGTCTGGCATGTGTGACGTAACAGCTCTGATGCAACATGTAAAAGATTGTACTTTGAAAAGAACAAAACTTAAAGCAAACTATTATTTTGTTCTCTTATCTAATAGTATGCTGAACTTTGAGCTCCAGAGTTTTCTATTGTTCTTTTTTAATTTAGGGAAAGAAAAAAAAAAAAAAAAAAGGAGCAAACAAACAAAAAAGCAACAGCAGTTACTTTGTCAGAAATCCCCTAGGCAAATTTGAGAAGATTATCTAGTATGTATGGATAGTTTCCAAAGCCACAGGAGCTTGATAATAGTTTCATGAAGAGGAGATATAACCTTTTAGATCCCAGGTATATGCTGCTTTTTCATAACTGCTTAATTTATAACTCAGTTGTTGCAGATCTTCAACATTCATTTGACATTTGAATTCTTTTCTCTGTAGATACTCTTGCATCTATATGATGAGATATCCTTTTTTGCTTTAGACTAATGGATTGCTGCCTGGGGCAGTTTTAATTATTTAGGGTCTAAACATTAAGGCATAATCGCTTTCTTATTATCCCTCATGAGAAATGCTCTCTCTTTTTCTTTATTTTATTATGTTAAATAATTCCATCTGGGAATGCAAATTCCAGATTTGAAAGGAAAACACATCCAGACAATAAAGTAGGAGAAGAACTGCTTAAATGATTTCATGATTTTTGATGTTAGTTTTCTCATTTCATTTCAAATAATGCTGAAAAGACACTTGTATTATCCACAAAAACAGTTAGGAAAGTTTGGAAGAGGCATCCTACCCACTGATCTTAGTATGGTAATTCAAATCTGTAAAGGTCACTCCTTAAAATCTGTCTTGTTTGACAGATGAGGGATATAGTTCAGGAAAATTTCACCTCTCAACCGTGTATGAAATTAAATTTACATTGAAATTAATCTGTACAGGTACTGTATCCATTATCTGTCATCATTATCCATTTAGTCTTGTACCTTTGACATGAGAAACAGTCCTACTTTGTAATTCATCACTGTTGGGATAAGATCTGTGGCTTTGCTCTCCATCTGTATTGCAGTTGAGAGCTGAATCTAATCCTTTTTACTATATTTTGTACTTTTTCTATATTTCACATGCCCTTTCATCTAAACAAATCAGAATTTTAGGTGTTAGTCTTTCAAAAAGTCATAGTATAAACTGCTTTCTACACACTCATCCATTGTATTTAACATCTTCACTATTCTTGTTGAGGTAGAAAATCAACATGTGTTTTATTGTCATTTGATATCAATCTTAAAAGATACACTGTATATGCACTACTAAAACTTCCTCTCTTGTCTATTATAAATAGCGATTATGAGGTAAATAAATGTAAGTGGAAGAAGGGATATTTCTTGCAAAACTGATTTTACTATAGTTTCCTTTTCACATCACAGGAAATCAGAGAATCATTTAGGTTTGAAAAGACCTTTGAGGTCACTCTTCAAATAATTGAGAGGAAGTTCAACAGTCATCTAACACTACAGAGTCCCATCACTAAACCATGTTTGTTAGTGCCATGTCCAAATGCCTCTTAGTAAACTTCCAGGGACAGGACACTACCACCTGCCTGAGTAGCGTATTCCGATGTTTTACCACCCTCCCTCTGAAGAAATTCTTCCTAAAATCCAGTCTAAATCCTGGAACAACCTGAGGCTGTTCCCTCACATTCTCTCTCTTGTCACCTAAGAAAAGAGACTGAACTTCCTCCTCCCTGCAACCTCCTTTCAAGTAGCTGTAGAGACTGATTAGGTCTCCCCACAGACTTCTTCAGATCTAACAGTCTCTGTTCTCTCAGCCACTCCTCACATATTTCATTTTCTCGTTTGTCCACCAGCTTCATTTCTCTTCTCTGCATATGCTGTAGAAATTTAATAATCTTGTAGTGAATGAGAGGCCTAAAACTGAACACAGTATTCAAGGTGTGGTTTCACCAATTCTATGTACACCTAGTACAAAAGGGACCTCCAGGTAAAGGCTCATGCTGAGTTATCGTAAGTCCCCTTGCTGTGGGGTTTACAGGACTTTGCTGTCCAGGGGCAGCTATGTGTATTCAGGCTAGCAAAGCATGGAGTGGGCAGATAACAGCAGCTACCAGTCATTGGCTCTTCTGGCCTCTTCATCGCATTTTGGTTAGAAGGACATGCATTTCAGCATGTGTACTCTAGCAAAACACAAGCTCACCACTCATATCTTGAGACCAGGTTCTCATCAACTTCATGCCTTGCTTTTAACAGCATAAATCAAATCACTGAAAAAAATAAATGTGAGATAATTTCCATTGCTTGTAATTTTTATTTAGAAATTTAGCTGAGCATGATTATGGATATTTTTTTATTCTACGTTCTATTCTGATCAACTATCTGTAATTCTAGGTAATGCTTTGCTCTGATTATTCTACAAATATTCTACAACAGAACTGGCAAATGCTTTTAGTAATAAATAGAAGAAGAGGGAAAAATTATATTCTTTTGAAAATTCTCCTTTCTGATGATGTGAACTGAATATGTACATCTTACAGTAATTAGTTAAGTATCATTACTCAGTTATTAGTGAAATAACATTTCTTACTAGGGTGCAGTATTTCTTACTAGGGTGCAGTATTTCTTAAAGATTCTAATGACTCATTTTATTCCTTAGAAGCTAACAGGGTTTTCCACAGTTTTTCATGCAGGAACAGTAGTGATATTTGCTGGACTTCCATAACTTTTAATGCATGCTACTTTACATGTCAGGATAGCATTCTTAAGTATTAACTAACACAAAATACCCCATCCCTTGAGATATTTACGGCCAGATTGGATGGAGTTTGGGCATCTTTGTCAAGTGGAAGGCACATGGCAGAGGACTTCAAACTACATGACCCTTTCAACCCAAACCATTCTGTGATTCTATATTTGATTATTTGTTTCTGTGATTCTAATGTTCTATGGCTCTGTGGTTATTGTTATACAAATGCATCAAAGAACTGAACTGTGAGGGAAAAGAGTGTTAGTGTTCAAGGCAGACTAAAAGAAGCACAAAATGTATATAAACTCACCATTTTTGACATGGAAGGTGGAAATAAAAACCTTTCAATTATCTCTACTCCAATGTGGAAATAAGCAAGAGGAGATGGAAACTGTGGGGCAATTAGAAAACTCCTAATTGCTATCACATAAATGTGGGACAAATCACACAGCTGCAATACTTTGATTCAGGGCTAATGTGTTGTAGAAGGGATAGGCAGGACAAAAGGTGCAGAGAAGTTGCCCTCTGTGTTAAGATGTGGACAGGCTGTGCAGAGCTGCCTGTGAGAAATAGCCATGATAAGTTTGACATCTTGTAGGTTGAAATTAGGGTGGTCAGTGTAAGAGATTATTCTTTTATATGATTGACTCAAAGTTTGCTGAGAAACAAGTCCAGGCAAGTCCTGGGCAAACGTAGAGAAATCTTCTGTCTGGAGGACACTGATGGACAGGTCCTGGCTAAGGGTTGTGAAATCCTTTAAGGAGCACAGATGGACAAGGCCAGGGGCAAGAAGAGAGTGATAAGCTGCTGATAATGGCTGGGAAACGGTCTTTTGTGTGGACTTATCTTGAGGAAGATGGCCATCTCAGGAGGTATGCACATGACTCTTGCTCAAGCACCCAGGGATGTCAGGTAGGCAGGAAAAAAGGAGGATAAAAGAGGGTCCAACAATCATGAGGAGGGGTTTCTGCCATCAGTTCCCTCTCCATGACGGACTCGAGGTTACTGCCTTCAGATCCCTCACTACGGACTGTATGCTGACAGACTTCCCTGGGCCTGCTACCTGAGACCTGCTGCTTCCTCCCGGGCTTACTCTGCGGCTTCTTCCTGAACCCACCCAGTAACTGCACCCTCTTGTTGCCCAAGACCGGCCTCGCTGCTCCTGCCCTTCGGCCTCGAACCATCAGAACGTCATGCAATGGGACTACTGCCGGATCCTGGTGGTGACTATCCCTACTTTATGCATTTCTTGCTTCTTTCTATCTTTTCTATCGCTCGCCTTCCCTTCCCCATCACCCCAATCCAAAATAGTGTCCGTCTTCCCCTTTCTTCATTTCCCTTATTAACATTTGTAATAAACTGGTCGGACCAACATTTGAACCGTTGTTTCTTAATCTCACGCTGGACATGCATATTTCCAAGAACCTCCTCTCCCTCCTATAAATTGGAGCGAGACAGTCAGGGACTATTACAGGCTGCTTGATCAAGGGGACCCTGTTAACGAGGCCATCTTTCTGCAGCTACAAGAGGTATCTCACTCACAGACTGTCATCCTGATCTAGATCTAGAGTAATACTGGAAATATAATCTCGGCATTTATATATTTCAATTGTTAGAACAATTTATTATTTTTCTTTTCCTCTGTGTAAAACAGCCAATGACACAGGCCTACCTGGGCTTCGTTTGTCAGAAGAAAAGTCTTCAGTACAGAACGTTCTGCCAAGCACAAGCAGATACAGTTTAAAAAAAAAAAAAAAAAAAAAAAGCTTAGTTGATTGTGCCAGAAATTTTCATGATTGTATTAAATAGCAAGGCATGGTATGAAGCAACATCAGGTTCCTGAAAAGTCTGATGACTTGTTGGAGGACTTAATCTTTCAATGATTAGTAGAGAAGGGAATAGAGGATTGTGTAAACAATGCTAATAAAGACACTGGGTGAATCATCAAAGTGCAAATAAGAGTGCACACTAACATTGAGATGAGGGTACAGGGGAAAGCCCATACTTTTACATGAATGACAGAGTTGCCAGGACTGAAAAGATTAAAGTGAATGAAAACGATACTCAGCATTAACAAGCTACTCATTATATGTTTTTCTCTTGACGGTGGAAATGTATGCAGTTAAAATTATCTTCGTTAATATTGACTACATTTACATTAATTAAAGAAAATAAAAGAGTACTCTTGCTTTGAGATCATGTAGCATAGCATGATTTGTGTCCACAAAGATGAAAACTTCCTGTACAGAACGGGGAGGCCACATTTGAACAGATATTTGGTGGTGGTTCCTGGCACATACTTAATCCTGAGCCATGAATTGAAAATGCCCAGAAAAGTCACCTGGCCCAGCCCAAAAGAACACAGGGAATGTGCTAACAACTTTACAGCATAAGTAACTGTAGGTCACACACATGCCCTGAAATATTTCTCTAATTATTATAGCCATAAGAATGAAAACAGTCTGCAGTTTTGAAAGAAATTTGGTCTGATAGAATCAAACAATTCTGAAGATTATAGACCATTTAAAATGGATGAAATCTCCAAGAGTGGCTCAGTGAAAATGGTGAGCCAATCTGTGTAAGAGGAATGTTATCTTGCGTTCTGGTGCTTTTCAAAGGCAGTTTGCAGTTGTCTCCAATGCTTGCTGGAAAATATAGTATTAATTTATGGTGATAAATCGCTGTCTATTTTCTGAACATAGCACGCAACTCTCAAGGCTCCCAGGCACATTCATATTTTTCTTTCTGATCAGGCTGCTGAGCTATGGCTCATTCTTCTGTACAAAATTTGTTTCCAGAACAATATGTGGTATGGCTTAGTAAATAAGTATACTGGGTATTGTAAATGCCCAAGTTGCAGGGTTAGACTTCAGTTGTTTATTTTCTCTTTTGTGCCCTTCATGTGAGTGTTAATACTCAGAAAAATGACTCGTCTAATGGCAGACATACCCCTGAATCAGAACCAGAGTCCACTGTTGCCCAGTAGACTTCAAAATCTCTGATTGTTTTGCTTCTTCTCTAAAAGGGCATAATCTGTAGCAAACCTGGCCAATTCCACATATTCCCAGTGGGAGCAATTAGGACATTTTCTTCATCAAAATATGAATCCTTTGTAACTGAGTACAGTGGGATGATTCTAAGCTCCTCAATCTTCTTGAAAATTCTGTGGCATAGGGAACATTAATTTGTTATATTTGGCTACTTACTACTCAGCAGCTGCAGCTGTTTGCTGTGATGTTCATTACTGTCAGTCCTGATGCCTCTTTTCATGTTTATCACATTGTCTCCAAATGTCTACCAAATTTGGCCCAGCAGAGTGCATATTAGTATTCTGGTGGTCTAAGCTATCCAGGTGATGAATAGTAAAATAGTAATCCTGTAGATATGACAGACCTTTTCCAATGTGACCCTCAGGACTACAAGATTGAAAGCACAGCATGATTTAGAACAGTAAACTCCTGTGTAAAAGTATTGTACAAATGATGAAAAGTATGGATTATGACCGTGCCTTAGGTGATGCAGTATCTTCTTTCAGGTAGTTACTGCTTGTTGTAAATACCAGTAATAGATTATTTGCTATTTCCGTCTAAAATTGCACTGCGTCATTATTATAAATGAAGGAAAAAAAAATAATAACTCCAGGTCACAAAACCTGTCTCAGATCTGAATCACTAAAGGAGCTTTAATAACCACTGCATTATAATATCCAGGCAAGATGCTTTTTATATTGTGGCAACCTGCTAAAAGAAAAGCATTCACAATAGTCTATCCCTGGAGAAGTCATTATCAAGTGTCAAAAAAAACCCCAACAACCCACAAACAGTGTCAATTTCATAACAGAGCTACTGCTTTTTTAAACTTCTTTCAGAATGATGTAAATGTTTAAAGTGATAGATTCTGTTCAATTGATTTTCAGGTATGAAAAGTAGAATTATGAGTCTTGTATGAAAATACTAAGTAATACTCTTCATGTAATTCATAATTTTATAGATTTGTTTTATCTGGCATGTTTCTGTTAATACATCCTAAATAATTTTCCTATTACATCTTTACCTACAGTATACCTTTTCCTAATTTCCAAGAAGTACTTATCTTATTTTGCCATCCTCCTTGTGGGATTCATTCCATGTTCTTGATCCTTTTCATTACTTGGCCATGAGCTTCTTTTTGGTTCTTCCTACATTTAGCCACATACCTTACTATTCAGTAATAGTATAGTTAAATAGGTAGACCTTATATCTCAAGTCCTGTTTTTTGTGCAAGTGAAATTCCTGGTACAGTTACTTCAATAAAGACACTAGATGCCTAGAACATGACATTAGAACATAAAATTAGGTTTTAAATTGTTTGGAGAAAATGATTAATTTCTATTTAGAAAAGAAAATAAGAAAAAAAAACCTGGCAAATGGAACCATGATATTTTTTTCTGTGCAAGTAATACTTGCTTCATTTCTGTATAAATAACACTAAGCCATAAAGTGACTAATAAAAATATTAATTGATCTTATCTGAACTTAAAAGTGTTTATTTCAATTACACTTACCAGACTGAGACTTAAAAAAATAATCGTCTTTTTTTTATAATACTAATTTTGGTACAGTGCACACAATTTGAAGATGAATACAAATCATATGTCATATTATTATTAAATTCAGCATTTACCAAATATAAATTGAAGTCAACAGAGTACAATGTTTCATTCAAAGATGAATACTGAGGTTTCTTGTCTTTATAAAATAATCCTTCCTCCCTCCCTTCCTTACTCCCTCCATTTTAAAGAATAACTCATTTTTCTTCTTTGTGTCACACAAACAATGTAAGATTAAAATGGACAGCATGCACATAAATATGTGTTTTAGGAAATTAAATCCTACTGAAGAGAGCTCAGCTTTAGCCCTTCAAACAGACTTGTGTGGCAAATTTCATGTTTCTTCATGGTACCCCAAAATGAAAGGTTGTGAATCACCTGAATCTGTTCAACACTCTCTTTCGCTATGGGATTCAACAAATAATTTTTCTAGCATGGAGAAGATAGTTTATAGCTGTGAATGAGCAGACAAGTTTCCCAGAATGTGGGGAAAGAAAACCAATGTAAGATATCTTTATAGTTAAGGGAAATATGTGTGAAATGAGAGCCTATAAATCAAGCAAAAGGCTTAAAGAAGAGGAAGAAATTATCTTTTCAGATTTCCTCTGGATAGGTATGAATTTCAGCATTGAAAAAGGTATTATGAATACTTACTACTTTCTAAAGAAAACCTGGAAAGTAAATCAAAATCTCTGATTTTATTTGTTTTTGTTTGTTTGTTCCTTGTTTTGCATTTGCATCCTGAATAAGTGAATGTCAGACACAGGAAGAAACTAAACAAGGGATAAAAGAAAAAATGTTTTATTGTCATTGCACTGTTATTAAGAATTTTATTTCAAAGGATCTCCTAGTGGTAGTTAACAGGATAGAATTTTGAAAAAGGTGGTCTACTTCTCCCCAGAAACCATATTAGAGCTATCTCAATAATTCTTAATCAGGATTAACACTCAACAAATACCTTACTTTTATAACTGGTAAATTCTGTGTTTGCTTTTTGTAGTGTTTTGAAAGAATTGCAGAGGGACCCTTGACTAGTGGGAATGAGCTTTTAAAATTTAAAGGAAAATGAAGTGTGAATTTCAGAAAACTGAGATCCTATCGAAAATTATCTTGGATTCCACACTTAGGCATCTATTTGAATACTGA
Organism: Gallus gallus; assembly: GCF_016699485.2. Lineage (NCBI taxonomy): Eukaryota > Metazoa > Chordata > Aves > Galliformes > Phasianidae > Gallus > Gallus gallus. The sequence continues at coordinate 90,059,153 of NC_052534.1, read as the reverse complement.
CAGATGTGGTTAGTGAGAGAAGTAGTTGGAAACCAGTAAAAAAAAAAAGGGCATTTATTCCAAGGGAGGCATCTGAATGGTCAAATCTCATCTATCTTTGCTAAAGACTTGTTATCTGACATCACGTCTGATAAATAATGTTTTATCTTTAAACTAAGCAAGAATATTACCTCTCTCTCTATTCCTTTCCCTCCATCCCTCTAAATTGGTACAGAAATATTAACCCTGCAGTATCAAAAGGAAAGTTTGGAAAGGCTGGTTTAATCTATTTAAAGTTAAACTTCTTGCACCTAAAAATTATTTCTTTACAGTATAGATACTTTGGGGCCCAGGCACCACAATGGATAAGTATGCAGTATGGACACAATGGTAGCTATCTAACATTAACAAATGCTTATGTTGATATGAATGCAATGTAATTTTGCTACAGTTGTTGCTCATAATAGACTATCAAATAGGCAGCATTTAACTAAGGATAAAAGCCTGGAAGGCCAACTGTGTTCTGGGCTGCATTAAAGAAGGGGTGGCCAGCATGGAGAGGGAGGCGATTGTTCCCCTCTGCTCAGCTCTTGTCAGCCACGTGCAGTACTATATCCAGGCCTGGGGCCCCCAGTACAGGAAGGACGTGGAGCTCTTGGAGTGGGTCCAGAGGAGGGCCACTAAGACAATCAGAGGGCTGGAGCGCCTCTCATATGAGGAAAGGTTGAGGGAACTGGGCTTTTTTAGCTTGGAGAAGAGAAGGCTCCGGGGAGACCTCATTGCGGCCTTCCAGTACTTGATGGGAGCATATAAACAGGAAGGGGATGGATAATTTACGTGGGTTGATAGTGATAGGACAAGGGGGAATGGTTTTAAACTGAGACGGGAAGTTTAGGTTAGATATTAGGAAGAAGTTTTTCACCCAGAGGGTGGTGACACACTGGAACAGGTTGCGTAAGGAGGTTGTGGATGCTCCATCCCTGGAGGCATTCAAGGCCAGGCTGGATGTGGCTCTGAGCAGCCTGGTCTAGTGGTTGGCGACCCTACACATAGCAGGGGGTTGAAGCTCGATGATCATTTTAGTCCTTTTCAACCCATGCCATTCTATGATTCTATAAAACAAGATCAAAACAATTTTAGCACTGGTTCTAGGAATAGGAGGATTGAAAATAGTTTTCGGACAAGGAATATGGAAACACACAAAAAAGAAAAAATCTTGTGTGGGAGAAACAAGAAATGTATACCAAATTATCCACAGTGATTCATGTGGATCATATGATTATAACAGTAATAAGTAATATTGCTTTCTAGATTTCACTTATAGCTGAAGTGAAATCTCTTGGTAGCATTAAAACTTCTTGTGTTGCTAACACTTTATTACATCTTTTTCAACTGATGACAATTAAGTCTCATTTGAAAAAGGGTATAGTATTTCTCTATGGTCCTACTATCTTAAGCCATATAAATTCAAAAATGTTTCAAAAAAATTACTTTTTACTGCATAGTCATAGGAGGGCAATCAATAGTCAGTCTGATTGTTTGCAAAACAAAAATTAAAATGATCATAGAAATACCTGAGTAAGAAAAAGATCCTGAAAACAAATAATACAGAATTTTATGTTAGTGTTAACTTCCAGATGATAATTCTGTGTCTATTATTGAATGTAAATTAAAATGAATTACCTTCAATTTAAATATTGTGTATCTTACAACAAAATACAATACTAATAATTCTTTATCTTATCTTGAAAAATGTTATAAATATTTCCCCTCATTTGCTGAAGGCTTTTAAGAACAAGAATAGATGAGATTCAGAGATACTCCACAGATTTCTTCAAGGAAAATATCTGCTTTCAGAATTCAGTTCCTCATAATGGTGGCATTTAGTACACCTAAAGCAGTGGTAGAAAGCACTTTCTCTGTGAAAAAATGAGGAAGTTGCTAATGATGTCTTTTGTGAAGACTGAATTTTAAATTAATGTAAAGGATCTCACACTGATTTTAAACAAATCATTCTATGTAAACATATTAAAATTGATAATAAATACAATTTAAAAACTACTTATTCATGCATGTAACTGAATGCAAATTTGACAACATGAAAAGTACAAAGAAAGAAAAGTACATAGCACAAATGGAAAAGATATCGGTGCTTATGAATACCTAAAAGGCAGGTGTCAAGCAGAAGAGACCAGGTTCTTTCTTGTGCTGCTGAAAAACAAGGAGTGATGGGCACAAATTGGAGCACGAAGTTCCATATGAACAAGTGGAAAAGCTTCCTTGCACTGAGGGTAACAAAGCACTGAAACAGGCTTCCCAGAGAGGCTAGAGATTCTCCTTCTCTGGAGATATTCAAAACCTGCCTGGATGGCACACATTTCCTGAGCAATGTACTCTAGAAAACCCGCATTGGCAGTCTGGTTGGACTCAATGATCTCCAGAGGTCCCTTCCCATCCTTATGATTCTGTGATTCAAAGTGACTCTATGATTCTTAAAATGCACTTAAATTAATGGCATTTAACTTATTTTACCATTTTTTTTAGATAAGATTGCCCTTAGCTAGAGGAACTCAAATTATTAACAATGTAGTAAAATCTTTCAGTGGATGAATATAATAAAATCTTATAAAATGTCAAATAAAAACAATGGTGTGGACTCAAAAACTGATTGAAAAACGAACTAAGATATGTCATCTATGAGGACTCCACAAAAGTGTGATTCTTTGGAAAGAGAAAATTGCTGTCACTATGGAAGCTGTCCATGAGTAGAATACTTTGTCCCATATACCTTGTTTGTGAAAGAAGGTGAACTGATCAAATTCTGAAAATGCTGAACAGATCACAGCTTTGGATTGTGCTTTTTTTCAATTTTTTTGAAAATGGAAAAACTTCTTCCTGATTCTATGAGCTGCTTGATGTAAATTAATGAATTGTGTGTTGGAGATATATGAAATTTAGTGTAATTTCCATAAAATTATAATACATATTATGAGGTATACTGAAAATTTAACAAACTGGAATTTCTCACTCTATTTGCTAGAATTATTTTGAGTAACAAAGTGCAAGATTAAATTTCAATAACTACAATAATAATATCTTAAGTAGATATATAAAATGGATGTAAATGCAAATTAGTATTTAATGTATTCTTTAAGAAAAATGTAGTGTTTTGTTCGTTAGTATTCCAGTCTTTGTTGGATACAGGTGCAGAACATTTGTGAGCTTGTTATCTGTATTTCTATTTAGTAGACCTCTGACTGTGCTTTGAAGTTTTTCTACTAAATAATTAGAGAAGAACCTCCTGAAGTCACAAATGTTCAGCTAAGTCTTCTTCACCTAATCATCTATAGAAATGACTCAGCATGCCAAGTAACCTAGATTTAATCTTGTACTACTGCTAAATGACACTGGCTACTCATGCCAAAAAGATCAGGGGCATTCTATTAACTTGAAAGAGATTACAGCAATATTTAAAGTGAGCACCAGAAAACAAACATAATACAAAACAAAAAAGCTTTTCTATAGCACGGCATATTTGTTCAGCATTTCTAGTTGAGATTTAAGTATCTCCAAGATCATAAACTCCGCAAAATCTCTGAGAAAACAGCTTTAGTTTTAATAACCTCCATTTAAAAAAAAAAAAAAAAAAAAAGTGAATTCTTCTGTTCAGATGAAATTTCCTGTGTTTAAATTTTTGCCTTTTGTCTAGCCAATAGGAACCACTAAGAAAAGTCTGGTTCCCTCTTCTTCACAATTTGCCATCAGAGACATGTAAACTTTCCTGCTACTGATCTCTTCTCCAGGCTGAACAGTCTCAGCTCTCCTCATATGACAGAGACCTTTAATCATCTTTTTGGACCTTCACTGGATTTGCTCCACTAGGTCTATATCTTTTTTTTTTTTCCTCTCCATCTATATCTTTAATTCCCATAGCAGAGATTTGCTGCCTGATTCTCCTCCAGAATCCTTCTAGAATCATAGAATCTTAGTGGCCCTCCTCTGGACCCGCTCCAAGTGCTCCACTCCTTCCCATACTGGGGGCCCTAGACCTGGACACAGTACTCCAGATGGGGCCTCACAAGAGCTGAGTGCAGGGGGCCAATCACCTCCCTCTCCCTGCTGGCCACCTTTTTTTAATGCAGCCCAGAACACAGTTGACCTTCTGGGCTGCAAGCACACACTGCTGGCTCGTGTCCAGCTTCTCATCCACCAGGACCCCCAACTCCTTCTCCGCAGGGCTGCTCTCAAGTAGATCTTCCCCTAGTTTGTATAAATACCTGGGATTGCCCTGACCCAAGTGCTGCACCCCTCATTCTAGACATGATTAATTTCTAATTTCAAGTATCAGAGAGATGATGAAAAGTCAAGAAAATTTCTCAGTACCCGTGATCAACTCTGTACTTGTGGTCTGAAACAAGCAAGTAAATTTTCTCAACCCTGCACAGATGCTCAGAGGAGATAAGGCCATTGCAGAAAACTAAAATGAAGGAGAAACTGTGGATATTTTAATGAATTTTATTTTGGGGGAGTCGGAAAGTGCTGTGGGTCATTTGACTTAGCAGAGGATCTGTCTGAAATCAAAGTTTTTGTGAAGTGTTTTGGTACAAAAAGACTAAACAATCAGAAAGAATTCACTAGAACTAAATACACTGTGGAACCTCTCATTCAAATTTCTATGTGAAAGTTGGAGGATGGCAAATGTGACATTAATCTTAAGAAAAACTTGAGGTGTAGAGCAAAGTAGCTAGAGGCTTGTAGGAATTAGTGAACATCAGGATAAATTTGGGAAAAGACAACTTAGCTTCTATAAAGAGAAGTTCTCCTTCAGACAACTCTTTAAGTTCTTTAAGGACGTCAATAGCAATGTGGATAAAAATGATCTAGGTAAAAATAATCTCTCACCAAATGCTTTAAGAAAATTAAACATCCACATGAAAGGAGAGAAACCACTGGTTATTACCAATGGTAATTATTGGTACTATTATTGGTATTATTGGTAATATTATTGGTAATAATAAAGACAGTTCTTACAATTTACAAAGGCTTCCAGAAGAGATCAGAGAGATATATGCTGAGATAAATGTGGATGACACAGAAAACAGTGAGCACTAGATGAAAACATCTGGTGATAATACAAAGTTTTCAGGATATTAAGGCCAAGGGCAAAAGAGATGCAGTAAAATAGCTCATGAAATTTGATAGAGACCTAGTCAACGCATAGAGTGAAATGTGTCCCTTCACTTTTAAATGAATGATGAGCTGTGAGGTGGTCATTATCACTGAGGTGCCATACCTTGATACTAAGATAGGCATAGGCTCATACGCTCATAGAATGCTTTGGGTTGGAAGAGACACCAAAGATTATTTATTTTCAACATGCTTGTCAAGAGCAAGGTTGCCACCTGCTAGATCAGACTGCCCAGGGCCCATCTAACCTGGTCTTGAAGGCGTCCAGGAACGGGACATCCACAGCGTCACCACCCCATATTAAAGAACTCTTTCTAATGTCTTAAACCTAAACCTACTCTCTTTTAGTTTAATATTATTATGTCTTGTCTTATTCACTGCCTGATGTAAAAATTCTCTTTCCATTTTTATTATAAGATGATCAGAGGGCTGGAGCACCTCTCCTCTGAGGAAAGGTTGAAGAAACTAGGCTTGTTTAGTTTGGAGAAGAGAAGGGTCCGGGGAGACCTCATTGCGGCCTTCCAGTACTTGAAGGGAGCGTATAAACAGGAAGGGGAGAGACTGTTTACAAGGATAGATAGTGGTAGGACAAGGGGGAATGGTTTTAAATTGGGATGGGGAGGTTTAGGTTGGATATTAGGAAGAAGTTTTTCACCCAGAGGGTGGTTACGTACTGGAACAGGTTGTGCAAGGAGGTTGTGGATGCTCCATCCCTGGAGGCATTCAAGGCCAGGCTGGATGTGGCTCTGAGCAGCCTGGTCTAGTGGTTGGTAACCGTGCACACAGCAGAGGGGCTGAAACTCAATGAGCGTTGTGGTCCTTTTCAACCCAGGCCATTCTATGATTCTATGATCATAAAGCTTTGAAAGTGATATGTACTAAGGCAGGCAGTAAGTTTTTCCCAGAGACATTTCAGTTCAATAGTAGTTCTGTCACTGATATCTATACCAATTTCTAACAGCTGTTATTGGTTTTAATGTGCGAGACTAATTAGAAAAATGCTTCACAGCTGCTACTATTTTATGCATTCCTCCTTACTTGATAGTATTTCAGGTAGGAAATCTTAACAAGGTAATATGGTATTATAAAGATTACTGCAGAGTCTAAGTTATTTTTTAGCTTCATACAAAAAGTCTCTTTTGATGACAACAGTTAGAAGAAATTAATACCAGTAAAAAATCTGCTCTGTACAGTAGCAAGAAAAAGTACACTATTTAAATGGACTTCTCTCATCACAGAATCTGAACTTAGCATGACTTATTGTAAAGTAAAAAAATTGATAACATTCTCTTTAACATTAGAATAACATTAGGATGGGATTCAACAAGACCAAATGCCGGGTCACTTTGGCCACAATAACCCCAGGCAACGCTACAGACTTGGGGCAGAGTGGCTGGAAGACTGTGTAGAGGAAATGGACCTGGGGGTGTTGATTGATGCTAGACTGAACATGAGCCAGCAGTGTGTCCAGAGGGCCAAGAAGGCCAATGGCATCCTGGCTTGTATCAGAAATAGCGTGGCCAGCAGGAACAGGGAAGTAATTGTCCCCCTGTACTCAGCACTGGTGAGGCTGCACCTCGAGTACTGTGTCCAGTTTTCGGCCCCTTGCTGTATGAAAGACATCAAGGCCTTGGAGCGTGCCCAGAGGAGGGCAACAAAGCTGGTGAGGGGTCTGGAGCACAGGCCTTAGGAGGAGCGGCTGAAGGAGATGGGATTGTTCAGTCTAGAGAAGAGGAGGCTCAGGGGAGACCTTATTGCTCTCTATAACTACCTGAAAGGCGGTTGTAGTGAGCTGGGGGTCAGCCTCTTCTCTTGTGTGACTAGTGATGGGAGTAGAGGGAATGGCTTCAAGCTGAGCCAGGGAAGATTCAGGCTGGATGTTAGGAAATACTATTTCTCTGAAAGGGTGGTCAGGCACTGGAATGGGCTGCCCAGAGAGGTGGTGAAGTCACCAACCCTGAAGGTGTTCAGAGAGCATTTGGATGTTGTGTTGAGGGACATGGTTTAGCGAGAACCATTGTTGAAGGGCGAACGAATGGTTGGACTGGATGATCCTGTGGGTCTTTTCTAACCTTAGCAATTCTATGATTCTATGATTCTGAACAAATCACAAAATAACAAATGATGAGCAATTAAATATAAGCTGCTAGTGCAAAGACAGAACTAGGTAAAAATGGCTTTAATGCTCTCTGGGGAGATAAATTGATACACACATACATGTAATAACATTGCTTCTGCATCTGCTTATGACATCACTGCTTTTCTTTCTATCTTTGTCCCTGAAGATGTTCAAGAGCTAAGTACTAAAGGGACACGGTTTAGTGGGGAAATATTAGGAGTACATGGATGGTTAGACTAGGTGATCTTGGAGTTCTTTTCCAATCTTGGTGATTCTATGATTCAAATGGAATTAACTACATTTCTATTTCTTTAACCCACCTTTCAGAGGTGTTGAAGTTTTTATTGTTTGAAAAGTACTCTCAAGAGACAGAAGTAATCCTTACATAAAACAATGAAATTCAAAATATTTCATACTTACTCTAGGACTTTATTTTTTATTTATAAGGAGAGAAGAAAAAAAAAAGCCAAGTTAGCAGAAAGAGTGTGCCTGAAACAAGGATCATATCAAAGTATTTAGTTTTCTGATAATTTCTGTTGAAAAATCTTTACTCTTCTCTTTCAAGTACATAGTAAGATGCTTAATTCAGGTGCAAGTGTTCTAGGGGAAGAGAGGAAGATAACCTCTTTGCTAGTGATGAATATTCTGGGCACACAGGCTATTCAGAACAGAGAGGCTACACAAAGTGATCAGTGTAGATAGAGACTTCCTAGCTTTTATAAAGTAATTGTGCTATTAGTATGCAAATCCTTGCAATCTTGTTACTTAGTAGAACTACTCAGCCAATTAGACTAGGAGGTAATATATCAGTAATGAGAAATACCTAAAGACTAATTTTGTAAAAAGTAATGCAGCATGGAATATAACATCCTTGGAAGGGCCAGTGATGCTAAGAATCTATATTCATACAGTAAAGACAAACACTAGTGCAGCTCATTTCAAAATATTAAAAAATAATTCTATAGTTCATAATTGGGTAGTGCAATAAAGTCTTTACTTTTATTTTTAGCATTTCTTGTTTTTCTTCCTTGAAATTGAGATTATCCGAGAATGGCATTTAAAAGCCATTCTTAACTGTTAACTTAAATATCTGTGGAGTTCAAAGTTGGCTTGGGCAAATTCTTTCATAAACTCTAAATTATTGAGATACCTAGCTAAACATGGGCAATGCTGAAAACATTTCTAATTTCAGCAAACTCATGTTCATATATATGTATCTCCAACAGCAGTCAGCAGGGCTGAGCCTTTTTAGTTTCTACAGAGAGTTATGGATGATACTCTTGAAACTATTAAATTACTTTGCACAGTTAAATCAATTTAATGTAATAAAAGTAATTTCTGTAAAACTCTTTCCAAAGTCAACTTCTTTATTGCTTTGGTAATCAAACAGATTCACTAGTAATAAAACTGAAATCTTGACTGAGAGAAAAACTGAGCACAGTGACATGCTTGGTCATACAAAGTGCCGCAGACAATGTACCGTTTCAACAGCACCTATACACAAGACTGACATAAGACATAAACATAGACAGCTAACTCCCCTCATCCTCTTCATCTGGCAGAGACAGGAGGACACTGGTGCAGGCAAACACATGAAATTCACCATATTCACACCCACAGCTTTAAGAAGTACCATCATGGCCCCTCTGCCACCTGACCCTTCTGTGACCTTAGAGTTTCTTATGCATTTTTGGGGTTTTCTATTCACCAGCTGGTCCACCTCAGTGCTCACTGAAAACAGGCACATTTCCCACATGTATCGTATACCCACAGGTCCCTCAAATACCAGAAAAGACCCTTGTCTGCCTGATAACACTACTTGGATGTCCTACTCATTGGCAAGTTGGGCTTGGAGTTTGCCACACATGAATACCTCTTGCACCTTCCTTTTAGGGAGATACAGTCCCTTGGCCTGCTAACATCTGATGTGCAGCACACAGGCTATGACCCAGGCTCCTGCTCCAGCCATCACTGCGTTACACTCCTCACTCATACCAGTCCCTCCAATTAGCTTGTTTTGGTGACCCACTCCTGCCCAATGGCTGGAGGTTTAAAGACCACCATTTGCTCCATGTCATAGTTGACATAGTTCTACCAACCCCCTTTGCAAAAATGTACTGCACTCCCAGGTTTGCATCCTTACTAATTGCAAAGTCTATTCTTGCCTGCAGTTTCTTGTTTGCTTCTTAATTTGACCAGCTTTGTTTCTTGTAGTCATTTTGAGTACATTTGACTACCTGTAAACTTAGAAGTTTAAATTCATAGAATCATTAAGGTTGCAAAAGACCTTGAAAGTCATCTAGTGCAACCGTTCACCTACCACCAATATTTTAGCACTAAAACATGTCCTTTAGTACCACATCTAAGCATTTCTTGAACACCTCCAGGGACTGTGACTCAACCACCTTCCTCCACAGCCAATTCCAGTGCTTGATCACTCTTTCAGCAAACAATGTTTTTTCTAATATACAACCTCAACCTCCCCTGGTACAACTTGAGGCCATTCCCTCTAGTCCTACTGATAGTTATGTGGGAGAAGAGGCTTACTCCCACCTGGCCGTAATCTCCTTTCAGGTAGCTGTAGAGAGCTATAAAGTCTCCTCTAAGCTTCCTCTTCTCTAAACTAAACAATCCCAGTTCCCTCAGCCGCTCATCATAAGGCCTGTTTTCCAGACCACTCACCAGCTTTGTTGAATTGATGTCTTTCTTCTGATGAGGGACCCAAAACTGAACACTGTACTCTTTATTCACAGTACTCACCAGAATACAGGGAATGATCATCTACCTAGTCCAGCTGACTGCACTATTTTTTATACAAGCCAGGACGCCATTAGCCTTCTTGACTACCTGGGCACACTGCTGGGTCTGTTCAGGCAGGCATTGACCAACACCCTTAGGTCCATTCCCAGGTTTGTGTGTCTTTTTATGTTCTTTTTATGTTTTATTATGTTTATGTTCTTTTTTTTCCTCAGGATCTCATTTGACAAAATTGATTTTAATGAAATAAACATTCCTACATGCCGTGTCCCCTTATCTGCTTTGTTCTCCTTACTACCTCTGTTATCATTTCTCAGATCTATGTCTCTATATGCTCTTGTTTATGGCTGCTTCCCTTTCTTATTAACCCTTCTCTGATTGAAAAAGTTCCTTTACCAGATAGTATTAACAGAGCAGACACTCTCTCCTTACTTTTACAGGAAAATTGTGATTAGTTAAACCATTTGATTCCAGTATGTGTATGGGAACTGTTGAATCACGGCCTGAACCTCTGATTGACCACCTGAGGCAAGTGCTGAGTCAGCTGCAGGGGCACAGGTGAACGCAATTTCACCTGAGTGACCGGAAGGGGTGGAGCCAGGCTCCACTCCTCCTAGACCCCCATTTAAGGGCTGACTCCCAAGGAGGAAGGATCTCTATCTGGAAATCACTCCTCTTGGAGCCCTTCTGCAAGCTCAGGACACAGGTGAGATTTTTATTTCATTTCTCCTTTATAACACAATAATCTCTCTGGTCCATAACCTGTTTGCCATATAAGTGTGTTTTGTAAGATGTTATTGTATGAAGCCAGGACTAATCAAACAACTTGATAACCGATGACCACACAGTATTAAAATTAGGAAAACATTGCATTTCACAGCATATCTGTAGCTTATCACTCAATGTGAAATCATAGTTTTGTAGTATTTGGTTGAAGTAGAACTGTTCCTTTCAAAACTTATGAGGTAACACTCATTACTTCTCCATGATTGTGAAATCTGCATGGCAAGAAGGAATCAGAGATATAGTTTCAATAGAATTATGCTTTGCTTTGTGATTACATATCATTCTAAGCTAGCCCAAAATTGACAGACAGTTAGAAATGTGATTTGAAAAAACATGACTATAACCATTTGATGAACCGTTGGATCTATGTTGATGTCAGGAACTGTAGATCATCTACGTGCCAATACATGTTTTTTTCCAGTAAGAATGGTTTCTTGTCAACAATGCTTCTCATTTTCCCACTGAGGGAGTGGATCAGCTGTCAAATGAAAAGTGTCAAAGAAAGAAACCTACAGGTATAGAGCATAGTAATCTTTTTTATGTCTGGAAGATTTAATGGTAGAGGTTAAAAACAATCCCCCTACTTCTTATGTAATGCTGAATAGATATGGCTTCATGGGGATTTGTGTAAGAACATTTTCAAGAATATATCAGGTCTAAGAAGTCATTATATTTTTTCTCTGTTAACATTGCTATGCTTTTTAAATTATGTTTAATACTTTCTTTGTTTCAAAATAATATTTTTATTATCTGGTGAAGACTGACTAAAACTCATGGTAAGGAGATGAGCCAATGACATTTCAGTTCTCTCAGCTGTAATTCATCAGTTCCTATTAGTAGTATTAAAGTATTTTCTATGTGAGTATATGGATACGTCATTACCATTTTTGATAGTTTTAGTATTCTTGAAGGCGATATATGAACTGCCAGCAAAAGCAGGATATTAACAATATATATCATTACTTTCAGGAGCAGAAAAGTATCTTAAATAAAGGAACTAAACTAAAAGCTCAGTGGTGTTTAAGTGTTTTGTTAGGGAAAAATACTGCTGGAAAATTGTAGTGGTATAGAAATGAGGAAAACAGCTATGCTAAATCCAGCAAGGTATTTTAATATTATTTTAATAATGAAAAAAATCAAAGAACCAATAAAATATTTCATGGTTGAAAACATAAATATTAAACAGGAGGTTTTAAAGTTTGTCTTCAAAGAAATATATGCCCCCCTGAGAAGTGAGTATGACATAAATGGTAACCAGTACTGTTCAGCTTTGGAGGTTATCTGATAAGCAATTAGCACTGTCTTCTGGAAAGATACATAATAATTTAAATGATGAGACATTGAAATAGTGGGAGAATATTTAAGAATTCTGGCAACATTTTTTTAAACAGTTCCATAATCTATGTTTTGTCTCATAGTGCAGATCTGTGCAAACACTGTCTCCCAGGTAAATTCCTCCAGGTCCACATCTAGCATTTATCTGAGCTGTGAAAAACAATATGATCTGAGATGCCACCTTAGTTTATACCAGTGATTCTGATTTAATGATTTAAGTAAAAATAGGGAATAATAAAGCAACAACAACGAAGCCCAACAGTTTCTCTCTGACTGCTGTTTCTTCAACTCTGTCATTCTGTTGTTGATTGAGGAGAAAAAACCTTTGGGAAAAGAAACAGAATAAAGCAACAACAGCAGCAACAACCAATGTAAGGAAACCTACAGATGTTGTGTTGTTAAAGCAGATATTTTGTTTAAGGGAAAACAGTTTACTTTGTAAAGCCTGAATTCTAAAAACAGCACAGGCTGAGGCAAAAAAAAAAAAAAAAAATTCTACCCTAAATGCCTTTCTGGCTCTCAATAATATATAATGAGAATTAAATGGAATTCCTGTTCAAAATGAAATGTCAAGGACTAAACAGAATATGAAAAGAGATGACCAACACATTGCTACAAAATTATCCAATTATTGCAATTAACTGCTAGTACTGAATCTTCTGGTTTACAGAAAGCTGTTTTCACTGCTTTTATTTTGAAACATAAGTTCTATGGATAATCCTTCCTGGAAGTCCTGTCCAGAAAATAACTTTTCCACCAAAAAAGAAAAAAAAAAAATTGTATGAGAAACAAACAGCTCTGTATTTTACTTTATTTTGTAAAGTCAGTATAAACTACAGAGTCAAAAATGTTGTTGTTGTAATAGCCCACATTTTGAAAACACTTATGTAAAATTTCTCATTCATAGTTCCTAGTAATAATATATTCTTAGAAAATGACTGAATAATTTGTTTTTATACATCTGGGACAGAAAAATGCTGAAAGCTATTAAAATCAAATTATTTTCTCAAAATTTTTATTTCTAATATGTGCTTAGAAGTAGGAATTACTGAGGTTGGCAGAACGTTGCACCTTATTCAGGGAGAGGTAATTATGCCTTGTCAATTAGATACTAAATCACTGAACTACAAGTAGCTAGTGATATGTAGCTATCATTACCATTTCAGATTATTTAACCATTTATCTAAGGTCTGCCTTATTTAAAGGCAGGATATGCTTTTTTTTTGTCAGGAAATTTACTAAATGTGGGAATAAAAAAAGTAGAGGAAATAATACTGTAATTTTAACCTGTGATGATGGTTCTGCAACACCAGTTGTTTACAGCTCAGTGACTGAGAATCTAACTGACAATGAATAATTACTGCCTCTTTAAATAGGACGAAGAGTGCTTTCACTGTGATATGACTGGAGAATAGCCATATGAGGAAGGGCCCAAATGTTTGACAAAAATCACTTTGCCTTTTTCTTCTGTTTAATTGCATTAACATTTGAGGCTAAATTTGGTTCTGAATTGTGTCTGTATTTCTTTACTGATGTCAGTGGGTTTGACTTTTCATAAAGGAATTTGGAGAAGTAAACTGACTTTGCATGCATAATCAAAGCAGCATACTACATTTGAGTTGTATTTGCACTGTGGTCTAGCATCCCAATCAAATGCAACTCTTTTCTGTAACAGTGCTTAAAATGGAGAAATTCTGCAGAAGTCAGTCCAAAGGCATTGGGATCCAACTACATTATATGTTTTGTGACATTACAAGGCAAACTCTTTTACCTTTTTCTAACTGCAGGAAAAGATACTTGATATCTGACAACAAATCCCACAAGAAAGTGAGTCTGCATGAGGAAAAAATACTACTGAATCATCAAACAGCTCAGTTTGAAGTCATTAAAGTCCTATGAACATTTGAATATTTGGCTAGATATGTCATTTGGGAATGCCACAGAAATCAAATTGGGGAAAAAAAGTCTTGAGCCACTAAAGAAATATCTTAAAAATAGTTTTAGATACTTGTCGTTTTTCTGTGTGAGGATTAAGTTCTCTACAGTGATGTTTTCATAGATCATCACAGTTTTCACTAGAAGTGCATCCCTGTATGAAGGCTTAATTTCAATTTTACTTAATATCAAGTGATAATTTCCTTTTGTTTAATCTTAGAGTAGGGTAATAATCTTCCTGTTGCCTGGTGCATACAGAAGTGAAATAGGATGGTACATCATATGTAACATGCTACTCTACTTTTGTTGATAATCTTATCATTGTTTCACAGTCTGCCCTTCATCCTTGTTGAGTTAACATTTGTCTCCATCATGAATCACTGAAGGACAACCTTAATGATCTTTTGTTGACCTATAATTTTTTTTCTCATGCTCTTACCTCATCATTATGGTCAACACAAGATACTTGATTAATAAACTGAAGATCTGATATGCATAATATCTGGTATTTAATCAAGAAGCAGAGACAAGACAAGTTCAAATCCATTTTAAAACTTTAGCAATTCTAATGCAATTCTTTTACCCTTCCCAGGAGAGTGTTACTATTTACTCATTTACTGGATAAAATGAAAACTGTGGTCCTTTCGACATATCTTAAAATCAAAGAATCATAGGATCATGAAATCTTTAGGGTTGGAAAGAACCTCTGAAGGCCATGTAGTCTAGCTCCCCTGCAATGAACAGAGATATCTTCAGCTAGATCAGGTTGCCCAGAGCCTGATCCATCCTTGCCTTTAAAGTCTCCATGAATGGGGCATCCACCACATCACTGGGAAACCTGTTCCAGTGCCTCACCACCCTCACTGTAAAAGATTTTTCCTTATATATAACCTATATCTACCCTCTTTAAGCTTGAAACCATTTCCCCTTGTTCTGTTCTATTGCCACAGTCCCTGCTAAAGAGTCTGTCCCCTTCTTTCCTGTAGTTCCCCTTTAGATATTGAAAGGCTGTTATCAGATCACATTGGAGCCTTTTCTTCTCCAGGCTGAAGAACCCCAGCTCTCTCTGCCTGTACTCATAGGAGAGGTGTTACATTCTGTGGATCGTTTTTTGTGGCCCTTCTTTGGATGTGCTCCAACAGGTCTATATAATAATGAGCTCTCTTTCATAGGACATTTCAGAATTGTCCAGATCGTGCATCTCATATGAGTAGAAGCTTCACACATTTTCCTTATTCAGAAACCTGAGCTCAGGGACAGACAAAAGTTGTAATGCTTTCATTCACCTACTCCTTATTACAGAAACTTTGGACAGAGACTGCAGAGGTATGTTTTAGTCATCATTCTAAAAATTCTTATGTCTATCATTGCTATGTTCTACCACATTGCACTATGCTATTGCAATATTTTGTGGTCAATATGTTCATTAATCTACAAAATGAGTTTGTAGGTAGGATATTGGGCAAATATATACAAAGAAGACTTCTAAATATTTTAAGAGCTTAATTATGCTGAAGCTAGAACAATTCCGTTTTTGTGCTTGTAAGATGTTTCAGTTCTTAGATAAACCATGATCTTATTCGGGTCTTATTTTTCAGCTACTCAGTATCATTTGTGGTTTTGAAATGTTGATTTTTTTTTTTCTTTCCAGAATGCATTTATAGAGAACACATAACACTTTGGGCTTTCTTTTGTTTTCCAGTTGACATCACCACAAGGTCATACAATGAAATAAAATGTCACATTCTTCCTGTATTTACCCTAATGAAGAATCTGGTGGGTGGTGTTTCTAATCCAGATGCAAGAAGTTGGTGTTTCTTTTCTACATTGCGCTTTGGAAAATTATTCTTTTTATGTTTGGACAGTCGATGGTTCACTGCAGAATATCTGCCTGACATCAAAGGACCTATCAAAATGAAGGACACCTACTGAGATAAATTCTTTCAATATACTTTTTTTAACAACACATCTCTTTGAGGTTTTCTCATCCTGTCCCATTTGCATTATAAAAATACATAAAATAAAAAGCATCCCACAGTATTATGAGTAAAACCTTTAAAAGGTATTCAAATGGGTATTTCAAAAATCATCATTTTAGTTGCTATTCAGAAAACACAGTAAAAGTGCATGGGGGAAGAACATTGAAGCTCAAGAAAATAAAAGGGAAAAGAAAACCCAGAAAACATAATAATTTTGTTGCCTCCTAAGCCAGGATAAATTTCATAAAGAGATGTATTCTGATTTATATTTCTTAGGATGCAAAAAGCAGAACCCCCTGAACTCCCTGGGGGAACACAGAAGAGTATCAAACTGACTAAACTTCTTCACCAACCATGAGAAAAATATTATCCAGGTGAGGTGCGAAGATGGCTGCCATTGCTGCCTCTTCACATTCCTGACAAATGATTAATTTATCATACTTTTAAATGATTACTTATCATACGTTTTGATGGCCTTTGGCCTTCTAGAATAGGAATAGAGTACTGATGGATAAGGGAAGAGTAACTGTTGTAATCTACATGGACTCGTGAGAAGCATTTCACACTGTCACATTTGGCATCCTTGTTGCATATGACATCCTAGTCTTTAAATTGGGGAGACATGGATTTGATGGATGGATGATGTGGTGAATAAGGAGCTGGCTGAATGATAGCACTCAGAGTTGTGGTTAATGGCTCAATGTCCAGGGGAGAGTTGGTGATGAGTGGCATTTCTCAGTGATTGACATTAGGACTAGTGCTTTTTACCATCTTTGTCAGTGATGTGGATAATAGGATTGAGTGCACTCAGGAGTTCTGCAGACAACACCAAGATGAGTGATACAGTCAACATGCTAGAGGAAGAGTATATCATTCAGAGAGACCTTCACCTGATAATACCTGATAAGTATGCCCATGCAAATGCCATGCTTAGCAAGTCCAAATACAAAGTCCTGCACACAAGCTGAAAAAGTGCACTTGCAACTCAGAAAGCCAATTGTATCTGTATTTGCATCAAAATAAGCATGGTGAGTAGATATCAGGTGGTGATTCTGCTTTACAAATGAGATCCCTCCTGGAGTACACCTGTTATTTCTGGGGGGTCTCCAGCATAAGGACACTGACATGTTGGATTGAGGAGGGCTACAAGGATGATCAGAGTGCTGACGCACCTCTCCTGTGAAGAAAAGCTGAGAGAATTGGTGTTGTTAAGTCTGGAGAAGAGTCTAGAGAGCTCTTTATCAAGGAGTGTAATGATACAAGCAGTAATGTCTTTAAACTAAAACAGGCCAGATTTAGATTGGATATAAGGAAGATATTCTTTACTCAGAGGGTGATGAGGCACTGAAACAAGTTGTCCAGAGAATCTGTAGATGTCTGATCCCTGAAGGTATTCAGGGCCAAGTTGAATGGGGCTTTGGGCAACCTGGTCTAGTGGAAGATGTCTTTGTATATGGCAGGGGGCTTGGAATTAGATGATATTTGTGGTCCCTTTGAACCCAAATCATTATATGATACTATGATGCCATGATCCCAGACAGTTTCGCTGAAAAATGGTGGTGTTAAATGAAGAATTAGGAATGAGTAGTAGGAAGAAGAGTAGCTGAATCACCAGAATGAAGTTCTTTGATAGGGAAAAACAAGTTATTGAGGAACAATTCCAGTCATCAATAAATACTGGGGACTATCTAGCTGGAAAGCAACTCTGCAGAAAATGACCCAGACATCCTGTCGAACACAAAGTTGAACTGGAGTCCATAAGAAGGCTAATGGTATTCTTGGCTGAATTAGGCAAAATATCCTCAGCAGGTCAAGAGAGATGGTCCTTCCCTTTCACTCAGCACTGATGAAACCACACCTGGAGTACTGTGTTCATTTCTTGGCTTCTCAGTACAAGAAGACATGGGCATGCTGGAAAGAGTCCAGCACAGGGCCACTAACATGATCAAGGGATTCTAGCATATATCCTATGAGGACTGGGAGTGCTGGGATTGCAGTCCACGGAAGAGAATGCTCATGGGGGATCTTATCAGAGTGCATATATACCTGAAATAATGGTAGAAAGAAGATGGACACAGACTCTTTTCAGTACTGTCCTGACCTTTGTTGCAAGTACTTTCTTTTGTCTCTGGAGGAAAAGAAATTGATAGGTGATAATAGTTTTCCAGAGCAATCATCGTAATTTTTTAGTGACTATCACCATTAATTAAAATACAACTCTATGTAACAAAGGAGCTAGCTAAAGCTAGTTGGTGTATTTCTTGTTATGTGAGAATCTGATACTCGACAGACTAAACAGACATCTGTGCTTTGGTCTTCCTATCAGTGTATTCGTACAACACAGTGCACAGCACAGCAGAAGCTGCTCTGTTTTCTGTAAAGAAGATCATCACCTTTCACCATGCACTTCTGCTATTTGTCTGAAGATGTAGATAATAAGAATGTCTCACAGGTTTTTCTTTCATGAAGGACTTAGTACTTAGGTGAAGAGAAACACAAGGTAAACAGCCTATTGCCTTATAAGATGAACAGGTTTCTTAATTTTATAATTCTGTAAAATCCATGTTAGATATCTTTTAGGAAAAGTTGATAAAAATTTTATCCAAACTTATATCACTTGTTCATGAGTCCATCCTTTCTGTAAAAATGACAGTTTACTTCATCTCTGGATAGGTAAATGTATAATTAACAAAACACTAGTAATGATGTTGTACGCTTTATTGCAAGGAAGATGTTAAACCTTGTATCATCAGTGTTTTCAACTATAGAAAATATATGGTGATGAATAATAGAAAGTTTGAAAATGTGTTAACTCTCTTTGGATTTTACAGTGCTTTCAGTTTTTCATAAATAGCCTCCCAAGTTGCAGAATAGATCAGTTGCCATGAAAGTATATAAACTGTTTTTGAGTGGTGTCCCCCAAGGCTCAGTGCTGGGGCTGCTTCTGTTTAACATCTTCATTGATGATCTTGATGAGGGGATTGAGTGCACCCTCAGTAAGTTTGCAGATGACACCAAGCTGGGAGGGAGTGTTGATCTGCCAGAGGGGAAAAGGGCACTATAGAGGGACCTGGATAGACTGGATCGATGGGCCGAAGTTAATGGTATGAGTTACAGTATGGCCAATTATCAGGTCCTGCAATTTGGTCATAACAACCCCAGGCAATCCTACAGGCTTGGGGAGGTGGGGCTGGAATGCTGCCTGATGGAAAGGGACCTTGGTGTACTGTTGGACAGTTGGCTGAATGTGAGCCAGCAGTGTGCCCAGGTGGCCAAGAAGGCCAACAGCATCCTGGCTTGTATCAGGAATGGTGTGGTGAGCATGACTAGGGAAGTCATCCTGCCCCTGTACTTGGCATTGGTGAGGCCTCACCTTGAGTACTGTGTTCAGTTTTGGGCACCTCAGTACAGAAAGGACATTGAGGTGCTGGAGCAGGTCCAGAGAAGGACAGCGAGGCTAGTGAAGGGCTTGGAAAATCAGCCTTATGAGGAGAGGCTGAGGGAGCTGGGGCTGTTTAGTCTGGGGAAGAGGAGGCTGAAGGGAGACCTTATTACTCTCTTCTAGTACCTGAAAGGTGTTTACAGGAAGAGCGGGGTAGGTCTCTTCTCACTGGTGACAGGTGGAAGGACGAGGGGAAATGGCCTCAAGTTGCGCCAAGGCAAGTTTAGGTTGGACGTTAGGAAACACTTCTTTACAGAAAGGGTGGTTAAACACTGGAATAAGGTCCCCAGGGGGCTGGTTGAGTCACCATCCCTGGATGTGTTTAAGAGCCATTTGGGTGTGGTACTCAGCGATATGATTCAACGGAGGGTTGTTACAGTTAGGGTACTATGGTTAGGCTGCGGTTGGACTTGATGATCTTTGAGGTCCTTTCCAACCTGAGCAATTCTATGATTCTATGAATCAAAGTGCTAAAACACTTACAATGTATGCAGATGAATATGGGGAAGTTAATGTTGTCGATCTCATATGCTAAACTAGAGAGGTGAAAACTCACTATCACCACTGAAACTTTTGGCACATAGATTTTGCTTCAGATGCTATACAGACTGCTATACCAGAGACTCTGACTACATAAGATATATGAGATATGTGGGAATGAATCTTGTTGTCAGGGCAGGGTAAAAAATCTTTTTCTGTCAGTAATGTCATCTATAAAGTGTGTTTGCTACAGAATGCTTTTTTTTATTTCAGTATTTGTTTAAGCAGCAGAAATACAGGCCTTGAAGTGAACTGAAATTCTTCACAATTTCTGAGCTGCTAGGAAGCCGTATGCTTTAGGAAAGCATTTAGGAAAACAACCTAGAGAATGCTACAGAAGGAGTCAGGGAGTAGATTGTTTTGTTACATAGTAAGTGTCATAATGTCAATAAACAACCATCATTTCAAAATATCATTAAAAAAAAAAAGAATTAATTTGGACTGAGAAAAATTCATTCTGAATAAGAATTCTGCTAGCTTGCTGTATATTCTGCAATATTGTTTATACAGTTGTTAATGATAAAGAAGAAAAATTCTCTTTCATGATTCCTTGAACTTTTCTTGAAATTCATACTTTTCTACTAAATACAACAAATTTTTAGTCAGAAAAATATCTACTTCATCTATTTTGCAAACTCCAGCATACAGTGATTTATTTTCTGTCTAGACTGGAAAAGCTTTGGAAAGGAGAGGTTAAATCTATTCTCTCATTTGATGAAAAATTGAGGAACATTTTTTTCAGGTGGAAATAAGGTTTTTTTCATGTCATCTAAATTATTTGTAGCAGTCTTGAAGTATCAGAATTATTATTTCCCATCATGATAATTTTACATATACTTATTTTCTGAAATCTAAAAGAAGGTACTGCTGTTTTGACCAGGAAGCTATAGTGAAATAAAATTAACAACAGGAAAAGAAATTATAAGTTCACTGAGACGCCCACTTGCCAAAGACAGCTATTTTAAATTTTGGTATTAGACCTTAATATTTTTTTCACTTACAACAGAGAATAATTTTTCAGATAAATATTCAGTGGAATTTAAAATGGTTTTACACAGCTAACTCTAACATGTCACTACTTGGAATTAAATGAACATAATGTAAAAATGTCCTTGGACTTACGGAACTATTTTTTGTCCCAGTATTTTCTGAAGATTGATTCAGGTTGGACTGATTTCTAAGGACTGATTTTAGGTCATGCAGAGAAGGTCTGTCTTGTCATTGGAAGTGTTCAAAGTCAGATTGGATGGGGCTTTGAGTAACCTGGCCTAGTGGAAAGCTTCCCTGCCTAAGAGTGGGGAGCTACATGACCTTTAGAGTCCCTTCCAACCTAAACCATTCTATGATTCTATACTACTTAGTTTACAACACCCCATACTGTTTTCCTGCTAGAATTCTATGTCTGTAATTTCCCATCACCTATCATATATTTCAGAACATTTATTTTTTTTCTCAAAGACTCCTCTTTGTGTAGGTAGATCATCAATTTTATCTTGATATTGTCAAGGATATCACCAATATCCCATTGTACTTGTTCATTCTTAAAAAAACACCTTATGGTG
The DNA here is from genome assembly GCF_016699485.2 of Gallus gallus. NCBI lineage: Eukaryota > Metazoa > Chordata > Aves > Galliformes > Phasianidae > Gallus > Gallus gallus. The sequence continues at coordinate 90,037,532 of NC_052534.1, read as the reverse complement.
ACAATTCATCCGGTTTATGTACTAAAAGTTCAAGTTCTTTTTTCTTACTTCCTCTATTTCTGTTTATTTGTTGTTTTGACTTGTTTTAATGTTTTGTCACCTCAAATGCTTAGTAGATTGTGTCATTTTTTTCCATCTTTCCTCATTTATTAGATATTATCATTGTTCTCATGGCCCAGGACTCTTAGAGATAATCTCTTTGACCATGTTATTTTATTACACTTAGTTTAACCTGCTTCCTTTTGTAACAAAGTTAAAGGTTGAGAGGTGATATTCTATCAGCTCTTCCTCTTTGTGAATTAGATGGAATCATTCATTGTTTCAGCATGTCAATGTACTTTCAATATACTGTCAGTATACTTTTGTGGATTCCTGTTAAAAATCACCTCTTTTCCATTGTCTGGGGAGATAGTCCAAAGGAATACAGCTGTGCATCTGTGTATTTTGTCATCTAAAACAGTGATTTTTTCTTCTGGCATTATCATCTGATATCTTGCTCCTAAGGAAGCTGTACAATTTTTAGATTCTTTTTTTCCCCCTAGTTTTGTATCATAGAAAAGGATGCTAATTGTATTTTTGAATGAATCATCTTTAGCAGTCAATGCTTTGGTTAGCCTAATAGATTGTAAATTATCTTTTTGGATAGAAAAGAATACCAAACATAAACATAATTTTTTAGTTAGACTTGACTGATTTGATTACAGATCTTAACAGCTTCATTTATATGCATGATGTCATCTTCTTTCTAATCTTGATTCAGTTCTGGTGCTCTGTATCAAGTACAATACAAGCATTCAGGAAATGTTATACCTGAACAAGTTCTTTTTTTCTGCATGTTAGCTGTAACCAAAATATTCACTGCACAAGCAGGATGGTTTTCTTGTAAATTTATGTATGTGTGTTACTCTGGACCACTCAACAGACCCATGCAGTGGGCAGTAAATAGTAGGTCAGCTATTGAGATCTCTCTGTATGTAGGCAGAAGAGGGAATGATTGTCTTAAATATTTGACTTTTAGATAGCTAGATTTGGTGAGATTAATCCAATACTTGCTGCATTATTACACTCAAAAGCTAATGGGGAAAAAAAAATGTCGCTACATGGTTTTAACTGTTTGTTGCTCTTCAGCCTCTGTCTAAATCCATTCCTTTAGTAACATCTGTACTTTAGCTATTAAACTGAACTTATATATATTCAGATTGTATGGTTTTAAAATATTCCAGACTGTCTTTAACTTTGGGCCCTGGAGCATACTGATATGAGAAAACAACTGTCTGAAACTCTTTCATCAGCATTAATCTTTCTTAGGATTAACATCATCCCTCCACGGACTCTTGGCCCAGAGTCAATGCAGTAAGACCTTTTTGTACTTATTGCATAGTCATAGAAAAACCTAGGCTGGAAAGGACCTCTGGATGTTGTCTAGTCAACCTTCTGTTCAAAATAAGCCTAACATTAAATCAGTCATCTCATACATAAGTATTAGATGTAAGATGTTAATTTATTGTGGTTACTCTGGCTTACAGTGTATTTACTATTTTGAAGAGAAACCAAACCTGAAATGAAACTTTTGGAATTTATGTTTACAGTTTTAGTTTTTTTTACAAAGAAATTATATTGCTATACATAATGATTGATGCCTTGACACTTTCTTTTCAGACAAAGGTTAAGTTTGATCAAAGTTCTTATAGTAACCTTTCTCGACCGAGTTTCCTTTTTCTCGTGGCCATCATTATGGCAAGGACTGTTATTCAAAGAAATCAGTCACACTGTACTACATTCATATTTCCTATTTTGTGCATAGAGGATATTTAGCCCTCACTATACTCAGTTCTGGAGGTAATCAACAACTGCTTATTAGAGAGTCCTTAAAAGTCATTGCCTTTCTTATTTCTAGCCACATTTTTAGCACAGAACAAGACGTCTCTGTTTTAGTGATTCCTAGATGATGTTATTCCTATTACCAGACATCAGCTACTCTTACTACAAATTGGAGGTCCTTATCTGTGCTGCAGGATATTATGACAAAGACTCCTTTATAAAACAAAAAAAAAATCAATGTTCTCCAGACCATGACTTAATCATCCTTTTTGTATATCAAAGAAAGTACTGAAAAGCTTGAGGCAATGGTGTAAATCAGGCCTTTTGAACAGAAATGATGAGTTAAGGACAGTATTTCAAAATAGTAGAACATGGCCTCTGCCTGAACCTTTCTTTGTTTTTGGTTCAAAGCTTGCTTTCTGAGGCATTTCTGGTGATTAGACTCTGACTTATCAAGGAGATGAGAGGTGGGCATCAATGTATGGACAATTTTACATTTGAAAGCATTTCTTTGGAGCTGTTTGCCTTCAGAAGAGAGTGCTCAGGACTGTTTGCTGGCAGAAGATCTGGCCTGTGACCAAGTACTCCAGCTTGCTGTGGGAGACTGGGGATGATACCATTGCATTCTGTGAAGGCAAGACACGCGTTGACACCTCCATGCTCCCTCTTATCTGCTGGCAAGGCCCAGAAGATGGGAACAAAAGGAGTTCCTGCTGAGATCCAAAAGCCAGAAGCTGTCACTCCAAGAAAAGCTGATTTGACCACTTCAGACTTATGAATAAGTTTGTACTGCCATTGAAAAGTTAGTCACAGTCATCACCGTCAATCGAACAACAACACCTGATGACCCAGCTGTAAACCACTCTGGACCCATGGTGGTCACTATCTCCCTCTTGCTTCCTACAAAGACTCCTTGCTTTTATTTCCTATCTTTTCTATCACCCTTCTTCCCTTTCTCATCTCCCTAAACGACCAGGATTTGTAATTAACTGGTCAGGCTAACATTTGACCCATTATGTCTTAATCTCACCATTGAGTATACATATATTAAAAGAACCTCCTCTCCCTCCTATAAATTCGAGCAAGACAGCCTCTTGTAAATCTTATTCTTTTGTTTTCTTTGATGATTCATTTTGTTCGGTAATTTGTAACAAAGCTTCTTTGAGAATCTAGAAGTACACTGTGGTTCAACACCTGTTAAAATTTTGATAGAGCAGTGGAGCCTTCTTGAAATTGAAAAGCTGAATCTACTGAAAAGCAAGATGGCATGAGTGAAACCCTCTGGAAAGAAACATGAATGATTACATGAATAAAACATGAATGACACTCTTCCTGCTGAAAAACAATTAAAAAACAAACAATAACTTCTTTTGCAAAAGGAATAGTCTTGATTTGTATTTTTTAAACCACAATTAGCTTTAAACATACCTGTATTTCTGATTAATTTTGATCATATTTAGTATTTTTAAAAGCTATTACAATTTTATTTGCTCTAAAAATTGGAAATGTATGCAAGGGTAAATAATTTTCCAAACTTATTCCAAACAAAGTTAGTTATTGACAAAGTCCTGTTGACTACAATAGACGCACCTTTCTGATATAAGGCACTTTATAACTTTATATACATTTTTTAGGTTGACAGATTTGGGGTTATCTAATGATCTGTACCTCAACTCTATCCTTTCAGATTTGGAGGAAAGAAGGAGGAGTGAGAACAAGTTTTACCTGTTTTAGATATATCCTGCTTGCTAACTAGTTTTTTCATTCTGCTTGCTTCTTCTATTGCTGCTGTTGAAGAGCGTTGAAAAATGTTCTCCAACAGCACTGAAGGAGTCCTACATCTTTTATTTTGTTAAATATGTGTAAATCTAAAGGATACTTTTAAATATTTGACAAGAATTCTGTATGTGGATAGATCCTCCCATACCTATGAATATTTTGTTTCATTATTAAAGTACAGATTTATTGAAATCTGAGATAATACCATTATTTGCCCTTACAGACCATCAATTTTACTTCTTTTTTTAAAAAACTTCTGATTTTCATTCTCCTCCTGGATAAAAGACCTTTGGCAAAACTTTCCTATCTTTTCTGTAAGTGGATGTTATGCTTCAGTCCCTAAGAGTCTTTAAGGTTGGTTTAATATTTGCAAAGTGGAAAAGATAGCTTCCTGACAGTGTATTTCCTTGACTACAACAGAGGCACTAAGAAGTGTAACTGGGGTACTTTGCAAATCATCTAGTGAGAACTTGAACTATGAGTACTGCTCTGAAAGTAATACCTTCAGTTATATTATATTGGCCCATGTTGTCAGAGGTGGTCAGAGGTGGATGATAATATGGAAGTAGAGGGTGAACCTTCCTACCAATATTCCATTACATTCTATTGCTGTGCAATAGATGGTCTCACGTGGAAGTGCACATAAAAAAAAAAAAAAAAGCTGTTCCATTGAATTTCTCCATTTGGAAAAAATTGCACCCATTGACATTTATTGACACTTGCTGAAAGTTTATGGAGACTAAACAGTGGATGTTTGCACAGTGAGGTGATGGTGGGGGTGTTTCAGCATTGGCAACAGTGACAGTGGGTCACCTCCAGTGGTGCAGATTTTTGCAAGCACAGCATGCTGGCTCTTGTTCACCACTGTCAAATATGCATAGCTACTGGTGGTGAATATGTTGAAAAAATTGCTTTGTAGCTGAGAATTTGCTCTGTCTTATTGTAATTGTAGTTTCCATGCAAATAAATGATACATTATTTTCAGAGCAATCTATGTAATCATAATGTCATAAAGATTGTTTTGAAGTTCTCAATTTATTATTATTTACTTATTATATTTACTATTTATTGATGCTGCAATGAAAGTGAAATATATTAAAACTGTTTGTTTTTGTAATAGCAGCTCAGTGTTCTGACATGATACATTTCATCTTTATTCATTTTTTTTTAGAATGCTATCAAGAGAGAATGTAAATAAAATATCTTTGCCATCACAGATTAAAAATGTACTTGGAAAATCTGGAAATCTGGAAATGCTTGAATATTTTCTTAAATAAGGAGGAAAATATCAGTACTCGATTGGAACATCTGCTCATTTTTATCCCTGCTATCTCACAGAACTGGATGAACCACTGCCTTTCCTGTCTGTTGGTGACAGTATTAGGTGTAACGTAACAAACTTGGAAAAACATCCTGAGAAGAATGAAGACTTCTCATTCTCATTCTCTTATCCTCACTTTCTCTATTGCTCCATTTCTTACTTCTGTGAACCTTCATTACTCTCCGTTAAAGTAACAAATCATGTCACTCTCTGGAAAACCCTGGAAATTATGATTTAATCCACTTAGGATTGTAGGATTTAGGATTCAGGATCCTGAAGATATCCTCTGCTTTGGAAGCAGTGGACAATGTGTTTATGAGCATCTGCAGGAGTCATAGGCTGTAAGTGTCTAACTTCAGGAATCATAAGAAAGTGGTGAAGAACATGAATGGCTTCCAGCTAAAAAACACAACTTTTTAAGATAGTCCTGTTACTTGTTTGCAGAATAAATGTAAAATACGTTACAAAAGTGAAAACCAAAAGAACAAAAGATATATTAATAACATTTCTTTACCATTTTATTTTCTTATGGGTTACACCAATTTTTCCTGATTAAAGTGATAGCAGAACATAATTTATGATCCCTCAGGCTCTATTCTACATACTTCCGCCATTATTCAAAATCTCTTAGGAGATACAATCATTTTATTTTTTTCTGAAAATTTGTACACTGTTTTTTTTTTTTTTTTAGTATGATCCTGCCATAGTCGTCATAGTTCTATCATTTAGATTTGGACTGTCTACTCCTTGGCTGTTTTTATATCTAGTGTAGGGTATGCATGCTTGGCTTGTGATGTGCTAGGGTTTTTTTTAAGATGTAGAATTTTATCTATCGGAGTATTACATCATCTCTTTTGTTGCATTGCAGTTCCTATTGCTTCTTCCACAGACAGTCGATGAGGGCAAATAAAGTCAGTGAGGGGAACTTTCCTTTCAGTCATAGCTAACATGAAGGGAACTGAATATGCAATGATTCAGTGTTAAAAAATAGAGACTTTTATTGTTGTTTCTGTCAAAACTACATGAACTTTTCCATTTTTGAGCCATACAGTGAGATTTCAGATGAAAGCTGCAAAATACCTAGATCCTTCTAGTATCAATTTTCCTTGACTGTTCAGTGCATGAACAATATATCTACTGAGAAAAATTAATCGTTAATAAAATAGATGCAGTTCAGGGAAAAATAGTTATCTTGAAATAACTTCACTGAAAATTTCTAGAGGTCATTCAGTAGTTCTGTGTGTTTTGGGTACGTTACATTTGGCTTAACTGCAAAATAATCTCTCTTAGTGCTTCAGTACAAGCAGAGTTACTGAGAAGCCAAGAACAAGAAGGGGATTTAAAGTATTTTCATCCATATTTGGATGAAGGCTTTGTATTTTCTTTTTTCTATTTTCTGATGTACACCTACTGATATTTGATCAAAAACAAGTTAATCACACTGCAATGAAAATGCAGTTTATCCTCTTGTTAAGTCAACATTCTGACTGAAGCCAATAATTCTGTTGATATCCTTTCATTTCAGTTACTTTCCTAACTTCACATTCTCTCGTTTGCCTTTTAAACTCTTATTCTAATTAAATTACTTACCTCCAAAGCTATTTGCTCTCATTTAAAGTGTTAAATCATATTAATCCTTTTGCATACAGCTTCATATCATGCCATTCCAGAAGCGAGCTTTTTGAGATTATTCAAGGCTTCTAATTCTTCTGTTTTCTGAATGCTATGCCATTAAACTCAGATGACATGGAAAGTACACTCAGAATGGTTGCATCTTAGCTGTCAAGACATTTGCTTCTGCACAGAGCCAGACTAAAAAAAGCACATAATTTTAAATACTTTTAATTGCTGATATTATTATAAAATATATGACCTGAATTTGAGAAATGTTGATTATCTGCTGATTTCAAACACCTGTCTCTGATGAATTTCAATTGATTTATTAGTACTTCTATTTCTGTAAGTCAAAACATTATTTTCAAAAAATCGATTTCATTACTTTTGGACTAATGTTCTGCTTCATTTTTTCTGTCCTCCAGTAGCATTTGATACTATCTGAAACATTAATTTTATCTTTTTTTTTTTACTACGTATTTATTATTAGTATTTCATTTTCCACTTGCAAAGTAGGGTGTGTTGTTTTTTAATGAATATAGGCAACTTATGAAATTGTTACAAAACTAGTTATAGAAAAATAAAATAAATAAACAATGCATTACTTGAAAGGCTGTTCTTAAGACCTCAAAACTTGAAAATATGCTTGATCTTCCAAGTCTCTAATGCATTTCATTCATAAAGAAAAGCAAAGAACAGCAGTAGCATTGATTTTTCAGCCATCACCCCTGCTGTATTACTCTTGCCATCAACACTAAACAGGGGCTTTTCAGATATATAAAAATACATGGTTTTTTTTCCCAGGCATTACTTGATTTTATGAACAGATTAAATTGATTTTTTGTGTAGGATGGGGAGGGCATAGAGACTTTTAGTTGCCAAGTCTCACTCTGCAGTCCCTTCTCACTTCTCCTGTATCTTTGAACTCTAGCACTATATATTAGGAAAGTTGTTAGCCTTCCTTTAAGCCTTTCTTTAACTTTTTTTCTCTGCTATGGTCTAGTCCTTCCACCCCTGTCAATTTTAACGTGCCATTTTTCTCCGTGATTAGAAACATCTGATGATTTCTTTGGGCCAGCAATTTAAGTGTTATAAGGTTATAAAATCAGATGTGTAATTTAGGATGACAGCCTATGTGAAATAATAGTTCAGGTCTGAATAAATTAAAATGCTATGTCATCCCAGGAAAGAAAGAACTGTATGTATGTACTGCAATCAGTACTGCTTTTATTTTTATAATGAGTTATATTGGGTTACAGGATACTAAGTCCTAGTAGATTAGGCTGACAGAATTCTCTAGACATCCAGTGCTGTACTTAGAGCAGGGAATAACTGCAGTTACATGCAAATTCAAAGTTAGATTATGTTCAGAATCTTGTAAAGCCAAATGTTAAGACCTCTAGCTATAGAGATTCCACAAACTCAATGGGCAACTTTTCCGATTGTTTGACCACCGTTGTGATGAAAAAAAAAAATTATCTAATTGGAATTTACCTTGTTCCAGCTTGTAGTCATTGCTCCATAACTTTTCACTGTGAACCTCAAAGAAGAATCTGGATGAACCTGCTCTGTATCATCAGAGAGTTGAAGTCAAGCTGAAATTTCAAATGACAATTATCAACAGATAAATTATATCCGATTTATGTCTAATCTGGTTCTAAGAAACGTTTATGTGAAAATAGAAATTAGGTTGCAATTTGAAATGTATGAAAACTTTCTCAAAATGTGGTATTGCCTTAATTTTTCTAAATCAAGTTCTGAGGTCCAGTAGCTTTAGTATTTACTTCTTCACATGTTACAGGAGTTATTTCATGTAGTTTAAAGGGAAAATGTGGATAAAATATAACAATTTCCCATGTTATTTTTCCCAGTTTCTAAAAGTTTCTCTGAACTGTCATGAAGTTACAAATAGCACCACTTAAGCTTTCTGACAACAAGTACTAAAAAAAAGAGATTAAGATTTGCTTTATGGTCACTGATATCTCACTTAGACTTCAAAGTTTTGTTGTAAAAAGAAACAAATGAAATTTGAATGAAATTAAATTCATTATCTTATTCTGATCTTAAGCACATTATACTGTGTGTTCAAAGTACATAGTTGCCTGGGTAGAAGAAATCATACATCTAAACATCCTAAAAAAAAAAAAAAAGAGAGAGAGAGAAAAAGAGCAAAAAGAAACTAGAAAGAAATGGGAACTGTAGCTGTACACCTTTATTTGCACCATTACTTCATAAGAAAGTGGTAGTCTGATTCTTCAGCTCATCTTACAATTGTCATTTGAAAGATAAAAGGAACATATGACACCCACGGTTTTTCCCAGCATAATATATTTTAATATGTTGTGCTGTGTACAATAAATCTAACATTTTTTTAATTTAAAAATTAATTTTCTAAATTAAGAAAGAATGAATCCTAAGTATAACTTGGATTAAAATTAATTTTCAGATACAATAGTATACTTTAAATAAAAGTGGCTTCACGATCTTTTTAATACAAAACTGTAATGTTCCTGAGAAAGAAGATAATTTCTACAGCTAATACATAAGTTTCTGTGAATTTAAGCAAGTAAATCTTACACTGATGTAAGAATGTTTCGATTGTATCACAATTCAATGTCTATCTCAGAAATCTAACTATCACTACGCATTACGCTATTTTGGAGTAAAAATATGAGGAAATGATATGAGAACAAATTCATCTTTCCTCTACTATTATGCCTCAGCTTCTGGGATTCATCACATCAGAAACATCCAGAGATGGAAGTTACATGTAGGCCATTGCTTTTGACACTTCCAACTACCTTCATAAATTTCTTAGTAACTTTTTCAACCTTTTTTTTTAATACTTATGGACTTCCTGTTATACCACTGCAGTTATTCATTCAAGTTCTTTACCTGCTGTGTTGAAAAATATTGCTTTTTGTTTTATGCCTGCTACTTCAGAATTTCATTTTGGGATCATTAACACTTATTCTAGATTTTCAGCCTTACTATTCTTTATTGTGTAGATTTATTTCTATAAAATAGTACTATCACTGCCTTGTCTAATTCTTCCGTCAACACGGAAAGTGTTTCATATCTATTATCATCTTATTATTTCTTTTTTACCTTTCTAGTTTATTGAAAACAAACAAACAAACAAACAAGCATGGTATAGGTAGGTTTTAAGATATATTTTGGTAATAACGTCTGTGATTAGGAGCACAGGAAAGCATACTTTTAGAAAAGAAATTGTGATTATTTTTTCACTTTTATAACTTTCACAAAGATGCAACTGCAGTGAATTACAATAACTATTCCTTGTTTACAGAGCTGATAAGAAGAATCAGAACCACAATATTTATTATAACAGTGCTTAACTGTGATACTTCCTGCTCTGTTCTCTTTTAGAATTCCAGGGTTTTTCTCTAGTGAAAAGAGCATACATGCATCCTTCAATACAGATGAATGCTAAAGGAAAGGCAGTCATATCTTTTCCAATTGAAATATTTTTTTTTTAGAACTAATTTTATCAGAGATTTTCACAGGATTAAAATGTTTTGGTTTGTTTGTTTGTTTGTTTTTGTTTTTTGTTTTTTGTTTTTTTTTAAAAAAAAACAATCTGCAAGATTTACAACTTAATTTCAGGACCAGGTACAGGAACTTCAAATCTAGGGAAAAAAAAAATACTTAATTGAGTTTGTAAACAAAGGAGCTAGTGTCTATTCATTTTGCAGTCAGAAATTCTTGTAACATTAAAAGCTTTCTTTGTTTCCAAATTTGCATCAATTTATTTAGAAATATTTTTGCTGAACAATGGTGTTAAAATACGAGTGAAGAATTTAAAGCACTTAACTCTCTCTTATTTTGTACCAATTTCATACACTAGAAAGACATTTGTTATTTTTCAAAGTATGAAACCCTTTCTCTCTGAAAGATTCAAAAGACTTGAAAACATAAATTTGAATCCAGACATTAGATACTTCTGATATAACTCAAAAAACAGTCAACAATATAACAATAACTGTAGAGAAGACATTTTTGGTTGAGTACATCAGGACAAATTTCAAAAAGTATTCTGGAGCTATTGTTACAGACCTCTTATTCAGTATGAGTAGTATTCAATACTCTTATAAAAATACATTTTTTTTAATATGAAAATTAAAAAATAATTAAAAATGTGAAGGAAAAAATAAGTTATGAAGACTTCATTTTGAATACCTAAAAAAAAAAAAAGAGTAAATATACCTTTACTGCTTTTCTACTGCACTTCGGTTTTAAGTCAGCTGTGATAAAATCTTTATTCAAACAGTAGGATCATGTCTACTAACTGTACACTGCTGCTGACTGTACATCTACTTCCTATTAAACCCATTGTGGGCATGGAATCTGCATTCTGCTGGAACTGATCGCTTTTCTTCAAGTTTTAGGATGTCAGGTTAACACTTCAGGGAAGAGCTAGTGTCTTCATTCTAATTCTCCTACTGAGAGATAACTACTTTTCAATTCTGCACATCATATTGAGAGTGGGCAAGAAAAAAATATTTACCTTAACCTATCAGGTTGCAAGAGTTGACAATGCTTAAGCAGATTTCAGTGAAACTGTTAAGAGAAAACATGCCTGTGTAACAGGAATGAGAAGCAGAACATAGCAAATGTGTGAACTTCTTAGCTTTTCCCTATTTATTCTTTTATTGCTTAGTATATCTGCTGGAACACAAGGAATATTATCATAATCACATAATTGTAATCATATGACATCTCAAGCAGAAAAAGACTATTTTCTTCAGTAATTACCATCCCCTAATCTACAGACAGAATGCTGTTTTTTAATACTATCTGGTTCCTTAATTGAAAATGTAACATAGCTTCACTTATATAGAGGTCTATTTGTACATTCAGTGAAACCAATAAGGTTTCCAAGAAGACCAATATTATATCAGTCTTGAAATAGTTAGGAATTGCATATATCTTAGAACTTAAAGAGCTTTACTTTATGGATTTGCATGTATAGCTCACCAATGCGGTATTGACAAATAAAAGCCTAAAACTGTACCAACATTCTATTATCAAAAAGTCTCCAACTTTGTACAATGCAATTGAATAAAAAATTTACAGCTCAAATGTGTCTCTAGTTAGAGCACAGAGATCAGCCAAAATAAATATTTGATATATGACTTCTTCTCTGTATTTGAAAAGTATTTTAACAACATTTGAAAATTCTTTTTCTAAATATGTGGATGGTTGAAAAAAATGTTTTAAGGGTGGCTTAACAATGTGCATATTTGATAATATATCAAATGCTTCTCCTTAAAACCAATTAGGACATTATTTACTAGGTGTGTCTTATTTCCTAAAAAGTGCAAAAGATTTATTCAACATCCATACTTAATATGAACAAAATAATAAGGCTACAGGGAGAAAATAAACAAACAAACAAAAAAACAAACAGAAAATGAAACAAAACAAAAAAAACTACCACACTATATTTTGATTTTGGAAACGATCACACTTCTGTGAAGCTTTTACCAAGTCATATCAGGAAGATACTAGTAAAGGGAATAATAGTATTCATTTGAAATGCATTAAACTGAGAATCCACTTTGCTGAAGTTTCTCATGGTTGATTCCTTTTTACATGTAAACAAGAATATCCTAAAATTATTTGAGGATTAGTGGATCCTAGATCTGTCCATTTTTTAGGAAATATTCACAGAATTTCATTTCATTGGAAGTGCTGCATTGTTGAATATAAAATGTCATGTATAAGGGTTTTGTAAAATACAATATTAAGCAAACACAGGAGAAACTTATTATGCAGATAACCTAAAAGATGTTTCAGTGATTTGTGTTAGATATTTGAAAATGTTTGAACTAAACTCTAGAGCTGCATCAGTTGAAGGGTTGAATTACTTTAAATTTGATTTAAAAATGCAGTTTAGTCTATATTTTCTTTGTGTTGTTCGTGTTTGCTTTTTGCACAGCAAACACCAGGCAACAATTGTTTTCTGTGAAAATATTACTTTAATGCTGGCTTTACATATTTCCTTGAAGAAAGCAAATAAATTTTATTCCAAAGAAATTGCTTTCGTGATAGTGTAAAAATACAGTGTTTGTTGTTTCAAAACACAACTGAAGCCAGTAATGAGTTTTATCTTTTACTGACAGTTTGAATGTCAACTGCAAAAGGTGTTGTGATATTTTCTTAAACCTTTCAATGTTTTTCACATGTGCTTCTGTTGCACTAATGATAGATATCTTGAAAAGAATCATGATCTAATAGTGAAAGGAAAAGAGGGAATGGTTTTATACTGAAAGAGACGATATTTAGATTAGATGTTATGACACATATATTTGTGTATCAATATAAAATACTATGATGCTGATAACTGACTTTTTACATTGTGGCTTCTATTGACAAGGTAATGAGAATTTGGGAATGAGATGGGGTAGGAACTTGAACATAACTGAGATTGGATTTTTTAGAGCATCTTTGCAGCAGGCTAGAGAAAGTTTCAGAAGAGCAATTTCCCATTTACTTTTGTCAAAGTGACCAGGGCAACAGTTCTTCCCCCACACTCTATTTGTCTGCCTTCTTGATCTAATTCTTCCTGTTTTTCCTGTTGAAACTGTGTTATTTCTTTTCGTTTCTTCTCTGTCAGTCATTTTTTTTTTCTTCTAACAAATAATTTGTGTTCCATAAAGTCCTTTCCTTAAAGTGGATCTCTTCTATGCAGGCTCTCCCTAGATGCTTTAATACTCCCTTCTATCCTCATTTTCACTGTTCACTTTCTGTCTTTCTCCACTCACTCCTTCCTTTATTACAATAAACATTGCTACTTTTTTCAGTACTGTAATCTTAATTTCTGCATTTGGTCTCTGTTCATCTCTGATAAAGACTCCTTGTACAGGAAAATCAGGGAATGTTTATCTCTTGTTACTCTAAAAATGAGGAAGAAACCTCCTCATGTTGGTGCAGCTCAAACTATGCAGCTGAAAAAGCTTTCCTCAGTCTCCCTTCTCAGATGTCAGAGGAAACACTCACTTCATTCCTCTTGCAAGCATTGGCTTTCTACTCTCTCCTCAACTTGTTTCAACAGTAAATTCTTTAATGTCTTTTAGAGGCAGCAGCTCAAAAGTACTTTATCACAATAGTAGACAGTGTAAATTACAACTGATTAGAAAATAAGTGTATTCTATTGTTTAGATCATACTAAAGTGGCCTCCTATAAAACATCATGTTACTGAAGATACTGAAGACTGAAGATTGTTAGATATACATTTAGTTATTTTGCACTTAATGTCTATCTATCGTGTTGCATAGACTTGTACTGTAAGCATGACGTTGGAAGGCACAGTCTAATTGGTCTAATGAACCTGACGGAAACTGAAACCAGTGTGAGTCAGTAGCCTACCTTAAAATCTTCGAATGTAGGCACTTCAATATATTCTGAAAAGAAGGCAGAAAATTTGTAGAAATTCAACTGCTATCAATACATTGATAATCTCTCTTGAATTATGGGAACTACTGCCCACTAATGCTTGTTTTATAATCCACTCAGATGGAAGTGTCTTAGAAAGTCTTCTGATGTTGAGAAGATAAAAATTTTGGCATGAATATAAATCAAATATAGCAAAAAACAATTATAGTCTACACACAATACAGCAACAACAAAAATAAATGAACCCTGCTTATAGTCTTGATAAATAGAATGCACAATTATCATATAGGTTCATATTTCATTCTTTCATTCCTTTCATTTTTTCTGATACTTAACTTGCTGCTTTCTGGTATTTTGATTAATCGTGGTATCTAGAACAAGAATTCTGTCCAAAATAGTTTCTAGATTTCTACTTGGCCTGTGTTTATAAAGTTATAAAGAATAACACACATTGTATCTTTCAACTAAGAAATCAGGTGAACTTCCTGAGGCAGCATGAATCTGTGAAACAGCATACTGAAACTGAATGATAGCTGTTTATGAAAATAAGGGCATAATAAGCTTTAAAAGCTTGTTTAACAAAGATAAGAAAATATCAGTAAAGGACTATATTTTTCTGAATGATTTTCAGAGATACTACACAACTTGTTATTTTCCAGTTTTGGAAGGAAACACTCTTCTTTACTTCTACAGTTTTCCAGCTTGAAAAACATATATAGCTATGATGCTTTTGAAATACCTTGCAGAACCTGCTAACGTTGTGAAGAATAGCACATTATAACAGCAAACGTTTGCTCCATACTTTCAGTTTAAACAAGTATTGTCACAGAATAAGAATGCTTGTAGAGCAAAACATCATGTCAGCATAGGCTAGGCATTCTTTGGTTTTGGAAGTTGCAACAAGGCATCTGTATTCTATGTTTTGCAGTTGGAACAGATGCATCATGGTGATCATCATAAGGAATTAAATACATCTGGTCTAGTTACTGAAAGAATTTGTATCTTCACTCTTTAATTCCTTTTACCTGATCTATACGTTATACTTTTTTTTGCTATTGTTGTTAAATCTAGGAATCTGACAGTACCGCTGACATCCTAGTGTAACAAGCTTCTATGCTTATTAACTGAAATAAGGAAGAAACTATTCATAATATCTCTGCTTATTCATTATACATAGAGCATAGAACCACAAGCTAGATCTTAAAGCTGAACCAGTAAGCTTTGGGACTAAAAAACTCTATAAGTACATTTCATACCCCATTGACCCAGCTAATTAGACTACATGTGTTTCCACACTAATATATCAGAGTTAAGAGAGTTAAACTGCTATCAGAAACAGAATTAACCATTGAGCTGGGTTGTGACAGGTATTTCAGCATGCCCACCTTACACTACAGAAGTTTGGATTATAGGATTATGTTTGTTCTATAAAAAGATAAAGTCTCACTTTTTTCTGACTAGTTTTGTCAGGCTATTATGTAAAGACCTGCTCTATTGTTACAGGAAGCCTCTGTCTTCATGGTTGATGAAGGCCTAAGATTTTGAGCTGATGGAGGTGTTTTCACATACCCTTGAATAAAATACCTCGGTCTAGGAAAAGTGCAAAAGTCCTCTGGCAAAGGATTATCAGTCTTGACACACCGGGCCTGTGGATCTTTGTGATACTACTTTGTGAAGATAATTGGTACTACTGTGTTCATGTTGTCTAGTCCAGATGAGGGCATCAGGTGTTCTCTAAGAAACATTTGCAGGTGGATCCCTACAGGAATTTGCCAGAGTGATGCCAGGTTTCTAGAACTCTTCACATGTGGGAAAACAGACACCGAAATGACAAACTATTAGGAACAGTTTGGAGCTTCTAATGGACCTTGTGTTCTCCAAGTCATAAACTTGAAACCATTCTGTAGAATTTATAGGTTTCCAAAATCCAGTTCTAACTGAAGTTCTTGATCAAAACATTATGAAAAATGTTCATCAGATATATGTAAAAAAAGATTTACACGTACGGGCATATCAAGCAAAAAATGAAATGTTGATCTAATCTCATTCATTCTTCTGCAAGTAGAGGTTTATATGTTGGCATCTCTACTCTGCGCTGGGGAGGCCTCACCTTGACTATTGCATTCAGATATGGAGTCCTCAGTACAGGAGAGACATAGACCTGTTGGAGTGTGTCTAGAGAAGGAACACAAAAATGATCCAAGGAGTGGAACACCTCTCCTTTGAGGACAGGCTCAGAGAGCTGGAGTTGTTCAGCCTGGAGGAGATAAGGCTGCAAGCTGACCTGATAGCTGCCTTTCAGTACCTATAAGGGAGCTACAGGAAAGAAGGGGACAGTCTCTTTAGCAAGATCTGTGATGATAGAACAAGGGGAAATGGCTTCAAGCTTAAAGAAGGTAGATCTAGGTTAGATGTAAGGAAAATAATCTTTTATGGTGAGGCA
This sequence comes from Gallus gallus, assembly GCF_016699485.2. Lineage (NCBI taxonomy): Eukaryota > Metazoa > Chordata > Aves > Galliformes > Phasianidae > Gallus > Gallus gallus. Next base: position 90,021,134 of record NC_052534.1, on the reverse strand, counting down.
CTGAAACAAGTTGCCCAGTGATGTGGTGGATGCCCCATCCCTGGAGACATTCAAGGCAAGGTTGGGTCAGGCCGTGGCCAACCTGATCTATCTGTGGTGTCCCTGTTCATTGCAGAGGAGTTGGACTAGATGGCCTTCAGATGTCCCTTCCAATTCTAAGGATTCTATGATTCTATGAATGTTAAAAATGAGTGACAAATTTTGAGTTAAAAGCAATCACTTTTCACATGTCAGAGTACTATCAGAAGGTTTATACTGGTCAGGAGGGGAAGTTAGTATCCTATTTTGTGTATTAGGGAATAGTTTACCTCATAACAGAATTGTGAGAGTTTAGTAAAGCAAATTTCTATAGAAATTATGTAAGACACTCCGTAGATTTTTCCTGACTCCTATTCTATTCTGGCATATTTTCAGTTTTCTTACTTAAAATTGGTGAGAAGATCTGTGAAACAGTTTTTCTCATGCTGCTATGAGCAGCAGAAATTCAGAAAGCCTTTTTGAGCATGACACTCATTCCATGAATGTCCATAGCTATAGATCTTGGATGGCCCCCTCTGTTTCTATACACCAATAAATAGGATTTTGTAGTAAATTGAGGTTTACATTTGGAGAAATCCATGAAACATCAATAATAGGCCAATGTGAGTACTTGAAATTTGCAAAACAACAATCATTTATTTGTGGATGAAATAACAGAATCATAGAATTGCTTGAGTTGGAAGGGACCTCTGGAGATCATTTAGCATAACTCGCCTACTGAAGCAGGTTCCCTACAGCAGGTTGCACAGGAAAACATCTTGGAGGATGTCATGGTTTATGATTTTTTTTTGAATTTTGTGAATTTCTCTAGAGAAGGAAACTCCACAGTACCTTGGGCACTGTTCCAGTGCTCTGTCAACCTCAAAGTAAAGAAGGTTTTCCTTGAGTTTGTATGCACCTTCCCATGTTCTTGTTTGTGCAACAAAAATTAATATTATCCTGGGGAAGATAAGATTCTGGAGAGGCCCTATTAGAGCCAAAACTTAAAGACAGCTAATAAGAGAGATGGAGAGAAATTCTTCATAAAGTCATTTAATGATAGAACACATGATAAAGGATTTAACCTGAAACAGAGTAGTTTTAGATTAGATATAAGGATGAAATTTTTCACTATGAGGATGGTGAGGCAATGGAAGAGGTTGCCTAGAGAAGCTGTGGATGCACTACATCTGGTAGAGTTTAGGTTCGGATTGGATGGAGATTCAAGCTTCCTGTTCTAGTAGGTGATATCTCTACCCCGACAACTGGGTAGAACTAGATAATTTTTAAGTTTCCTTTCAACCCAAACCATTATATGATCCCGTGATTCTACAAAGCTTGTACTCTTGTGAAAAGCACCCCTTCAGAGTGCTTACATTGGTTAAAACTTAGTGTAATCTCAAATAAATATAGGGCACAGAAATAACATCAGATATTTCTATCATCTAAATCCTAAATATATATAAATCCTAAATATAATCTTAATTCTAAATCCAGACAGATTTAGAAATTTTACTCTCCAACAATTACAATATGCTACTAAAAACAACTATTAAAAAAATCTGGCAGAACATTTATGAAGTTTTAACATTTTTTTTTTCCCTAAAATAATCCAGGAAAGATTTTTGAAGACTGCAGAGACCCAACACCAGTCTGTTCTGAAAAAGGTTCTGAAAGTCATATGTTTTAGCTCCACCACAGACTCATCTACTCAGACAACAAGCTAGGAAAAGCACTTGAAGCCTGTATAATTTATACAGGTCAGTGCTAGACAGAATGGGGAAGGACAGTTTTAGCTAACAGGATTATTGCTAATGAGCTCATTATGCAGATCTTTCCCTTTGCAGAAACTGCTCTTGATTCTTGAAATTCTAAGGTACATATGCATCCATGTATTTTTCTACATACATACACAAGCACAGAGAGAGACACAAAGAGAGTTGGTCTCTATTCTTACCAATTATGTGCCTGATTATTTTAGGTCACATGTTCAAACACTTTAACTCCTTCATGCTTCAACACCATCTTTATTTCTTTCTCTTTGATCAAAAGAGAATAATTTCCTTCAATTTTTATTTTTAGTGATGACAGTGAAAACTCTGTGATACATTTTTAAGTTATATACAGGATATCAGAGTCTCCACTAAGCCTGGTTATTTAGTTATAAAGGAACAACCTAGTAACTGATATACTATCTACTGGGAATAGTTTAACAAACTTAATTTAAAAAAATAATTTACATAAACATATATCCTTTGTTCACCATTCTATTTGAGAGCTGAAAGTCTGAAGGGACAAATTTTCCTTCAGAAGGTCTTCACTAGGCTATCTCCATTGGATACACAGGCAAAATGTGCATTTACTGATGGAGTAATGGTTCAGTAAGTAAAACAGACTAGATAGATCCCAGCCCCCTGTGGCTGCTGAAATGCCTCTTCAACCAGCAGGTGATCCTGCGGCAACAGTGGCTTCTTACTCTGCTGTTTACACTGAGCAGTTCCAATTAAGGAGGAGGATTATCCCCTGCATGGAAGCTGGCAATGGCTCTAATGTAAGAAACATCAGGCTGGTCACACAAAAAAATAAATAGTGAAGATCAAAAGCACTGGCCTGATTGTACTCCAGCCAAGAAAAAGAAAACGGCAATCTAGGGTAACTAGTACAACTGTCTCTGACTGCAGGTGGCTGGCATGGGAAATAGTTGGCAGGTCTTTTATATACACAGGTTGCTCTGAATGTAATGCCTCCTGTTTATTTACTTGGAAGCTGCAACAGATACAAATAACACAATCACATTGTTTGATAGAGCAAATTCTCAGCTACAAAAGAGTATTTTTCAACATAATCACCACTGTTAGCTATGTATTTTCACCACTGCTGAATAGGAGACTTCATGTCATGCTTGTAAATATCTGCATGGCCAACAGGAACATGGCTTGTGTTTCATGTCAGTGTCACCACTGTTGAAACGCACCACCCACTGCCTCATTGTGCTCACATCCACTGTTTGGTCTCCATAAACATTCAGCAAGCATCAATGAATACCAATGGGTGCCAATTTTTCCACATGATAGAATTCAGTGGCACATCTTTGCTTCATGTGCATTTCCATGTCAGATGCCACTTTGTCAGACTGTCCCTCTGCTACCATCTGTTTCATGGCAACAAAATTGAACAGAATATTAGTGGGAAGGTTCAGCCTCTACTGCCAAACCGTCAATATCCCCCCACTGAAATCATGAGCCAGCATAAACTAGGAGGCATTACTTTCAGAGCAGCCCTAATAAGTATGTCCCTACACATGATGATTTGCCAATCTCTCTATTTACTTAGCTTATTTACTCTATATACTTGGAGTGAACCGTAGTATAACAAACAGCAGTCATTTTACTTGATTTGAAATACTCAATTAAGATACCTGCCCATTCCTTAATATTTGTCTAAATTAATAATGAAAAGAGAGGTTCTTCAGAGGAAGTTAGATACTTTGGTGACTAAAACTGTTACAGTGAAACCAGGCCTAACTAGATTGCTGTTACTAAGATGAAGTTGTTGATCTACTATGTTATTAACTTAGTTTTGCAGGAATTGTAGAAAGATAATTAAAATGCATGAACTACAGACAAATAAACATAGTTTTGAAGTTTTGCTGAGGTAATCTACAGAGTTTATTAAGCTTGCAAAATATATTTCTAATTTTCTGATTATTATTTTTTTCCAATTGTAATGTAGGGAAACAAAATGAGCCAGAAGAAGCCTTGTTCTGTCATTCCATGTAACTTGATTTGAAATGCCCTAGAATATCTCAGAAATCCAATCAAATTGGAAAATTCAGAAAGGATATTGAAAGGCATGTTGCTTGGGAGACACAACTGAAACTCAGGTATCTGAAATGATGCTAGACATCTATTTCTTTAAGTAATGCAATCCTATTTCTATGTTGTGGTTTAATCAAACAGGTAGCTAAACACCACACAGCCTTTCACTCACTCTGCTCCTTCTAATGGTATGGGAGAGAGAAAAAAAAAAAAAGTAGAATTCATGAGTTGTTTGCTGAAACAGAAGAGAGAAGTAATGTTGATGATAATAATATATATGTGTTTATAAAACAAGTGATGCACAAATGAATTGCTCACCACTTGCCAACTGATGCCCAGCCAGCTCCTGAGCAGTGGTAGCACCTCCAGCAAACTTCCTTCTGTTCTACCATTTTTTCATACAATGTCATATGGCACAGAAAATTGCTTTGGCCAATTTGGGTCTGCTGTCCTGGTTCTGTTCCCTTCCAGATCCCTGTGCCCCCCAGTCCTCTTGCTGGCAGGACAATACAGAAAGCTTAAAAATGAAACATCTTTGGCCTCTGTACGGAACTGCTAAGTAACAACTAAAACATCAGTGTGTTATCAACAGTACTTTTCTCCTAAAGCCAAAACATAACATCAGACCAGACACCATGAAGAAAGTCAGAACTGTAGCAGCTGAAACCAGAAAACCCTGGTACATGTGCATAGGCTATCAGTAGATAAATATTTGATCTCTTACTAATGAACAGAATGCAATCTTAACATAACTACATCTGAATGTCAGGTAATTTACTTAGAAGCCCATTAAATGAAACATTCTGAATTCAAGTTTTCATGGGCATGAACAATTGTGTATATATATAAACATATCTATAGACAGATGTAGATGTCTGTCTAATCTGTCATCTCTTAATCAATCATCTTAGATGTCTAATCTGTAGGTTTATTCTTTCAGGGTTCTCACTGAAATTGTCCTGATCTGTAGCAGGAAGTCCTTTCTGTTCTGCATAGCACAGACAAAATTCTATTTCCCAAAAGAAGTGCTAAGGGTCCTAGACAAATTCTTGTTCTCAGATCAGTTCCCAAATTGCCACAGATCTGGTAGTCCTGTTAACCAAATTAAGAGTCAAGAGTTAAACAGACATCAGACAACTGAAAAGCCAGAACTTAAATTTCTGAGAGTGTTAAAAGGAAGCTTCTAACAAGAAGCCTGGTCCTACCTACAAAATTTTACAATTCAGTCTTCAGATGTCACTAATCACAGCTCCAAGTATCTGATGATTATTTCTATTCACAAAAAGCATGCAGAAGATGCACACTGACATGCATAGACATAGTTGTCTAAGGGACATTAAGTATTAAGGGCTGGCTGCCACCAAAGAAGAGCTTCTATGTGGAGATCCTTTTTTTTTTTTTTTTTTCTTTTTCTTTTTTAGAGTATTCAGTGAGCCCTGATCCTTGGGATGGATAAGCAAAGTTGTTCTGTCTTTAACTGCATTGTAATCATCTCCCTTTTTGGGGTAATTTAGAACTGGTTATCTGTTACAGCCTTTCCCTACATCAGCAAAAGTGGATGGAGATGTATGTTTTTTGTGTGACTCAAACTGATATACTTGTGGTTGAAATTTTTTGTCTCTTACATGCTTACTGTTTTACATGCTTATTGTTATAGAACATATGCACAGAGAATTTCTGAAAACAAAATTAAACAAATAACAAGAAGTTGAGAATATCTCCCCCTTGAGGAGCTTCTTTGCAGACTGCAAAAAAGAACCTTACTTCGTAGCAGTAAGACCAAAGTTATGGATTATATAGGAAGAAAAAACAACTACAGAGATGTATTTCTAGTTCACTTTTCACAGGATGGCAGTGTCTACTGTGAGAGAGCTGCTGATATAGTACACAGATGACTTTTTTTTGTTGATTTACATACATACCATAAATGTATATGGCTGCCAAATAATTCATTATAGGTTATAATGTCTACATTAAATATTGAAACAGATATTGTTAGAATTGTGTTTCAGTATTCTTAACTGAAAAAGAAAATATAATGTAAGTGCAAAAAAACCAAACATTCACAGGTAAATCCTATTATGTGAGTAATTCTATGAAGCTCCAGAGGACTGCTGGTCGTATGTAATTAAGCACTTGTATTTGCAATTAAAAAATCCTGCCTTTAAATGTGAGAGAAATGTCATTATGGTTAGTCTGACACTGGAAGTTGATTCATTTCCCTAATTAATCAAACTTCCCTACTGGACATTAAAGGATAGCACCCTGAAGGAAGAAGTAGATGGCGCAGAAGGCAAAGCGATATGTGGGATTACTCAATTCCATTTTACAGAGCTGTGTGTGTGTGTGTGTGTGTGTGTGTGTGTGTAGAAATACCAGTCTGGTCTGATAGTTTGTAACCATAGCAACTGCTTCAGAAGCCAGAGGTGGAAACAGAATATTAGGGGTCTCCTTTGTTCAGGACTGTGCAGTGGAAAATGAGCAAAAGGAAAAAGAAAAGCTGTACACACTTTTCTTGTCCCAGAAAGCTAACAATATAAACTTGAAAAGTTATACTGTGCCATCCTCCTCTACTGAGGAACATTAAAAAGTTGCTGCTTTTTTATTTTAAAGACAAATTCTAAAATAACTGAAATATTCAAGTGGAGGGCATAAGATTGGAAGCATAGAAGAGTCTTCATTGAAGTGCTTAATTACACCAAGGATTTATTCATAAGGAATGTGTTTTTTCTATCTTAAATATATTTAGCCATTTTAATTGTAAAGAATTTTTTTTTTTTTTTTTTTTCAGCCACAAGATACAAATGATGGTAGTGTTTTTTTTATTTTCATGTAAAAGAGGCAGCCTTCAAAATTAAAATGTGTACAGCAATGTGCTTTCTTCTTGTGTGCGCAAAGTCCTATCCTTCAAATGTTTCAAGGAATATACTTAAGTGAATTGCTTCTAATAAGAAAATCTGAATTAGTGATCATTTATTCCTACAGTTAATTTTATTGCATACATTGATTTTTCTGTTTGAAAATGTCAATGGTTTAAGGGCTGGTCCAGCCCGGTTCCGTGACTAGTGGGGTGGAGGGATTTCACAAAATCCGCGCCTCCAGGAAGGGAAACAGGGGACCCCAAAATAATTAAAAACAGCGGCAACGATCTGAGGAGAAACAAACTAATTTACTAAATATAGTATCGGAATGTAAGATAACACACTATAATACAATATAAATCAACAATAATTGAGAGAAAGATTGTCCAAGAGCCAAAGGCCTTACACTAATACTGAAGCCCTGCGTGCAGTCGGGCCCAGCAGTAGCGAGCCGATCTGACAGGGAACACGGCGAGAAGAGGGACAAGTCAGATGACCTGCGCCTTTATATCTGTTCCCTTGAGCAGAAATGATAGCAGTTGATGTCCCATGCCTAAATGTTCAATAGGCATTTGTAATGCCCTTCCCTTCCCTCCCCTCCCCTCCCCTCCCCTCCCCTCCCCTCCCCTCCCCTCCCCTCCCCTCCCCTCCCCTCCCCTCCCCTCCCCTCCCCTCCCTTCCCTCCCCTCCCCTCCCCTCCCCTCCCCTCCCCTTCCCTCCCCTTCCCTTCCCTTCCCTTCCCTTCCCTTCCCTTCCCTTCCCTTCCCTTCCCTTCCCTTCCCTTCCCTTCCCTTCCCTTCCCTTCCCTTCCCTTCCCTTCCCTTCCCTTCCCTTCCCTTCCCTTCCCTTCCCTTCCCTTCCCTTCCCTTCCCTTCCCTTCCCTTCCCTTTCAGAATATCTAATCTCTCTAAGCCCGAATCCCATCTCAGCACAGGATCCTACTATCTGGGGTACATATCACGAGATGAAACCTAACTTCTTGTGTATCAGCACTTGTCTTATCAAAAGATGGTGCCACAGCTTTTCAGACACATTACTGGCAAGACGAGTGGAACTACATATGAACTGAAGGAGAGGCAGAACGTGGTTAAAATATCATGGTTTTGTTAAAATAACAAAATCATGTAGTTCAGAGATTCCCTGCAGTCCACTCAAGTCTGGTGGACTTCATAACAGAAGGCAAAGGCAGCATTGAGCTTCAGCCTTGTCTGTATTACCAAATGACCCCCCCCAAATTCAGCAGTGGTCTCATATTTTCCTTGTTTACTCTTCTCCTAATAATGTAGCTATAGAAGCTGTTCATACTGTCTTCAATGTCCCTTGCAAGCAACAACTCATGTCGATGTTTTGTGGCTCCAACCTTACATGCCTAGGTAACATTTGTAAATTCTCAATTTTGTTACTTATTATCTCCTTCTGTTTCCTATAGACTGCTGGTGTAAGTGAAGCACTTTCAAAGTGTCTAGAATTCAGAAAAGTAAGTTTTGCTACTTGTTAAGTGTGAAGGTAGAAGGTTTTCATTAGTAAGTCAAGAACTTAGGCAACATTCCGCACCTGAAGTTGTAGTGCTGAGGTCATATTACAAATGTTATTTCCTTTTTTTTTTAACATGACAGTCACAGAAGATAGAGAAGCCGATAACAATATTCGCATAGATTCAGGATATTAGATTCAGCTATGTGTTCTAGCTAAATGAATAAGCAGCATTAATTTCAACAGTAAAGAACAGTATTAATTTCAAAAATAAAGAATTGCAATTTATGCCTTCATTTATTATGAAATCAACTTGTTAATTCCTTTCATAATTTCAACATGACTTCACCTGGGCAAGCCTTGCAAGGTATGTGATATCTAACTGATTATTTTCAAATAGAATGGCAGCAGGGTGGACTCCAAAATGATAGTACTGTTGCTTAAGTAAGTTTTATGTTCAAAGTAAATTGGAGTCAGCTTTCCAAATTTTTTTCCTCATCAATATCTTCAGTCTTTATTAAGATCAACATAGACTGACTTCTGAAATCCGGTTCTGCTCATTTACTGAACAAGGTACATTTTCCATGAAGAGTATACAAAACCAGTGATTACAACCCTCGTAAACTGAGAAGCACATCAAACATCAAAGAGACATCCATATTAAAGTCTTAAGTTCGTGCAGGCAGCTTTCCTGATTAATATATATATATTTAATATATTAATATTAATATTAATATAATATGTATATTAATATATATATATATATGTTTCCTACTTAAAATGTGCTATGCTGATTTGTGAGTGGTGTGCCTCTGCAAGATAAAGCAGACAGAAAAGGTAATGGTTTGTGAAATATTATTCATGCTCCACAGTGTCATTAATAGTCTGACAGATGTTGAAAGTGGAGTACAGAATTCCTTTGCCTGTCTGTCTAACAAACTATCTGTGGCACTTGCTGAAGTTACTTACTGAGGCCATTTTATGTGTTTGTTTATCTTACCATGAAAGTTGGACTGGCAAAGGTAGCAGCCATAGCAGATAAAGGAGAACCTAAGCTGACGCGTAGATTTGGAAGAAGTCCAATGTATCTGCTTCTGAAATGAACTTAGGTGACAAAGAGAGTTTGCCAGGGAGGGAGCCATCAAAATCTTATGGCCCCAGAACATCTATTATTTATAGCAGTTCCCGACTGAGTTAAATATGTGCCTAGTCCTAGTCATGCTAAATAGACTTCCATTAATTATGCCACATAGCAAAGATTCTTCTAAACTGTGTTAGCCTTGCACAGTCTAAATTGAAGAGAATCGGACAGAAAGCCCTGGATGTTGTATACCACTGTATTTTGAAATATGCATGACATATATGTAATCAAAATTAATGTTCAGGAAAGAAAATGTGTATATGTATATGCTGCATTGTAAGAGGTGTTGAACACATTTAATCTAACACCAGTTCACATGTGAAACATCTAATTGTCTAGTGAAAACATGAGGGAGAGAAACAAAGAAATAAGAAGAAAATATATTCAGTTTGAAACTGCTGATTGTTGTAATGACCTGGTAATTATCACAAAAAATACCCTGCAAAAAGCTGTGTAACCTGAATTAACCAGCCTAGGGATTCCTTCAGTGTGACTGTAATTCAAATAAGAACATAGGCTGCCCTTTGCTATTTACAGTCCTAACACTCATCACAGCACTATAGTGCTGATTCCAAGTATTTTAGAAATAAACTTAGCATCAGATGACTCAAAATTTGAGGTGTAATTGCCTTTCTAGACAAATAAAAGTTGTCCCACATTTCTACTATCTTTGCCTTTTTAGTAAGATGTCAGTTGCTTTAACCAACACAGAGAGGAATCACTTCTGTCAGCTGTGAAACTTGATATAACTGGTATAATTCACACATCTACACCTTATTGAAGAGACAGTGAATGGTATATACATTTGAAGAGAATGTCACTTGGTAACAGAGCTGACTGCTGTCTATTTATGGCTCTGCAGCACCTGCACCATGGATCAGATGGGCAGAGTGCAGTTATTCACAGAATTGATGTGCCAGTAAGCCCTTCAGCACAGATCAGTGAGAGTAAATGGGGACTGCTGGGCTGCCTAGAGCCTAACCTATGATGGCAGGCTTAGTTACTCTTTCTGAAGGCAGACTTTCTGCAGCCGAAAGAATAATCATAGTAAGTTTTATTTGCAGATGTGTAACTTCAACTTCAAAAAAAAAAAAAATCAATTTTCAATATTTAAATTTATATAATGTTCAAGAATATTCTTTTTTATTGTAATAAAATCTAACTTCGAAGATTGCAAGCCTTCGATGTTACTTTTTTTTCTTTAAACTTTTTTTTTTTAAAAACTTTTTTTTTTGTAACTCTAGTTCAGAGTCACATTATCAATCACTTCGTCATATGGGAAGGTCACACATATATATACACATATCTATCACTCACCCAACAGTCTTACATATGGTTCTTTAAAGCATCAATTTGCTCAGCTTAGTAGTAGAATAGAAGTAGAATAAAATAGAATAAAAGGTAATATTTTGCATGTTATGACTTTAATACAATAGCAAAGTGCAGTGAAGAGCAAACAAAGAAGGAGTATGACAACAGACATGGCAAAGTAATAACTTTGATCATCTCATAATCCTTAACCCAAAAAAAGAAATGCTAAAATAATTTTTCCCTCTCCACTCTTTCTTTATCTCATTCTTGTGAGATCTTGAGTGCCTTCATGCGTCTATTTTCACTACATGCAGAATGTTTTATGCATCTTGGGCACAATTTTTTTTTTCCTGCTACTTCTTGTGGTCTAAGCTTGGTTCAGTTGTAAGTTTGTATTCCTGTGATGACAAATTACACCATTTTCAGTTTATATTTATACCTTTGGGGCCTCTTTTACCACCTCGTGTTTTTATTAAAGTTGCTTCTATCACATTTCTGGTCCTTGATCCATCGGAATCTTTCTGGCTTTACCCCCCAAAATTTAAGAAAAATAGACTAATTTCCCCTTATGTGGTGTCCCATCACAGCAACTTGGCAGTTTATTAACATACCAGGTTGCTATATTTTGGACTGATTATTTTCTGCCTATTCACTGGAAACCATAGTCATTTCCTTGTTCCTCTACCAGTGTTGCACTGCTGATTAATTCCCCTTTTTACTTAGTAATGATGGTGAAGTCTCTGAAGATGCATTTTATGCTTTGTCCTCCGTAGGGTTCACAAGTGTAAAATAAACTGCAGGGAACAGAAATCCCACTAATTCAATAATGAGGTAATGTAACTCACATGCTTTCGTAGGTAACAGCAAAACTAAATTTTCTTTTCTCGTCTATTGGAAAACTACTTAAGAATAAAAATAGCCCCATTGTGTTCTCCCTGTGGGCTAATAACACTAGATACAACAACTTGGTTATACCAGGGTCTCTTTCCAATTTGATCAAGGTCAGAACTTGGACTCAAGCACCTTCAAATAACTGTGTATGCTATCAAGTACCACCATGGTCTCATAAGAAATTCATCTGGGATCAGCTAGCTACCTCTGTAGCAGTAAAATTTTACACAATCCAGGAACATCTGGATGCAGCTGTCCTAATCAAGAGAGGAGCAGATTGCAGTTACGCAGATGTAAAAGTGCCATCTCTGTTGGATTCAGGCCTAAAGAAAGTAAGCAGTCCAATTTATTTACTAAAATAAACATGGTTGATAAAACATGACTTTATTCAATCAGTAATTTTCCAGAGATTGTTGTTGCTACTCTTCTGGTATTTTGCATTGCATTACCCTTACTCTAGGAGGAAAATTGTACTGCTCCTTTTTCACTTTGTTTAAAACTGTTTTTACCTTAAAACCCTAAAGTTATTCTAGCTCTTACTTATTCTTTATTATTATGATTTCCTGGTGCATTTTAGAAATTTTAGATTGTTTTCATATTAAATATATTTTTATTATATTTTTGTCTGGATGTTGTACTTATTATTATTTCAATCTAATTTTAAGATCTCTTCATATATAGATTAGAACCAGGGTCACGTATATTGTTCTGTTTGAAAGCATCAGCATATTCAGCTCATGGCCTATCTTTATTTTTGCACATACCATTTTGATTGGAAAAGGACATTACTGACCATCCAGATGCCTTGTATGGCATACACAATAGATTTTCATCCACTGTGTCTAGCAGCACCAAGTCTGCAGTTCTTTCTTAATGTTGTATGTGTGAAAATATGATTTACTGGGAAATAAGGAAGTATATTGCCTCTGATTTTTTTCTTTCTTTGAGAATAGTTTATCTAGCAGACAAAATGCAACTAAGAAACCTTTCAAAATATATAAATAATTTTTAAAAGCTTTTTGCAAGATGCCATTTTAAATTCTGTAAGGAATGTAAATCTATTCATTTACATTAACCAGTTTCAATATTAAAGATACATTTTAGATTGCATTATGTAGTTTAGTGGAAGTCAATGTGGGATGCAGTGTCCTAAAATTCTGTTTGTATTGTAGAACTCACTGCTTAATATGGAGAAATTTTGCTCAAAGGGCATTAAAAAAAAAATGCAGTTGAAATGGAGAATATTTAATGGAAACATATTCTCCATGTTCATCTCATAGTAATCTTGTTCTCCCTTTCTTCAGTGCATGTGATTAAAGTGGTATTTAGTTACATGTTATATGTAAGTTATTCAGTTAATTTGTCTTTATATAACACATGCTTCTATCCAGCTAAACAGAAAATCCACCAGCATTAATTTTTCCTACTTCAGACTAGCAAAATTGGACCCTTATATTCTTTTATCCCTATAAAAGGATGAATATCCAAACATTGCAGAGGAGACACCCTAAGATCTGCTTGACACTGCAGAATAGTTGACATTCATTCTCCTGTGCCTTTAAGAATTTATCTGTAATTAACATAGGAATTGTACAAACATTTACTTTCTTGTCATAAAAACATTATTTCCAGATGCAAATGAAAACAACTCATGAAAACTGTGCATCTTGAGACATCATATTTACTTTCTTCAATAGGTATGGATTCAATTATAAAAAGTATTTCTTTTGAATAATCTAGTAGCAGAATATGTAGGAGATGCTAAAACATTTGCGTTAATCAATTTTCTGAACAGATTTTCAGTTCTTTGGCAGTACAGTATAAATTATAAAATATCAAACTTTAATTTCACATTTGTTCATTGAAAGATAATGCTATACACTGGAATTTTATATCTAATGATATTCTGTTCTTTCTTTAGTATTACATAGATCTCTGATTTTTGTTAACATTATATGTAACCATTTAGATGCAGATACTTTGAAGGACATTTTAATTGAGGATTTTTTTTTAATTTGATTTATTTTTTGGATTCTTTTTGATGATAGTACTATAAACATTAGACTTTAAACATTCCCATATCAGCCACAACTAAGTATTCTTGTCAATTCTCAGTAGCTGCATTAACTTACTATAGCCACCTGTAAGTTTAAAATATCCTAGGACAGTTAGACAGCAAAACACTGATAGTGTCCAGTGTGATGGTTTCATTACCCAGTTTTTAAGGTCAGCTGAGAGGTGTCAACATTTGAAGGAGCTACGCAGTAACATAATTAATGACACCGTGGACATGTTTTTGAGAAATCATATCTATTGCTTTCTCCTAAATGTATGATTTTGGCGATGTTTAATTAATAGCAGTTATTGACACATTTTAAGGAACTGAGGTAATGAAAGAGACTATTATTAATCTTGTAATCTGTCAGTTATGTTTACATTTTAAGTATTATGTTAGTACTTCTCTGCATATGCAGAGAAGAATACATAGACAGTGTTGCTCTGTAATCACTTGAAAAATTTACAGTAAGGTAATTTTCAAAAAGCCTTAGAAAACTTTAGATGAATCTTTAAGCTTGTAACAGTTTTTGTGCACTATAACTTCACACGAGTTACTGAATACATACAGTATTTCTCCATTTTCTCCTGCTTCAATTAGTCAGAGATACTTCAGTTTTACATCTCACTCTAAGCAGAGTGGCTGGAAAATTTTGTGGAAGAAATGGACTTGGAAGTGTTGGTCGATGCTTGGCTAAATATGAGCCAGCCTTCTTGGCTTAGAAGGCCAAATGGCCAAGAAGGCCAATGGCATCCTGACTTATATCAGAAATAGTGTTGCCAGCAGGAGCAGGGATGTGTTTGTCCCTCTGTACTCAGTTCTGGTGAGGCTGCAGTCCGAGTACTGTGTTCAGTTTTCGGCCCCTCACTACAAGAAAGACAACAAAGGAGGCTCAGGGGAGACTTTATCGCTCTCTACAGCTATTTGAAAGGAGGTTGTGGTGGAGGTGGAGATCGGCCTCTTCTGTGTAACTAGTGACAGAACTAGATGGAATGGCCTCAGGTCATGCCAGAGGAGATTCAGGTTGGATACTAGGAAAAATGTCTTCTCCAAAAGAGTAGTCAGGCACCAGAATGGCTGCCCAGGTAGTTGGTTGAGTCACAGTCCCTGGAGGCATACAAGAAACAGTTTTGTACTGAGAGACATGGTTTAGTGGGGAAAAATTGATGGTAGGTGGAAGGTTGAACTGGATGATCTTGAAGGTCTTTTCCAACCTTGGTGATTCTGTGATTCTATGATTTCTATCTTTTTTCAGTTAAAAAAAAAAAAAAAAAAAAGACAGAAAAGTGAAATCTGTTTGTTTTTACCACAGTTGTGAATATTCCTGATAATGTTCATAAAATTATTTTTAAAATTAAAAATAGAAAGTAGAAAGTTCACTGTAACAAAACCAAGATTTTGCTTATTACAAGAAATTTTAATAGTCAGAAAAGACTACATCAGTGCCAAAAAGAAGACTAATAATAAGTCTGATGAAATAAAAAGGGCCTAAGCTGAACCAATGTCATAAATCTGAGAAATAGGGGAGATATAATCAATGCATTTAAGAGTGGTATGTTAAAAATTTCCCTAGAATGCACTTTCAATAAAATGCTGAGATGCAGAGCTTTTAAATCTATTTCTCTCTCTTACAAACTCTTTAAATAGTATCTTCATGGGGAAATCTGGCAGCTAACCTCAGTTCTTTTGATCTCTGTATACTCAGCCATCACATTTATTTTGATATTCACCATCCTTGGTCTCACAAACATCTTGAATAAAAGCAAAGACACAATAGTCACATTATATTGCTGCCTTCACTGGATATGGCAAGATCTTGGAAATAATCTAGAGCATAAGAATTGGCTAAATGACGTAATATTTGTGTGTGCTTTCTTTCTCTACATTATTGTTTTCTTCTTTCCCGCCTTTGACTTTTTTGCCTGTGATAAACAGTTTAGTGAAGCAAGACTATCACAGAATGGTTGTGAGCCACAGGGAAAGAGCAGCTGAAATGCAATCTCCTATGTAGCCTGATGTTTCTACCAATTTGGAGGGTCTTAGAGAAGCAGCTCAAACTGCCTGTTGTGCATGCTGTTCTTTTCTCCAGCCTTTTGTGTAATTTGTCTTATTTCATCTTGAGTACAGGAAGATCTGAATTCAACAAGGACAGCAATAAAAGCAGCTTTTGACCTTCTCAGCTAACCTCTGGGTAGAGCTGATCCTGCCTCAAGGCAGGAACTAGATGACCTTTCCAGACCTACAGTCTAATATTATCCACTGTAACACTTTCTCATTTTCACAAAAGAGAAACTTATTACCACCTTTATTGTCACATAAAAGATTGTCCAACAAGAAGCTTTCTTTAGAAAAACACTTAACAGCTAAAGGAAAATGAAATAAGGGATATTGTCAAACAAAAGCCTTAGTGCATACTGAGAATTTTAAATACCTTAAGGACTTCTTGCTGTAGGTATTGGAGAATATTACAGTTATATAGGAATCAGAGCAGAACAATAAATTACTACCTACAACTTATAAGCAATCTGAATTCCTTGGTGTCCAGCAATGACACTGAAAGGACTTATAAACTTGTTTTCCAGTTCTCACATAAAGAGGAGACCTCTTATGTGGATAAACTGGAGTTCAGAGATTGTCAGTTGATGTGGTCTTGGGGATGCTTTACAGGAGCCTGCCCATGCCCAGGCTTTTTAGGAGGCAGAACCAGGCTCTTTATAGACGTGTACAGTGGGAGAATAAAAGACACTGCCCCCATGTTAGGGAAAAAAAAAAAAAAAAAAAAGATTAAAAGTCTGTATAATTAATAACTTTTTCACCAGTACAACAACCCAACAGTGGAGCAGGCTCTTCCCAATGACATGGTACATCCTTTGAAATTTCCAGGACTTTTACAGTTAAAACCCTGAGTAACCTAGTCTTACTCCCTGCTTTGAGCAGGAGTCTGGATCAGAGACCTCCTAAAGTCCCTTCCAACCTGAATTATCCTACAGTTCCATGACTCTGTAGTTCTCACATAACATTTGTGACTGCATCTGCTAAAGAAAAACTTAATCTTTTTTCATATACTGAAGAATTTCTAGCATTAGTCCTTCGGGGATTTTAATGACATTCTGTTTCAATACTATTTTAGTCTATCAAATGGTAGGATAAAAATATTCTTTTTTATTTACACTTTAAATATTTTCTGGGAATTTTTATCCAGGTTGTGAGAAAATGGAAGACTGTTCTGACATTCTTCTTGTTACCAAAGAGAGAATTAGCTTTTTTGTTATTAGCTTTTGTTTTAACAATTTCACTTAAAGTAAAAATTTCAGAGAATGAATGCATGCAAAAGTTCATCTGTATTAGCACTAGACTATCTTGTTCAATGAGGGTAAGCTCCCACTAAGGAAATTCCTACATGGGAATGCTGTCTTCCAACAATGAAAGTGAACGGACAGTATGAGTTAACATGTATGGTGCATTGTTATCTGAGTATGGAAAATGTGGGCATTGTTTGAGAGTGAAGTGTTAAAGCCCTGTACAGTGTAGAAGGCAAATGAAATATATTCCTCTTGGGAAAGTCTCTTGGTGTGGATTATCCTCTGAGTTCCTAGAGAGATCTTGTGGGAGCAGTTCAGAGCAATTTAGAGCAAACTAAAATTGAAGTGGTATGAAGGATCAAAGGTCAAATACAACAAAAAATTAACGAGTTCCATCTCTTCATTTCAGCTGTGATAGAGAGACAGAAACAATTTGTACAGTTATAAAAATGATACAACTTAGAATAAAGTGGGGAATTCAGTTAACAGGGTAACATTAAACTATAATTGGACAATCATACCATTATGAAGCTGTTCGTAAGAACAGTGGCCTTGAAGTAAGTTAAATATGATTCAGCAATCATGAACTGATTCAGATAATATTAAACTGCAAGATAGACAGAAATACAGCTTGCTAGGAACAATCCTTTGGATTTGTAAGTATAAACTTCAGGATCCTGACAAACAAATTTCTTAGGCTAATTGATTTGATAGAAGTTTTGAATTAAGAGAAGATCTGGAGAAACTCTTAAGTAATATGTGTCACATCAAATAGAACATATATTCAAAGAGCTAACTAGGTATTTGCATGACTTTCAGTATGAAAATTCATACGAAAAAGGACTTAATGGGAACAGAGACAAAAAAAATAAAGGGAAAAGAGATGCATTAGGGAAAAGGTAATGTTTCAGAGGTTAGAGAGTTAAAGTCTCTTTAAAAAAACATTTAAAAAGTGATATGACACAAATAGCAAGAAACTCAGTGTTGCAATATTCAGAGGTGTATTTTCAATAATTAGTAACAAAAATTTTGCTGCAAAAGGGAATTTGTCAATCTACTATGAAGAAATGGGTAAAAATACCTGGTTATGTTTGTTTTAATTGAGTATCAAGTACCAGATGATGTAGTTACAGAACAAAGCAAACTCTATTGTAGAATAAATTGAGTGAACCACTTGTTTAAGAGAGAGGATAATGTAAATATCACTATAAAAGACCTCACCTGGAATATTGTTTACATCTCTAATCATTTCTCTCAGGAATGGTTTAAAAGGGACTAGTTTCAGAGAAGGAATATAATAAAGGAATGGAAAGTTTATCTTACAAAAAGAGATTAAGGAGAGCTCTATTTATTTAGTGTAGTCAGGGAAGGTTAAGAGAGGTTATAATGACTTTTTATAACTAAATTGAGAAGGGATGTATCAAAGCAGGAAAAATCCTTTAATTTTAAGAATAATATTAGCACATAAGTGGCTATGTTTAGACTGGATATTATATAAGGTTTCAAGTCATCTGGGAAGTAAAGTTCTGATATAACCACATGAATGTGCTTGTGAGGAAAGAATCAGAATTTCTTTAAAGAGTAGCTTGTTAAGGCTATAGAAGAATTTTCAATAACTAAAAATAAAATAAAAATATAATAAAAAAATCTGGAACAAATAATCTCTTGTGAAACTGTGTTTTAGTGCCTCAGTGCAGTTTGAAAACACATTAGAATGTATAGTGATTTTCTTTTTTTAAAACCATGTATATTTTATTTCATTATATACAGTTATGTATGAGTTGCCTGTTCACACTTAGGATTAAGTTAATTATCTAATCTGAGGTAGGAATGCCATTGTTTTTCCAAAACTGAATACTCAAGTACTAATAGGAATCTCTGTGTGTTCTTGCATAAGATCTTTATGTGAAACCATAAGGAATTTCATTTCATAAATTCTTGAATGGACCCAGATCAGCCATGATCTTTCAGTGAATGGATTTCATAATCTTCCATGTTTTAAGTTAATTTAAGGTTTTCAAAGTTTATGTAGATTTTGCTGGGAGTTTACTTGTTTTGTGGGTCCTTCCACAGTCAGCAAATAAGGTGTACTAATTTTACCTAATTTAAAACATATTAAAGTTAAATGTATAGTTCTAAGTCAATCACTTTACCTGCCGATACATAGACACTAGGAACTTCAGAGAGTGTTGTATATGATCTAATTTGTCAATTCAGCCACCTTTTAGACACTTAAACCAAAAAGATGTATTATTCCTGTATTATTTTGTGCTTGAAATGACAAAAGATAAAACAGGCCTAAGAATTTTTAATCTGTTCTTGAGTATTAGCTTGTATAGCATGAAATAAGATATTTTGTACAATATTTAGTAGGTCTCTGGTGTTCTAGTAAAAAGAAGAAAAGTAAAGAATTTGTAATATTTGTAGCACTTTCTTTTGTCCTGTGTACTGCTTCTCTTTTTCCCTTTGTACCACCAATAAACCTAATCACATAACTGTTTGCTTTGTTTTCCAAGTTCAATGTTAGTAGCTCGTGTAGTATAATACTGAAAATATTTGGAGGGAAAGGAGGGCTTCCTGGAATCTTCAAAAGCAAAACTTATCTTGTTGAATTATCTTTTTTAACTTCCATCTTATCACCTCCCATCTTATAATTTTTATGCCTAATCAGTAATTTCAGCCAAATGACAAAAGGTTGAAACATCTGACATTTTCAGAATATTATGAAAAGCAAAAGCTGCACACAAGATAAAGATCCCAATCTGTGTCCAAAGATAGTAAAAATCAATAACAATTCAACCTCTTATCTATGCTGTGAAACAGCAGTCAGCTGCCAATATCCTTGTTATCAAAGTATTTTTCAATAAGCTTTCAATATCAGAGGCTGCTCCAAAGGTAATGTCTCTTATTTTATTATATTGTCCTATTGTGTCAGAGGCAGACGTTGGTGATCTGGCAGTAGGGGCTGAAACTTCCCACCAGAATTCCATTAAATTTTGTTGCTAAGTGCCAGATGGCAGCAGAGGGGTAGTCCAACAAAACAGCTGCCATTTAACCAGCTGACAGGGTGTGTGAAATGGAGACATGGAGGGAAAACTGCAAATAAAAGAGCACTGGAGAGCAGAGTATATATTCCTTATTGCCTCAGATACTCAACTGGAATTACATATATTTCCTCCCAGTGAAAACTGTGTTTTAATTAGCCAATTCAGTCAAACAAGGCAACTTTAAGAAAACAGAGAAAACTATATGCTAGTTTTAGTTGTACTTGTAGTATCACTGGGGCTGTTATTAGATTCTGATGCAAAGCATTTTTCATTATTTAAAATTTTAATAGATTCAGTCCCCCAAATCTAAGCAACTATGATGTGGTCATACATAATTTTTTTCTTTCTTTCTTACCAGAGAAGACACTGTTCTGATCAAATCAGATAAGACAAGAGCTTAAGAATAAGTAGGTGCATTTTGTCACAAAACAAATTATTAAAAAACAAACAACAATGGAAACAAGAAAAATCAGTACTGTGAAGATGCTTCTTGTTACAGCATATTGTTAAAGGAAGTGACAGCATTAGCATGCATATTTACTCTCTTATAGAAATAAACTATTTGATTCTAAGATAAGAAAATAAAACCATAGTGTACAATTGAGAATATAGCATTTAAATACCATGCATAGCGAAACACGATGCTATCAAGTACCTGAAGCTTATTTTCCACTGTTTGGTCTTTGTAGATTAATCATATCGTTTTAATCCTATTCAGTATTTTGCATTTTCATTTAGTTTGTGGCCAATTTATCCATCTGTATAAATACAGAATAAAGCAATTTAATAGAACTGCAGTGAATATTTGTGATGATCAGTAACCTAGGATTTATGAACATCAATGTAATAAGAATCAAATTTATAAAAAAATTAAATCCAAATCTCACATTTTATTGAATGAACCTCCAGTTTAACAAAATGTAGAAATGGAGACAGACAGAAAGATATCACATAAACATATATTAAAGTCTTGTTTTATAGGAATATAGGCTTCAAAGGAATATTTACTTATTTATATATCAGCTTAGATTATTATACAGGTTATCTTAGCTCTGCTTCCTTTTCTCAGAATTATTGATACTTATTGATATAGACAGTTCACTCCCTTACTTTCCCTTTGTTTGACCAGCATATCAGTGACACCCTTGTAAATAAATACTTAATATAACTGTTGGTATGAGAAATGCAAATGCTACTTTGATTGCAGAGTGAGTTGTCAGTCACTTAGCAAAAAAAAAAAAAAAAAAAAAGTAGGAAATACAGAATTAATTTGGTTCAAACGACACAAAAACTGCTCAGAAAATAATACTTCCTATTTTATTATGTTGCCCTACAACTTCAGAGCCAGATGTTGGTGATATGGCATGAGAGGTTGAACCATCCTGCTAATATTCCATTACGTTTTTCTGCCATGTAACAGATGGCAGCAGAGAGGCAGTCTGGAATAATGGTGTCTGACATGGAAGTGTGTATGAAGCAAAAGTGGAACTGAATTTCTCCATGTGGAAAAATTTGCACCCACTGATATTTACTAATGCTTGCTGAATGTTTATGGAGACCATACAGTGGATGTGAGCATAGTGAAGTGGTGGGTGGTGCATTTCAGCAGTGGTGATAGTAGGTCACCTTCACTGGTACAGATTTTTACAAGCATGGTATGCAGCCTCCTGTTCATTGCTGGTGAAAAAGGATAGCTAATGGTGGTGACAATGGTGAAAAATAGTATTTTGTAGCTGAGAGTTTACTACAGAAATTATTGTTATTGTGATCTTTGTATCTGTTGTAGTTTTAATGGAAATAATTCAGAGTCATTACTTCTGAAGGGATCTATGCATGTATGCACACATCTATCCATCTATCTATCTATCTAAATATGCTAGTTATGGTCAATTTGATCTAGTCATACTGTGGCTGTAGTCATGACAGAATAAAAGACTTTCTTTACACTATCTGAATGTCTCTCTAAGTATTTTCATTCCATTCAGTCCTTGTTCAAGTACAAAGAGGGCATGTTGTGCTTTTTCTTATTCTAGTATATATCATGACATTATCATAAAACATGATTATTTTTATATACGAAGGATTATAGGAGAAAAAAAATGCCCTTTAAACACTGATTTACAGAAATGCGAGTAGAATTTGTTTTTTTTTTAACCTAGATTCAAACTCATGCAAGCTCCCAATTTACTGTGATGCTTAATTACCTCTGAATATTTTTTGCACCTAACATGCATTTGTACAGAATGAAAGTACAATTTTTGCTGTATCCTATAAATACAAGTCCGTATTTATTCATTACATTCCCCAACTAATATTTTTTACCTGATAAGGATATTAAAGTTTTATTATGTTTTATAGCTACCCTACACTTTCATATGGTTTTAAACCAGCTTTAATGAGAAAAAATAAGTCTTATTTGTAGTGCAATGATAGCAAGTTTTGTGTTATTAAGGTCTCTGTGCTTAATATTCATATAATGAAGTGATTTCTAACTGTGGAAAATAGTGATTTTATTTCCATCAGAGGTAGAGAATGAATTTTTTCTAAATACAAAGCTAATGTTGTGTAAATGTGTACATTTACAAACCTATCTTTGTTTATACATACATTTATGTGTGTATCTAATAATGTTTTTCTGTTTGTTGCTTAGGATAAACATTGAGATAAATGTTTTTGCGAATCCATGTTACATATTAAAATGCTCAGGGTATTATTCCTCTGAATAATTTAAAAGATTATTGAAAAGTTATTCTCTTACCACTAATAACAACATTCCCTTTTGTGAATCATTAGTAATTCAGATCTGTCAGTTAGTGGAACATAGGTATTGAAATTGATGCAAATTATTTAATTTATTCACATTTAGCAAACATTTAATTCATTAAAGACCAAGCAGCTTGATAAGTTTCAGTTAAATACATCTGGAAGGGATTTTATTTGTTAGAAAGTCTTTGTAATGCCCTGAAAAACAGATGGGAGCTGTCAAGCCACATAAAGCTTGCTGTGGTACCTATATTTTAAAGTAAAAATAAATGTGTTTATTGAAACAGAAGTATACCTGATATTAAAGAGAAATATACAAATAATGTCTCCATCATTTGAGTTATTGAAATGATACAGTACTTGGGGACCAGAGGAAAAAAAAAACAACTATGATGAAAACAGTCTTTGGAACGAGAGAGGAGAGGAGAGGAGAGGAGAGGAGAGGAGAGGAGAGGAGAGGAGAGGAGAGGAGAGGAGAGGAGAGGAGAGGAGAGGAGAGGAGAGGAGAGGAGAGGAGAGGAGAGGAGAGGAGAGGAGAGGAGAGGAGAGGAGAGGAGAGGAGAGGAGAGGAGAGGAGAGGAGAGGAGAGGAGAGGAGAGGAGAGGAGAATTTGCTCTGTCCCAGGTGCAACTCCATGAATTTCCCTTGGTTGAATTTCATGCTGTTGCTAATTGCCAGTGCTTCAAGCTATCTAATTTCCTCTGCAAGTCTTCTCATCCTTCCAGTGAATCAGCAGTACCTCTCATGTATTTAAATAAACTTAGGATATAAACTAAATAAGCTAAATAAACTTAGCCACCAGTGAAAGATACCTGCCACACACCTAATAAAAAATGATCCAAGGAATGGAACACCTCATAGAAGAGGACAAAATGAGAGGGCTGGGGCTCTTCAGCCTGGAGGAGATAAGGCTGCAAGGTGACCTGATAGCAGACTTTCAGTATATAAAGGGGAGCTACAGGAAAGAAGAGGACAGAGTCTTTAGCAGAATCTGTTGTGATATAACAAGGGGAAATGGTTTCAAGCTTAAAGAGGGTAGATTTAAGTTGGATCTAAGGAATAAGTCTTTTACAGTGAAGGTGGTGAGGCACTGGAACAGGTTGCCCAGAAGTGCCCTGGATGCCCTACCTCTGGAGACTTTCAAGGCAAGGCTGGATCAGGCCTTGATCTATCTGTGATGTCCCTGTTCATTGCCGGGGAGTTGGACTAGATGGCCTTTAAAGGTCCCTTCCAACTCTAAGCATTCTATGATGCTGTGACTCTGAATGAATTTAAAATGAGATATGCACAGCTGAATTATTCCTAGCTCTAGACAGCATGAACAGGGGAGAACTAAGAAACATTTTTTTCCAAAATCTCTAATATTGCTGGGAGGATGAAAGCCAAAGAAACAGCTATCTTTCCACAGGAACATCAGTGCCACATATTTGTGTTGTCATAGAATCATAGAATCATAGAATTGCTCAGTTTGGAAAAGACCTTAAAGATCATTGAGTCCAACCACAACCTAACCATACTACCCTAACTCTAGCAACCCTCCTCTAAATCATGTCCCTGAGTACCACAACCAAATGGTTTTTAAACACATTCATGGATGGTGACTCAACCACCTCCCTGGGGAGCCTATTCCAGTGCTGAACAACACTTTCTGTAAAGAAGTGTTTCCTGATATCCAACCTAAACTTACTTCCCCTGGCACAACTTAAGGCAATTTCCTGTCTTCCTGTCACCTGTCACCAGTGAGAAGAGACCAACCCGTTCTCACAGTAAGCACCTTTCAGATATTGGAAGAGAGCAATAAGGTCTCCCCTCAGCCTCCTTTTCCCCAGACTAAACAGCTTCAGTTCCTTCTGTCTCTCCTCATAGGGCATATTCTCCAAGCCCTTCACAAGCCTTGTTGCCCTTTGGACCTGCTCCAGCACCTCAATGTCCTTTCTGTACTGAGATGCCCAAAACTGAACACAGTACTCGAGGTGAGGCCTCACCAGTGTTCTTGACTTCAAAATCTGATAGAAATTCCTGAAGACTGTATAATGTCTTCAGTGATTCTGATTACCATAATTAATGAAAGATCAACCAGAATAAGACTGAAAGCATAAACAGCAAGAATATAATAAGCCCTTTTATGGGTTGCTGAGAAAAGAACTACACACTATAAGCTTCCTAGCCTGGAGGTCTCATACTCTGAAAATAGTCCAAGCTAAGAAATATTAACATGCAAGATGAATAATACTGAATATAGGAATGTCGTAGGAAGAACATCTTTTCTTGTCTTTCTTCATTTTTTGCTGAAGTAAGATATAGTGAAAAAAAATACAAAAGGGATAAATAGAGAAATAATTGATAAAGTGAACACTGCTACAAGCTGTTTTTGAAAACTGCAGGTTCTTTATTGTCTCACTTCCATCACATTTTATTCTCCCTAGTTCTGTCTCTCTTCCTGGATGATGTTTATATCATCCTGACAACACTAAGTGCAATAGACTGAATGATATGTTTGGAATGAAGTGTCAGATTATATCCTAGCTATTGAATTTAAAAAAACAATTTTAAGAGACAACAGAAAGTCACAGATCAGTAGTGAGTAATCTTTTAGAAATACAAGTGCTTTGTGAATGTGTCTACATTTCACATTCTGTGGCTTTGCAAGACAAAATCTTGTGCTAGAGAGGAAAATTGCAATCTGTCACTAATTGGATACATGTAGGGTAAACAAATCTTTGATGTAACAACATGTTATTAGTTATTGACTAATTAAAATCTGAATAATCCACTTACTGCATCCCTTTCTCTCAGTGACATTTGTAAACATAGAAAACTGACCTACTATTTAATTAATTTGAATTTTCTAGTTTTAATTACAAAATTATTCTGAAAAGTTACTATTTTTAATGATCTTTTTAAAAAATGTTTGAAAAGCAATTTCAGTTTCCAGTTATTTTCCATTTAGTGGCTGACATGCCTCATTCTGAACTGCTAGTGGCGTACAGCCAGTCTAGTTCTTTATAAAATTCTATACTTAAATAGTGACAAATATAAATTCCTACGTAATTACCTGAATATTCTACAACATATTTTTTTAGAAACATGAATGTACTATATATTTTTAATATTTAAAACTTTGTATTAAAAGTTAATATGATAATCTGTAGGATTGAGAGACGAGATTTCTTATAGAATGCAGTTTTCCTCAAGCACTGTTGTGTACTTTATTGAACACTTAATATAATTAGCACTATGCCTTTAGATGATTTGAGATAAAAATGAAAAAAGAGCTTGTCAAGTTGTCATTGTCTAAACTACAGATCTAAAAATATTTAATGCAACTGCACAAAATATTTTTAAAAGCATTGGAACATCCACCCCATACAGTTCATTCATTTGAAAAGAAAAATGTAAGATATCCAATATACTGTCTTTTGTATACACTCAAAATTTCCATTAACATTAATAATTAAATAATATGGAAAAATCATGATACTCTTCTCTGTTCTGGAGAAAAAGTAGTAAATTGTCTGGATTCTCATTCAATCTCTAGCGTAAGTCTTAGATTCATTTAACAACTCATCGTAACCAGTCTAAGAATAATCTTCTATGCTTTCTTTATAAGCTTTGGAGTTCCTACTCTACTTTGAGCACTAAAACTCACTGTACAGTAAGCAGCAATAGCCAAGGGATAGAGAGACTATCATTTGACCTTGTCTGCACAAAGCATAGTTGAGATATAGATATTTTACTATTTTAGATAACTGGTGAAGGGTAAGTCACATCTTCAGTGCTTTTAGGTTTGCTGATCTAGATTTTTTAGAAATACTTTTAAAAGATAATAGAAGAATATTAATAGGTAATAATATGAAATATCAGTACAGTGGCAAACTTTCAGTAAGGTAATGGTGCTTTATAATATTCACATGAATTTAAGGTTTAAAAATATCACCAATGTCTTTCTGACTTTTTTGAGTGGTTGGTTGTAAACTGTTGCTTGGTCTGTGATTCTCCCTTTTGTAACATTTGAATGTAAATTTGGTTGCCAAACCACTCAACATGATTACATCATCTTGCTTGGCAGACATTTAATCACTCAATTCCTACAAGTCATGCAGTAGGATTCAGGTACTTGACTAGGAAGATGTTGGAATACTAAGGAATTCTGAAGAAAATGAGGAAAAGATATGATCTTGATGTTTAAGTACACAACTAACCACAAGGAGTAGTGATTCTTATCTTAGGTTCTGTTATGAACTGTTTGAGATGTTAGGGAAAATGATACAGTACTAGATTTCCATAGACATGTAAATGCATTAAGATGTGTGTTACTTTGCAATTACAGCTCATAGATGGAAGTGAGGAACTATGGCTGAAGAAGGAGATAATATAATCATGGAATCATAGAATCACCAAGATTGGTAAAGACCTCTAAGATCATCCAGTCCGACTGTTCACCTACCACTGATATTTCTCACTAAACCCTGTCCCTCAGCACATCTAAAAATTTCTTGAACACCTCCAGGGATGGTGACTCCACCACCTTCCTGGGCAGCCTATTCCAGTGCCAGATCACTCTCTTGGAGAAGTATTTCCTAATGTCCAACCTGAATCTCCCCCAGTGCAACTTGAGGGCGTTCCCTCTAGTCCTATAACTAGTTACATGGGAGAAGAGATCAATTCCTTTCTCACCACAACCTTCTTTGAGGGATCTCTAGAGAGTGATAAGGTTTCCCCTGAGCCTCTTCTTCTCCTGACTAAACAATCCCAGCTTCCTCAGCCACTTCTAAGGTTTGTGCTTGAGACGCCCTCACCAGCTTCACTGCCCTTCTCTGGATGTGCTCCAGGGCCTCAATGTCTTTCTTGTAGTGAGTGGCCCAAAACTGAACACAGTACTCAAGGTACAGCCTCACTAGGTCTGAGTAAAGAGGAACAATTATTTCCCTGCTCCTGCTCACAACACTATTTCTGATACAAGCCAGGTGCCATTGGCCTTTTGGGCCACCTAAGCACACTGTTGGCTCATATTCAGCCAAGTATTGACCAATACCTGCAGATCTGTTTCCTCCACACAGTCTTCCAGCCACTCTGCTCCGAGTCTGTAGCATTGCCTGGGGTTTTTGTGGCCAAAGTGCAGGACCTGGCACTTGGTCTATTTGAACTTCATCTCATTGGCCTCAGCCCACCTATCCAGCCTGTTCAGATCCCTCTGTAGGGCCTTGCTACCTTGCGATTCCCAGGTAGATCAACATTTCTTCTCCACCTGGTGGCATCTGCAAACTCACTGAGGGTACACTCAATCCCTTCATCCAGGTCATCAATAAAGATATTGAACAGGACAGGCCCCAGAATTGACCCCTCGGGGACACCACTCAGGATCAGTGTCCAGCTGGATTTGACTCCATTTACCACCACTCTCTGGACCCAGCCATCCAGCAATTTCCTTAACCAACAAAGAGTGCATCTGCCCAAGCCGTGGGCTGCCAGCTTCTCCAGGAAAATACTGTGGGAGACAGTGTCAAAGGCTTTGCTGAAGTCTAGGTAGACTATGTCAACAATCTCTCCCTCATCCACCAGGAAGGTAACCCAATCATAGATGAAGATCAGAGATGAGGACTTCTTAACAATTTGGGGCAGATCTGTGTCCAGTTTTCCATCTCCTAATAGGAAAAGTTTTGCTTTATTCCAAAGTGAGATGAGAAATTTTGAAACATGATATGAAATGACACTCTTGTCTGCTTTCTTGCTCGAGTAGCAATTTAACAGTGGTTGCAAGCTCAAAGTGGTATCATACAGTTACACAGAGTAGTAGATTAACTACCACAGTTCCTCAATGTGTAGTCATCACTAACGGATTTGATCTTCTAGGAGAGGTTCTTTTTTAGAATATTAGTCACTAGCACAAAATTTATTTATAATGAATTTCAATGGCCTATTATAGCTATATTTTAAAATTTACATTGCTATTAGAATGTTTATCTTATAACTGTATTCTGAATTGTCTTTATGTCCTTGTACTATATGCATTTATTTTGTAGCTGAAAATAACTGGACAAAATTAGTTAATCAGCTAGTGATTCCCTGAGCAGCATTCTTTTCTATTACAGAACTGAATAACCTGGAATGGAAAGCTTTAGTTTTTTTTAGAAAGCAGATTTCTGTGACCAGTGCCTTTTCAGAATGTTTCAGTTCGTTCAAAAATTATTAGGAGATATTTCAACATACACCTTTATAAATTAAAAGTTTCTGTCAGTCTGGAAGTGGTAGCAGAAAAGAGCACTTATATAAGCTTCAAAGGAGAAGAAACCAAGAAAAAAGAAAAATCTGAGGAAGTTTACTTTGACCTTCAGGGAAGTTTCTAATCCTCAACTAAACATGTATTTTTGTTCAACATTTCCATGAAATTCCTAAGAGATTCTCTGGCATGAAAACTACAAATAGAGTTGAATTAGTAGTGTTTATTCTTGGCAAGCATAAAGGAAATTTTCTAATGTTCATGGTTCAAGCCAATATTTTTGTGCACTCAAACACTGCATTTATCTGAATAATGAATTAGCAACCCAATCCTTTTAGAAGAAAACATAAAATAAGCAGTACATACCAATAAAAAGGGAGATCTGGTTTAAACCAAGCATTCATAAATGAATTTACTTTACATTTATATCTCAGTGGCATTGCTTTTATCCACGGAATATCTTTGTAGGAAAAGGGAAGAAGAAAAGGCAAATAAAATGAGAATCTTTCAACTTATTTACACTTGCTTTAACTTTACTTTTAAAAAGATTACTCCTACTAAATTACGTATATATATTTCATCAATTACTACTCATGAATAATGAATACTTCTTTCCCTATAAATCACTTTTTTATTATTATTATTTTAAGAGGTTTTAAAGTTTTAAATTTTAAAATCTGGATCAAATTGTTCTTTGTGTGACTGACTGGATACAAATGTCTATGTGCAGTATGGGCATTACAGTAACCCTGAACTTTTCACAGTCTCCAAGAGTCTTTCCAAGGCTCTCTCTGCCTAGACTTGAGTGGGTCATGACAGGTCTCTTTAGGTCATATTTTCCCAGATGTAAATCATCGTTGTCAGGACATTTGCCAAAAGTGAAAGCAGAGCAATGTAAGAGGCTACTTGATTAATGTCAGCATTACATGCTAGGATGCAGATGTCCAATTTTTTTGCTCACCTGGGGCACACTGAGTGAAGAGGAATTGTTTTGGATTGCATATAATATATATAATTATTGTTAATGTATGTAATTAACAAAGCATTTTAATTTTTTTTATTATTGAAACATAAAAAAAGGGAGAATAACAAAAGCACAAAACTAGTGGGATATTTGACCTTGTTTTTCTGAAACTAATGAATCAGTCTGGTTCAATGGAAGTGGTTGCAATTCTTAGTTAGATCTCAAGGCAGAGATTTTTGGTGAAATTTTACTCCTGCTATACTTATCTTTAAAACTGGTTGTCCACAATTATACATACTGCCCAAAAGAGATGACACGAATAAGGTGTGATTGAGAAGCTAGGGATATTTTCTCTGGTGAATGAGCTCTTGTAAAAATCTGGTAAATAGGCATGATCATTTTTTTTTAGTTGACTATCCAGTTGCAATTCTATACATTTCATTCGAAAATTTACACATAATATATTTATGACAACTGAAAATGGAATTGCAAATATATCAGAGCATTTATTATTACTTTTTGTAATCTTGAAACATGATATCAAATTCCCTTATCAAAATAGAAAACAAGGCTGCATATTTTTCACTGTTCACAGGACTGTGTTTAGGCAATATATCAAAATGCATACAATTATTTGCCATAACTTGAGTTAGCATTGCACTGCACCATCCCTGTATCCTAATTTCAGCTCAGGCTGGGCCAATTGCACACCACTATTTGGTTGTTGCTGATTGAAAGGTGTGTGGTCAGACCAAACCAGATCACTTGGTCCTATTTACAATCTCATTAAAAATCCTTCAAATAGTGTTGCACTCATATGACAGGTTTCTAGCTATGGCTGTCAGTGATACACAGTAAATGTTACTTTTTCCTGTGATTTAGTCTGGAAGAGTTATAAACAAAGATTTGTACAGCAGTTTGTTCATTGACTGATTTATTGCAGAAGCATAGGAATTCTCTGAGGAGATCGTGGATTTCTGAAGTCATCCAATTGGGTAATGCTAATAGAAAGACTGAGTAATCCAAAGCATTTCAAAGATTAAATCAAAATGTAACCCCTGATTCAGGCCAGATGAAGGATTTTCTCCCTTCCCTCCCTCTTCTTCTTCCAACTTCAAAGTAGCTTCTGTGTACCTAGGTTTATTAAATACAAATCCTTTGAGCTTTCTTCCAGCAGAGATATGGTGGTGAACAGCTCAGGCTTTTTTGTTAATCAATGGTATAAGAACATTTTGAAAGTCTTTAAACAAAAGACAAAGCTGGCTTGTTGAATAGTTACTTCTGATCTTCAGAGTGAACTTCATTAGGCTTTCCTTCTCCTCTCTGATTATGTGGTTTATTAATATAAGACACTGTGATACAAAAAAATGTAACTGTTTATGGAAGAAGATTATCACAACATAGTGTACCCTCAAATGCTCATCACAAATGTTTATAATGTCCCAGTTATTCTCCAGAAATTTGGTAGCCCTAATTGTCTGAGCCAGTCATGGAAGAAATTTATATTGCCCTAGAAGTGCTTCAGATGAGCTTCACAAAAGTTTTTGTACAGCTCATAATCTTTTGTGTCAGTTAAAGCTAAGGTGGAGGTCTACATTAAGAAGAAATGTAAAAGGCATTAACTTTTCTTTTGGCTTGCCTGAATTTTCCCAGTTTTCCACCCACATAGTAGTTGTACTCAAGCTATTTACAAGCATGAGCCTTAATTCAAGTCATTACAAGGCTTGTGTCTGAATTTCTCCAGCAGAAACTTCCTGAATTTCTCAACCAGAAAGTCAGGTGCTGGGAAGATTAACATGAAAAATGGTGGGAAGGCAGAACGAATAACCAGGGGGATGACATTCATTCAAGACAAGAAAATATAGAAGAAAGAACACAGAGAAGATAGAAATACCCATGCACAATCTATTTTACTGTGGCTCCTGTGATGTTTCCAGCACTGGGAACTGGAACTATCTCCTCATCTTTGAAATGAAAGTAACTGATATAATAAGATATAATTTTATATAATATGAAAAGGTAAGAAAAGAAAAGAAAATTATCCATGCAAACATCAAAAACTGGCATAAGAATCAAAACAGCGTGAGAAATTAAGTGAGATATTAACACAAAGGAGAACTGGTATTATCTCATTGCTGAGTTGAGAAACAAATGAAATAGAGCCAGAAAAATGGTTTGGTTTGTATTCCTGCATTATTTGTCTAATTTGTGATATGACATAGTGACAGCAGATCCAGGGACTCTGGAAGTACTAGTATTACAGTAAAAATGTACTCTAAGGAGACTTAACTCACTTTTTTTTTCATAAAATTTTAACCTTTGAAGGCAATGGAATTAAGGTTGAAGTAGAAATCAGTAGTTCAAAGACAATAAGAGGTGATCAGTGTTGTGGTATCAAGACAAAACTGTTTAAAAAAAAAAAAAACAGAAGAAAAAGGAACTTTTCTGGCCATTAATCTTGATCAGGCTATACGTATATTATAGGTATAATATAATATAGATATAAATATGGGATATTTTTATATATATCCTATAAATCTATATATCTATACTATAAAGATTGATTTTCTTTCACTAATGGCATATGACTGTGAAATATAGTACAATATGTGTATGTATGTATATAGCTCTAATATGTATTTAAATATAAAAAATATTCAAACTTTCAATTTAATCAAAATTCTTGATATGTTGTAAAGTATTTGGACTCCAGATTTGTGAGAGGAGAATCAAAGGTCTAACTCAATTTTTCACTTTCTAACTAACCAATATTGTTTCATCTCACTTATTTCCTGAATGATAATAATAATAATAATAATAATAATCTGCTGTGTTGTGAGTATTGCAGTCGTTAAGGCATTGGTGTACTTGTTTATTGAACAAAAAAATGAAGAAATAAAGCTGTATAGCAATATATATTTGTACATTAGTTGTTCTTTGCTCATTAGCAACAATTCCAGAAGAAATTAATTGAAAATCTGAAAGCTTAAAGCTGATCTGAATATTCTCTGAAAAGCAAGTTATGTATTATAAATTCAAGGAGAAAAATTTTTTTGGAAAGTATCTTAAGAGGTCATCGATCCAACTCCTTGCAGAAAGCAGAACCATTTGCTTGTTCAGGATCTTCTCAAAGAGTCTATTTATGAAAACCTCAAGAGGTTCCACAGTTCCCCTAGGCAAATTGTTCCACTACTCATATTATATTTTTTTTTCTAAAGATCTAACTGGAATTTTTGTTGATGTAATTGTGTCTACTGCCCATTGATCTTTCACCGTATGCCTCCAAATGCAGGGTAGCACTGTCCTTTCTATAACAACTACTTGACTGTTAAATACATCAGTATTACACTCCCGCTGTATTCTTTTTTTTCTACATATTGAATTAAACTAGATCTCTCACCATCACTTAATACATCTTTCTCTCCATCTTCCTAAAATTGTTTTAGTGACTGAACTCACTCAATTTTACCAACAATTTTATTGTAATACAGAACCCTTAATTATATTATAATCCTTTAATTAAATCCAGAGAAATGAAGGACTACACACTCTAAATATAGTGGTTTGCAATCATGCATATTTTGCACTGAAAATTAAAACAATCAGAATGTTATTCATCCTTACCATGTATCAGTTATTTCTACTGTAAGAAAAGGTGAGCCTTTAAAACTTCTGATGATGAAAATAAATTATGTAAATACACGATACATGTATAAACACTAAATATCAGGGATATTTATTGGTTAATGTTTTTGTAATTTGTTAATAACATACTTCTTGGTGTTTACAATTTGTTTTTGGGTTTTTTTTTTTTTTTTTTACATCTTACTTTCTGTGGTACCTCAATACAACTAAAAAGCAGCTTTTTCAAATTACAAAATAAATATAGTTTGAACACTTCCAAAAATATTTATGAGACAAAGATGAGCCTGTATTTTGTCTCCTTTCCAAGAAAACCCTTATAGAATGATTTGAAATGTAAGTATAACAAGCTCAATTTCAAATAGAATAATAGATTCTTTAAGGTTTGAAAAGACCACTAAGATCATCTAGTTCAACCATTGACCCATCACCACCTTGCCCACTAAGCTACATACCTAAGTGCCTTGTCTACCCTTTTCTCGAAAACTTCCAAGGATGGTGAGTCTACCACCCCCCTGGGCAGCCTATTCCAATGTCTCACCACTCTTTCTGAGAAGAATTTTTTCCTAATAATCTACTTGAAATAAAATAATATGATAATATATTATAGCCAGAAATAATGAGAGAAAAGTGAATAATAAGTATTTTCCTGGAACTTTCTGACAGTTAGTATTTACTTTATCAACTCATATAACTGATCATGCACATTCTTTTTTATTATTTATTTTTCAGTTCAATGCAGAAACAAAGACTGTGTACCTCAAATATTAGAACTTTTATAGCCTGTGAATACCTCTGTTGCTTAAAAGCCCTTTAGTGTCTAATGTGACTTCAAGATCTTACATAACTCAGTATTTGATGGATTACTATCAGTACTATGTTATCTGAATTAGCTTTCATCTTTGGAATATGCACAGAATAACAGAATCTCCAAATGTAAAAGTGCAGATCCAAAGGATAGACCCACAATTTGGTTAACCTATTCTGACACAGTGAAAAAGAAGATAGAGATATATGACATTAGATCTATACTACTCTCCTTCATAGCAAATGTGTGCTCAGTTTCACATGTTGTATAAGACAGGAAAAGTTAAAACCTGGGTAAGAATCAAAAAGGCCCAGGAAAGTAGAGAAGCTCATGCTGATTCCATTTTACACAGCTAGGAAAGGTAATACTTTTGATATTTAGGGAAATTTCATTTTTTTTTAATCCAATTGTCTGTATTCTACAAAGTCCACTGAAAATGAATTTAAAACAATTTTCACCATTTACTTTGGCTTGCTTATGTTAAATTTTCTCACTTAATTTTCCAGTAATTTTTTCTAGTTTACATAACCTCCACTAGTCATAATACTGTTTGATCTTTATCTGGATGAAAGTTTTCTAAAAAAGATCAGCAATCATCTTAAAATCCTCAAAGGCCATCAAGAGTAAAATATGGGCAGCTCACAACAGGCAGTCCTTTCACTGCATATAAGATCTTTCAAATTCAAAAGCAGATAACAGTGAATGTTTCTAACAACAACTATAAATTTAAGAGACTTAATATATAGATGTCTTCATTCATCATGAGTGCCAAACAAGTTGCCAGCACAGTCAGTGCTGTTTCCTTAGTGTAACTTGATTTAATGCCACATCATTTAAGGTCAAGGAAATCCGAAGTCTTGAAAATGACTGTGTTTACCTTCTCCAAAATTGCTGAAATACAAAATTTCAGAAAGACAGTGAATATATATCCAGTTGAGAGAAGGCAGTTGGTAAGAATAGTTAAGAGGTTTGTTTTATTTATTGCTTATATTGGGAAAAGATATAATGGTTGTTTCTGTAAAAGGATAAATCGTTTTGAGGAGAAACTGGAGGTTCATTAAAATCAACAGTCTGTTAAAAGCTACCTCATAATCACTTGAGAAATTTGAAAGGCAGTTGATGTCCCATGCCTATCAATGTTCAATAGGCATTTGTAATGCCCTTCCCTCCCCTCCCCTCCCCTCCCCTCCCCTCCCCTCCCCTTCCCTTCCCTTCCCTTCCCTTCCCTTCCCTTCCCTTCCCTTCCCTTCCCTTCCCTTCCCTTCCCTTCCCTTCCCTTCCCTTCCCTTCCCTTCCCTTCCCTTCCCTTCCCTTCCCTTCCCTTCCCTTCCCTTCCCTTCCCTTCCCTTCCCTTCCCTTCCCTTCCCTTCCCTTCCCTTCCCTTCCCTTCCCTTCCCTTCCCTTCCCTTCCCTTCCCTTTCTTCCCCTTGAAGGGGAAAGGAATGACCCAAGATATGACCTTGATGTGCAGATAAAGGATTATCTAAAGGTGGTTTCATATCATGCTTCTCTTCTCATCTAATATATTCTGCAGTTGCCACAATCTATAGGGAACACAACAGATTTTGATGCTTATTTTATGGTGTAAAGCTTATTCAAACACACAACTCAAAGAAATAAGACTTCAAATAGGTTATTCCAGTTCTAAGTGACTAGATTGTCCTGGTGAAACCTGGATAACAACACAATAAAGAGGCAGATCTTCTAACACCAAGGGGATGATAAAAATCTGGAGACAATACCTAATCATTGATACAAGTGATGCTTGTGCCATCAATCTGATATCAAAATTACACACATATATATAATATTATATATATATAATATTAATTATATATATTAATTAACTTTCCAGTTAATATATGTATATATAAACTGGAAAGAATGTCCCCTCAATCCAGTAGCACAGGGGAAGACACACATATATGCCTAGTATCAGGGGGGAAGCCAAGTCAAAAGGGGAGCTGCTCCGTGTAAGAGCTGGCAACCACCAGATCTTGACATGTGGAATCCTGGAGTGAGTGTCTTGCTTATTGCTTTTTTCTTTATTTGTATGTATAAAATGTCAACATCCAATCATTGTGTTTGGGAAATACATTTTAGATAATATACCAGTGATTATGGTGGTCTGCTCTTGCAGCCACCTTGCCTAAATAGTACTGTGACAGCCAGAAGTTGCTTTTGAAGTTGGAAGACAAAAGAAAAAAAAAAAAAAACAAAAAAAAACCCACCTTCTTGAAATTACAGCTCAAAAGCAAAAATGAAGATTTGCTAATTTCCTCTCTCTGGTGCTCAGGGATAGAATACCAGGAAAGAGCATGAAGTTACAACAGCGGAAAATCAGGTTAGGGATTAGGAAAAGATTCTGCATCAGAGGGTGTCAGGCACTGGAACAGGCTGCCTAGGGCAGTGGTCGCGGTCCCAAGCTACTGGAGTTCAAGAAACATTTGGGGAATGCTCTCAGACACAGGGTTTGAATTTTAGGTGGTCCTGTGTGGAGCCAGGAGCTGGAATCAGTGATCCTTGTGGATCCCTTCCATCATGCGATATTCTATGATTCTTTGTGTGTATGATCTTTTTTTTTTTTTTTTTTTTTTTTTTTTAACTTAGACCTTGGGGAAAATAAAGAAATTACTAATATGCATTTAAATAAAGATTTTGTTAGACTCTCTTCAGTTCTGTCTCATCATACCCATTATTCTGACTCTTATGTTTCTACAGCTAACATAAATCAAAATTCAAAATGCTTGGCAGTTACTATTCTCCTGCTAAGTTAAGCTGAAACTGACCAAAGATTTAAAGTAGTTAGAAAACAGATTTAAAAGATAGTAGATTTAAAAGACTGCATGATCACACACCTTGTTTCTGTAGAATCCCAGCCAAAAACTTAGAAACTTTAAAATATATTTTTTAAGAAAGAAACATACAGAATTCTTTATCCAAATAATACTTGCAGAAACAGAAAGGAACACCAAGACATTCACTTGAACAAAAAAAGGTGGCTGCAATGGAATCATGGTATCGTATCAGAAATGTTTCATGCAATAATCCTGATACTGTCATGTGATCACTGATTATAACTCTGTACCTTGTATCGTCATTAAAATGCATGTACAAATACACATTAGTATAGAAATAAAATTGAATACTTCGTAACATTGCTTATTTGTTTGTCAACCTGACATATTTTCAGCTGCAGATTTTTGTAGACTGTAGATAAAACGTGAAAATAATAGCCAGAATTTTTTTTTTTTTTTTTTAATTCTTTCCGGTTGGGAAGTACAAGTACATTTAAGAAATTCTTGTCAATTTTCAATCTGTTCTCTATTACGTGTCCCGCAAAAGATTTATCAAGGTATAGATAATAGTACAATAAAATCTGTTGCTCATCTAATAACTTTTCTCTCTAATTCTACGGTAAAAATTTTCCTTATTCCAAAAAAATTTCTAGAACTAGAAAACAGATACTCCAAGCTCCTTAAATGGGAGATTATCATCAGCCACAGATTAATTGAAATATTATTGCAGTCAAGGCTCCCCAACAGTTACAAAAGGCCTTTCTTGGACTTGCTCTTGCTGCCAAGAATATATGCTCATTTATTAAAATGATGACTTGAGAATGATGAATTCAAGTTAATATCTTTATAATACGCAGTGCCAAGAAGAATATTATTAAGAAATAATAGATATGTCCTCCAGGTGATTCTTGTAAGAACATTACAACTTGGCCTTGATTAGAGCTGGGTGACTGAGCATCATGAGCTGTGGCAGACAGGACAAAACAAACAAGATCCAAATACAGTGTGCCCTGGTAGGGCCTTGTAGCAGTCATTGGCAGCAGAAAACCAACTGAGACTGTTGGATAGATTCATAGAGTCGTAAAATGGCCTTACTTGAAAAAGATCTCAAAAATCATCTAGTTTCAACCCCCTGCCATGGACAGGGTTGCCAACCACTAGACCAGGCTGCCCAGAGCCACATCCAGCCTGGCCTTGAATGCCTCCAGGGATGGGGCATCCACAACCTTCTTGCTCAACCTGTTCCAGTATGTCACCACCCTCTGGGTGAAAAACTTCTTCCTAATATCTAAACTAAATCTCCCCTGTCTCAGTTTAAAACCATTCTCTCATGTCCTATCACTATCAACCCATGTAAATTGTCCATCCCCTTCCTGTTTATAGGCACCCATCAAGTATTGGAAGGCCAAAGTGAGGTGACCCCGGAGCCTTCTCTTCTCCAAGCTAAAAAAGCCCAGTTCCCTCAACCTTTCCTCATAGGAGAGGTGCTTCAGCCCTCTGATCATCTTAGTGGCCCTCCTCTGGACCCAATCTAGGAGCTCTCTGTCTTTCTTGTACTGGGGGCCTTGGGTCTGGATGTGGTACTCCAGATGGGAACTCACAAGAATCAAGTAGAGGGGGACAATCACCTCCCTCTCCCTGCTGGTCACTCCTCTTTTAATGCAGCCCAGGATATAGTGGCCTTCTGGGCCAACACTGCTGGCTCATGTCAAGTTTCTTGTCCTCCAGGACCCCCAAGTCCTTCTCCACAGGGCTGCTCTAGGTGAATAAGATAGGTGCGGTATCACCATGGACAGGCTTGATTGAAGGCCTGTAACAGCACCTAGCTACAACCATTTAACTCATGAAGGTAGAGTCTAGGTTAACTCTAATATAGGGATGCCCAGCATTACACATAAACAGAGACCAAACCACTGCCAAGCCTCTGCCTAGAACCTGACATGCGCATAGCTGGGTCAAACAGTGCCTTTTTCCACAATCCAATGAACTGCTGCTATCACAGTCTCAGCTAACTGCAACTCTTCATGAATGTGTGTTTTGCAATGACAAGATATGCATTCTGTTGGAATTGCAGTAAGACAAGCATTAATACTCACGGCTTGTGATTCTAATATCTATCCTTTGAAGTTTTGAATGAGTACGTGTTCACTGATCCACAATGTCACTTAAGATAAAATGTTACTTGCATAATTCTGCTGTATTGGCTGTAATCACTGCAACAGTGGTTCCATGGTGTTTTTACCTAGATGACCTGAAACGCTAAAAATAGCAAATACATAAATGCCAATCCTATGAAGACCTATAAGTGGCATCTCTTATTACAGAAAGATAAGGTATGCTCTTTTGTCACAATATCAGAAATAATAACTGAAATTCTGAATGGAACCCCTGAGTTATTACATGGAAGAGAAAAGCATCCTTGGATCACTTTTTTTTTTTTTTTTATTCTCCTCTTAATTTGATGGACATGTGCTGTGACATTTGCTTATTGTTTCTTTTCCAGATTGGAAAAATTCAGTTTCCTTTTTGTGATTACTGGTGATTATCCACATAATACATATGCATTGCTGGTTTTTTGTTGTTGTTTTGTTTTTGTTTTGTTCTGCACCTGGTGGCAGGATTACATTATACCATAAAACAGGCAAATAGACAAATAAGAAAGATGAGAAATGACTGAACATATACTGCAAAGCTTTCTGTTTTGACATCTAGAATCAAGAAAATTCATTTCTGCTCATTGAAAAATATGTGAATGGAAAGTTCCTATATTGGGTATATAAAAGAAGTTGGTATATGTCTTTAATTAGTAATTAAATTAATTAGTATACTTAATTAGTAAACATTCTTACCATGATTAATTTACAGTTGCTTAAATCTAAACTACTGTTAGTTGGATTGTACATATTCCTTGTTCAAAGTTGCGTAAGTACTTTACTTATTAAAACAGGTTATTTCTCTTCTTCATAATTCAATTGTTGAACCGGTGGCAAAAGATTTAACACTGACAATGAAATAGTTTCCTACAAAATAATGTAAACTACAGAGTGATTAAAGTCTAACAAAATAAAGTCAAGAAAAAAGCATAATTTAGCTACTGGGACTGTGAGTAAATTGCTTGTTTTAAAAGAAAAGGTTAATGTGTGATTTGGGGAAATGGAATTGTTTGATAACTCAATAGAGAACTGACTCACCTGTATCTCAGACTTCCAACAATATGAACTAATACCATAAATTACAAGAAATGCTGTGTGGGTTTAGTGAAGATCATAGCATTTAACCTTTTAAGCTGTTGTATAAGCTCTTTTAGCAATACAGTGAAGAAAATGCTTCCACAGATTGTGGAAACTGCACAAAATCATCTAGTCCCTAAGCTGATGGTGACTTTAGAATGTTCCCCCCCCCCCCCCCCCCCCCCCTTTTTTTTTTTTTGGTAGTGCCTGCATTAAGGAAATTAACAGAGCACTGCCAGTTCAGTGAGTTTAAATGATCCATTAAGGGACTAGTTAGTGCATGTATATACTAAAGGAAACAACCCCAAACTGGCTATTAAGTGAGGGTAATTTGACCCCACCACATGCCCTAGAATTTCTGTATCGATAAAGAGAGCTACTAATGATGCCAGGGAGATGCATCTAGATTATGAGATCTGTACAACAAGCAGGAAACAGTACAATAACAGTATGCTTAGATGCCGTGACTTTTCTTTTTCATCTCATGATTCAAGTAATTGTCAATCAATGGACAAAGTGCTATCAAATGTCCAGCAATGTGAAGCAAAACAAAAGCAGGTTATTTTAAAACATAAGCAATTTAATGAGACTATAGAAGAGTATATGTAAATTAATTGGTTTGTAAATTAGGATTGAATCATTGTAGAATCATAGAATGGCTTAGGTTGTAAGGGAGCACAAAGGTCATCTAGTCCTAGCCACTCTGCCACTGGCAGGCTTGCTGACCACTAAATCAGGCACTAGATCAAGAGAAAAACAATGGAACTTCCTGTGATATAACTATTCTTGGAATTTACTGATGTGCGAAACCCATGGGTCATGATTCCTAGTTCTATGAAAGGCAGCTGTAAATGGCTCTATGTAGAATAGAAGGGTTTAACAAAAGACCAGGATCTTTGATGGTGTAAATCCACAACTCAACAGATGTATGTGAGTTTATAAGATCTGAGGTTATTGTCCATAGACTACTAGAAGACATTTGCTGGCACACAGAGTTACCTTCATTTCACAGTTAAATTAAATTTGTAATTATCAAAATCTAACTCATTCCCAAAAAGTCCAGATGATACCTATGCTGCTGATATGAAAGAAACATTGCAATATTATTCAAGTGCTGGCTATTCTTAAAAGAAAGAACTCTTCTTTCTTTTGGTGGGAAGAGGTATAGTTTTTCAGATATCAGTGTGGGGCCCAGGTGCTTATGACCCCAGAAAATATGGCAATATATCAATGAAATATGTCAATAAACATAGATATGAAACTATTAGAGCAATAAAGCAAGTAACTAACATTTCTAGCACATTTTCTCACTTTGGCAGTTCAGGTTGTAAAAATGTATCCATTACTGTGCTTTATTATTTGAGCAACTGTAACTTCTCATGCTCACATAAATGTTTTAAGAAAATCCTTATTAGACAGAAGATACCATATCTGATATAGTGCTATTATGAAAATAGTGTTTATAACACATCAGTGTTTTAATTGCTGAACTGTGCTTTCCCAGAGTTAAGAACTTATTTATTTTTCATGCTACCCTGCT
The DNA here is from genome assembly GCF_016699485.2 of Gallus gallus. Taxonomy (NCBI): domain Eukaryota; kingdom Metazoa; phylum Chordata; class Aves; order Galliformes; family Phasianidae; genus Gallus; species Gallus gallus. The sequence continues at coordinate 89,979,251 of NC_052534.1, read as the reverse complement.
AGGAGAAGGAGTCAGGAAGGGACATTACCGGGACAGCTGACCCAAATGGTGCAAAGAAATGTGTACTATATGATCTCATTGTCAGCAATAATAGATGGAAGAAAGAAGGAGTCAGAGATGTTCAGAATTATGGCATTTGTTTTCCCAAGTAACTGTTAACTGTGATGGACACCTGATTACTTGGAAATGGCTAAACGAATGTGCCTGCTGATGGGAAGTAGTGAATGCATCCCTTATTTTGCTTTGCATGCAAACGAAGAATTTGCTTTATCTATTAAGCTGACTTTATCTCAGACTGAGTTTTCACACTTTTACTATGGAAAAACAAACAAACAAACAAACAAACAAACAAAAAAACACTTCAAGATCATCAAGTACAACCATCAACCTCACCTACTGTGTCCTAGCACTAAACCATGTCCTGTAGTGCCAAGTCCATTTCTCTCTTAAATACCTCCAGAGATGGGGATTCCGGTACTTCCATGGCAGTCCATTCCAGTGCTTGATCACTTGGTGTCTTCAGGGTTGTTTCTCACATTTTCTCACTCCTCTCTTCCAGCTGCTGTTGAACAGATTTTTTTTTTCCACTTTCTTCTCTTCTAGAGGCATAAATGTTGAAGCCTATGGATTACTTTTTCACATTGGCAGGTTCCTTTTGTAACTTCTATCTTTTCTAAAGTGGGAATGCTCCTGCTCTTCTCATAGAAACCACCCCTGCAGCTTTCCTCCCTCCTACCAAAATTTCTTCATGTAAACTCATAAGAACACTTCATGTAAACTCATAAGAACACTTCAAGTAGGCAGTATAGATGAGCCTTTCCTGTTTTTGCAGATAAAGGTTAGATACCTGTATGCAAGTTCTGCTGCAGAGTTTGCTTTCAGAACCAGAGAATGGTTTCCGGCAGTGCTTATTGCTATAGACAAAATCCTGTTTGTTATCGAATGATTGCGCTGATATAGCACTCTAGTGCTAGCTGAATAAACAGAATATTTGTGAGACTGGTTCAAGTCTCATCTCAAGTATATACAGATAATTGGAAAGGCTGGGTAGATATAAAGAGTGAGATCCATGTTACCCAATATATTTAATTTCCTTGTAGTCACTGGTAAGGAATAAGTCTTCTTAATGTAGTTCCCGTCCTGTCTTGTCAAAGGCAAGTGATAGGAGTCTTTCAGGGTCACAAGTAAGGTGTTTTTTATTTCCCCACCTGGGTCACTAAACTTAAGGAACATATATAGATACAGAACTGATCAGTCTGATTGCTTTCATGACCTACCTCTGAGCACTGTCTGATTCTTTATCAGTGATTAAACATTCATCCTCACATCAATTCTGTGAGTTGAGGAGATAGCCTCCATTTATAAGCGAATAACTGAGATGTGGATAGATTAAACAGACAAGTGTCGAAACATAATAAAGGCTGCTACTGATTTGAATGAGAATTAGATCAGGCCATTTGTGAATCAACTTCCCAAGTGACCATTAAAATTTGTTTAAATCTATTTAGAATAACACAAGCTTGTCTCTTAAATTCTGTATAGCTATACTTTTCTAGAAAAATAACTATTTTTTAAAGTGCTTTTTAAAGTATTTTTCAAACAAAGGTATATATTTAACTCTACATAATAAAGTATGTACTGTGTGGGATGTTTCAATATCTGTTTTACTGGAAATAATTAAAATGTTTTAAAAAGTCTTACATTTTGTCAGACAGTAATACAAATATAGTTGAAGTGTAATAGTAAGTTGAGGTTGAAGGTAATTTAATATTTTTATATTAGTTATATAACATTTATACAAAAATGAGAATTTATGAAAAATAATGCAAGTCAGAGGCAATTATATATGAAGACAGAATTCTGAAATGTATATCTTGATCTTTCCTGTAAGTCAGATTATCTTAATAAGTTAACAATAGTCTTTTTAAATTCTGAATTCATAAGTTCCTCTGAAACAGTGAAAGAGAGGAAAAGGGTTTTATATTCATTTTATATGAAATCTATGGCATCTTTTCTTCGTGTAAATTGTAGCAGCATTGAGATCTAGAGATCACTGCAAAGCCCTGAAGACATCCCAGTGGAGAAGATGACAGAGTTTTGTGTGTATTTTTAAGTAATAATTATACAGAAACATAATAAGAATTTCTTAGAGATTATTTTTGGGTGATATGAAGACCAGCTTTGATGTTGTTAACATTCCATGACCCAATTTAACAGCACAGTAGGCAAGCATTTCAGTGACTACAGACATATGATTACTAGAAATAATACAGAAATGAACATTGAACACTGACTGTTACTTGCTGTATACAATTGCACTGTGTTCAAATGAGGGGAAAAAAAAAAAGCATTTCAGGTGAAAAAAAAATGGTTCTTGTTACAGAAAAAAAATGGAAGGATGTCTTGATAGAAGGTGATGTGTGTGAAAACAACATCAGAGTAAAAGGATTCTTTCAAGTCAGACTAAGACTAAATAATTCATTATTTAGTATGTGGTGTAGTAGATTAGAATTTCTTTACAGGGTGGAAAGGCTGTTGCCTCCAGTCATTATATACTTCTAGTAATTTATTTATAAATATTATACTTTAATTTCTCAGTGAAATTATCAAAGATGCTGTTATTGTTACATCAGTAAAGTTTTAATACAGTTAACATCAATAGATAATTTGTATTCCAGGCTGTTATTAGGTTCCAAGAAATACTTACTTACTTCAAAAGCAAGATGCCAAATCTGATAAGGATCAATCACTGCTCAGAAACAGAGTCTGATTTTATTCTTCCTGTAGCTGAAATCTTCTGGCCCAGTATTTAGGTATTGTTAGTGACAGGTTTAGAAGAAGCTGTTGAGGGGAATAAGTGCAGATTGAAACACTGATACTACAAATATGCATGGAATTAATTTTAAATTTGCATCATAGTTAGCCTCCTACCTCTGCTGGTTTAGACCAACACATGCAGTATTTAACTGCAATACACAAATAATTAAAAACAAAACAAAACAAAACACTTCTGTTGTACAGTTGTTCATTTTTTTTTTCTATGATGTCATATCTAAGACCTTGTGCCATCATGCTTCTGTGAGGTGAATATTTTATGGTTATTTACTCCATTTTCTCAGCTCTTGGAGAGATAGAAACACTCTTAGATAAATACAGAGTTACATAAATGAAATTTTTCTTCATTAAGAAGTGTATCCTACATTTAATGGGCTAGTGAACAAGTCTTCACTCTTGCAGATATCTTTTTTTATACTTTTCTTTGGAAAAGTGTTTTTCAGTGTATCATGTGCTACAAACAATAAACAAAATTTATTACCATTTTACTAAAGCAAAATATATTTTTCATACTGTATGAGCTTTCAACTCTAGAAAAATAGTTGATAAAAACATGTAAACTATTAATATACAGAGATCAAAAAGAAAATGAAATGTACATTCAAGTTGCAAAGTGAATTTGTGTTTTTTCCTGTTATGTATGCGATGGTAGCAAACTAATGATTGAGTGAGCTATGACAGGAGAGAGCTCTGTCTAACTTTCAGAATGTTCTCTAGGAAGATGTGCTCTTCTTAAAACTTTATTTTCAAAATCTGCATTCTATTGATAAACACTCTGTTAAGCAGGTTTTTTTGTTTGCTTGTTTCTTTGTTTTAGTTTGTCAGAATAACTAGAAACAGCCTTTACTTTCTCTACAGTTTCATCCCGGAATGATTTATTCATTATTTACAATATTACCACTTGAATACATCAGTTCTTAAGGGAAGGAGAGATACTGCTATATTTTCTAACTGCTACTGTGTGGCAGAACACTATTTATATAGAGGATATGTTTTATTGATTAAAATACATTTTAAAATGTATTACATTTGGTTTATATAATGTCAAAATCAAGTATGTTTTTAATAGAATTACTCCTGTTTCTGAATGTTAGGGATGGCTACAAAGCTGTAATATAACCTACTTTGCAAGATTTTAGGGAAAGGTTATGTACACGCTAGTAATTTTGTTATTACTGTGGCAGAGAACTGGAAGAATATAGCTATGCATAGACTTAAAGCAGCAGTGGACTGCACTTCCTGGGGTCTTCAACCTCCATCCAAAGAGCCCTCAGCAGTGGGTAGCTGTACATTAATTACTTTCTCATTTTGTTTTCCCATGCACAACACTGCAGGTATGAATATGAGGAAGGATAGCATTGCATGCAGTTCTCAAAGAGTTTACAAGTCCTTAGAAAACAATGCTTCTCCAGCCCAAGGTTGCACTATTCCAGTTCTTTGGCATCCATTGATCAGTCCATGGATTCAGTCATAAGAAAATAGAAACTGTCCCTGTGTTTATATTGAATTTCTAGGATATACTGGGTATGCTTTCCCCCACCAGGACATATAATGAACTATACATATTTTATATCTTTAAGAACCAATTTCAGCTCTCAATTTTTGAAGACATTGTTTTGTACTATTTGACATAATGGAAAATGGTAGACAGATGTATTAAAAAATCTGGTTATTTCAAAGAAGAAATGGATTGTAAACCTATTATCTTTTTTTTTTTTAATGATGAATGCGTATTATAATGTGATAGAATGTGCTTTAAAACATAAATTAGTAACTGAAAAGCAGATCCTATTTTTTTTTTCAACAAATTATGCCTAAGAAAATATATCAGCAATTGAATGATTTAAACTTTTTGCACAAATTTGTCATAGTCTGGATATTTTAATTCAAAATCCTTCTAATTGGGCCACATTACCTGATGTTTGCAATTGCTCAAACTGTAAATGTGCAGGGAAGCAATTGGATATTATCCTTGAAAGAACTGCAGAAATTGTTTAAATGGAAACTGAAAATAGAAAGAAGTTACAGGCATTATTAGCTGCCTTTTAATATTGTCATTTGACGGAAAACAAGGAGTAACATTTTCATTCAGCTTTTTGTAGACATCCACTCATGCCTCTTGCAGAATTTACAGAAGAAGTCCATTTTTATACTATTTTTCTCCATAGTGGAGAAAATACAACCCCCATACATGGGGCAGGTTGCTAAGTTACTTCTGACCTTTAGACCAGGAGCGTTTCTGTGTTCCCTGTGTTGCCTCTGGTTCCTTAGGCCATCTGGGTATATCAAGTAAATGCATATCAGGCAAGGATGAGAGGCAAGGACTGTGGAAATGTGCAAGACCTTTTTGAGGGTAAACACCAAAGAAAGTAAGAAGATGGAACCAAGGTAAACCAGGCACAAGTATGGGAAAACAGAGAATCTGGTTAAAGAGGATGGGTTGCATAAAAACTTGTCTTGTCTTGTCAATATGCTTGTGTCTAGCTGAGCCTTGTGCTTAATCACTGTAATAAAACTCTAAATAAATTCTTTATCTAAGGATTTATGCCTCCTATGTGAGTTCATTTGCTATTCTGAGCCTGTGTGTTAGCTACATCTATATACCTCAAACCAGACTAGCTGAAGTGTAGGGTAAGAGGTCTGAGTGCCAACAACCAGATGGAAAAACCATGAGAAGAAGGGACCTGCAGGTCTGTGAAGTCTGAATAGATTGAATGTCTGAGGCTTGAAACAAGGTGACACTTGCTGCATGTCTGTGAACAGTGAACTCAGTCCTCATCAGCCAGAGAGAAAGAAAAGAATCAGGATACCTGTGATGCTCAGTGTTTATGTGGGAGATGGGTACTTACATTGGTGCTGGTGAAGACAGTGAGCTATGACCATCTTGAATTGCATGATGGGTTGTGTTAACACTGTGCATGCATGCATGTGGGTGTGTGTCTGTCTATGCGCCTGGCTACTGGCCAGCCTGGAGGCATAGCAGTGAAGCAGCTTTGCACCTAGGGGAGAATTTCTGTACCAGAGTCAGTAGCAAAATGTTTTGACTGTGCTAACATGAGTGTCTGCATGTGTAATTTTAAGAAGGTCTGCTTCCCTAAACAATCCCATGAATGATTCTCGCTTAGGGTAAGAAGTTAATGACCAGCTTTACTAACTGAAGCATTCTCTCTAATGAATTTAACTGCCTGATTTTTCCATTGGACTTATTATATTAATATAACAGTACATTTTAATAATGAATTAAATAAAGTTATTATTATTTTAAATTATCAAATATTTGTTCATTGTCTTTTAACATTTAATTTCGTTTGAAATGAACAGAATTATCAATTTTTTCAGTCACTGTCTTTGTCTTGTGTACATAAAATGTATATTTTGGTTTAAAATTATTTCAGTGAGAGAATACTTATGTTCTACCTTCCATAGGACATACTTTACTTAAATAGAAATGGCAATAAAGTCATTGTCTTCATTAAGCTGCATATTGTCATGAATATTAGGAGCCTGATAATTTGCCATCAAAAATGCAGTAGAACTTGGTTAATGACTTGAAAATTATTTGAATGTATACAAACACAGAGATAACATGCTCACATATATTTTAGTTACTGAGGAGAGAAGGATAAAATCAATTCATCAGGCATTCTCATTTCTACTGCATCTCATTTATTCAATTCATGCCAATAGAGTCAGCAGTTAGGCATATATCTGAAATAGCTCTTGCAAAATATCTCTAAGACAGATTTTCTGTCCTGTTCCCTCCATAAGAGTTGTGTGCCAAGCCCTTGTCTCCAACTTAGCATTTTCACTAGGAACTCAATATGCACCACAATGGGAAAGATTTCAAAATTTATTTTTAATTTTTTTAATTATCCATGACTTTTTTTCTGAATTCACAGATTGACTTCTAGCATTTCAGTCAAACTCTTTATATTTGAATGCTGAAATTCCAACACTGAAAAAAAGTGGCCTTACTTTCCACTGAAGTCAGTGGAAACTCGTTACTCATTAGTTCTAAAAAAAAAGAACCTTCCACTTCAATACAGGTGGTTAGATTAGGATCAGAGGAAGGATTCTTAAGAGTACCAAAGGGACAAAATAAAAATCCTGTTGAAAGTCACTGGACCTTGAGAGCATAAGCAATTTAGCTTCCTTTGAAAATCCTACTTTCAGTATCTAAAATTAGAGCCACACTTTTTAAAGTGAAGCATCTGCCATTTCAAGATTCTGAAATAAGTTTTTTCTTTCTCAAGGAACATGATAAAATGGAAGCAGAAAAAAATGATAAAATTAAAATAAATATTAAAATTGTGAGGAAACTTACAAATACTTAAACAATACACTCCTAAAAACGTAACTAGATTTGTAGGTCCCAATAGCAATGGAAAAAAAAGAGCTTTATTTAAATAAATTCCATATGGAATTTTGATGTTTCAAACAGATTTTAAATCTTCTAAGGCTGAGGATCAAATTTAGACCATGTCTACACATTGGATGTGTTCCCACTGAGGGAATATCATTCCATCCACTTACTGTCTTTTAACTTTGATTGCTCTTATAAAATATCAGTGACCTGAATACTCCAAAGCAACCCCAGGCTAATCTTTTTGATCCTCTCCATATCTAAAGACAATTAGCAGTTATTACCTATCTTTCTATCCCCTTGTGGTCTCCTGCTCTATGTTACAAGAATGTAATGTTTTAAAGAGTTCTTCTGGTCTTCATTGTTTCTCTCTTGCATGAAATTTATTATGGGGAGGAGTTAGGCCAGATATTTTGGGTAAACCTTTCCTATAAGAGCTACCTGTGCTTCTTTCTTTTTACAGTGTTAAATAGTGTTGGGCACATATAGTCCAGGTCTTGGTTATTCTGAATGGGTAAATTTTCCCTATGACATTGTATGCTAGAAGAGCTCTACTTTAATTCCTTGGAGAGAGGGGAAACACTAATCTTACCAGATGAAGTGTTGCAAAACAGTATGTGCTTGTGATTAGATTTGAGGAGTTTATAATTTTCTTCCCCTGTGTATCACTATCTTTATAAGCATCATCACGATTCAGAGAGAAATCAATATATTTCCAAGTACTTGAATAGGCACAGTTAAATTAAGATCTGAACATCTGAAAAAAAAAAAAAAAAAAAAAAAAAACACCGCATAAATTAGTACAAATTTATTTGGTCTAGCTCAAAGGTATAAATAGAAAATTTTAGGTGCCAGTACCCATCTGTTGCACAGGAGTCTAATCATGTCTAATTCAGTGTTTAGGACAGTCTTTGAATGTCCTTCACAGAATTTAGTCCATTGATTTCTTAACCAAATCCAGTCTAGTATTGGTATCTAAATTGTATGTTCTGAATGATACTCCTGGGACCAACTATTTATCTTTTTGGGTATAGCCGTGACTTCATCAGTAATATCTAAGTGGGACTTACGTATCTCATGTGGATTTTAATATCAAACATTTTGTCAGCAAATAAATCCATAAAAAATTCAACTCAGTATCAATTTAAATCCAAAAGATCCTATGAACTAAGATGTTTAGAAGTGATCTGAGTACACAAGATTCAGAAAATTCTTGCTTTATCTTTTTGATCTCCATACTGGAGACAAAATCACAAGGGCTTTCTAAACACTACCTCAAAGACTAAAGCCATAAAAGACTGCAACAAAGGTTCACACTTATGTATGAATGTAGTTAATTTCATGACTTATTAACAGACATTCCTCCAAAGTACTGGGTACCATCAGAACAAACTACAAGCTGTATTAGTAGTCTGCAAAATACAAGCAATAATCATATTTCAAGTTTTCCCAGACTGGCCACCTGAAACTAATCATAAATACAGTCTACCATAACAAGCCTACCATTACTTTTAATCAAAGAGAAAAATGGTATACAATGCAGAATGCATTAGTATTATTTCGTTTCTGTCTGTCATGCTAAAAATACTACCCCTTACTTGTATACACAGAGCTTTGATTTTCATGGAACCTTTTGAGCATGTAATTGGTAGAGTTCAGTGATTCACAGCTTTATAATTCAGCTGATATTTTGGCAAGTTATTAGCCAGCTGTTGTTCATTGAAGTAGATGTTTTGAACCATGAATAAAATTGTCAAGGTTACAGTTAGTACAAAGAAGACTGTATCCTTCTTTTATCAGAGTCTGTAGCAAAACTACAGACATCATTCTGAGAATCAGCTTCAGAAACATGGTGTTTCTCAAGTTCATCACCAACTCTTTCACATTTTTCCTGAATTTCTTCTTTCATTTTCTCCTTCTAATAGTCAACTTTCTTCAATTTTTCTTTTCATTGTGGTGAAGCTTGGTTTTTGTTTTCACACTTTCAGGTTCCAAGCATTTTTCATGATGAGTTCTGCACTTGAAAATCTTTTTCCCTTAGTACTTTTCAATACTACACCTGTTTTTCTTTTACTTTCTCTGTCATAAAACTGAATATTCAGTAGGAGCTATTTTTTTTTCCTGCCTTCTACCATAATCATTCTGCATATCTTAAAAATAAGTCATAGAATAGTAGTTCGAAATAATGGACATACTCAAACCCAGACTTCCTACCTCTCTAGGGGAAGGAATGGGGTTTGCATCTAATATTTTTGTTCATTGTAAATAATAGTTTGAAACTGTACTTCTCCAGTATAGAACACAACTGGGATTGAAAGAATATACAGCATTATTTCTCTAAAATCTGATACTATTATTATTTGATTTATTACCTATATTTCCCAATACTTCTAATATCTCTACTACTACCTGAAAGGAGGTTCTAGCAAAGTGTAGGTTGGCCTTTTCTCCCAGGTAACTGTGATAGGATGACAGGTAATGGCCTTAAGTTTCACTGGGGGAGATTCAGGTTGGATATTAGGAAGAATTTCTCAGAAAAAGTGGTCAGGCGTTGGAACAGCTTGCCCAGGAGTCACTATAGGTTTTAAAGAAAAGTGTGGATGTGAGTTAGTGGGCATGGTAGTGATGGATCAGTGTTTGGACTAGATGATATTAGTGGTCTTTTCTAACCTTAATGATTTTATGATACTGTGAGTTACTGTGAAATATAAGAGGAAAATGACAATGCACAAGACAGATAGCAGTTGAATTTTAAAATTGTAACATTAAAAATTTAAGCCAAGTACTTTTTACCTGTATTTTTTTCTTCCAGCATGAATTATTCTTTCAACCTTCTTACAACTTGCCAATAAAATAATATAACAGCAGTTTGAATGATTACGCAGAGGAAAAAAAACATTTGCCTCAGGTTCATGTGATCTAGATCTGCTTGTATAATTGCTGCCTGAAGACTGCAAATAGTCACCCCTTTTTAACTACATTAATTTCAGCTGCAATAACTAAGGTTTGAATTTGACTCTGAAGTCAATTTTTCCATACAGAAGATGAAAAATATTTGAGATAAACATTGCACACTATTGTAATTAATCTATTAATTTCCTTTATAACACGGGAATTTATTGATATTCTTAGTAATCCTGATTGCTATTGTTTTTATTTTATTAGAGTATTTTTAACTGGAGATCAATTCACAAAACCCAGGTAGTCTCTGTGCAACAAAAATCCTTCCTCCTTACTCTGCTTGTATTTTTAATAGACAAATTTTCTCATCTCTAACTCATCATTTGTACGTAACCAGGTATAATCAGTGCATACACTAATTGCATTCAAATGTCAGGAGTGCTATTGTGATTACTCTTTTCCATGGCAATTTAGAAAGTCATAAAATGAATATATGCTTCTTGTAATGCCACAAAATGACCTTCTGCTGGATATTCTCATACAGTCACAGTACAAAAATGGTCTATCTTCTGAAGTCCCAGGTGAATGAGACAGAACAGCCATGACTTCTCTGTAACAGTTATTTTGTATGCATAAGGAAGTCAATCATAACACATTTTAAATTAAACCTTGAAGAATTCACAATTTTATGTTCTAAAATCAACATGATAATTTGATATGAGACAAGGTGAAGTCAGATGCTATTCTCAGATTAATTAAACTCAAAACCCCAGTAGATAATGAATCTTCTGCTTCAAGTATAGAAATCCATATATAAGATGCTTGGTGGAAAAGAAACATGTTTTGTGTGCAGCTTTAAATCAGAACAAATATGAGAGTAAACCTATACATGCAGAGGTTGGCAGCAGATAAAATTTACAAAAGTCAATTGACATAAGATAAATACTGAGATATTGGTTTCCTTGGGTCAGAAACACTGACGTGTCTCTTCTAAATTTATTAGTGTTTTGGTTTAACCTGGCAGGGAGGTAAGCACCATAGACACATTTGCTCACTCTCACCCCAAGTGGGCTGAGGAAGAGAACTGGAAACAAAATATCATGTGACATAATGTCACTTAACTTGGACTAACCACTGCCTAATTCAGGCCAGCTGACCTGGCTGCACCTCACTGTGCCATAATGGGAAGCTCTTTCCTGCCAAGTGGCCTGGCCCCAGGCAAAACACCCATTACTCAGCAACAACCTGCACAAACCAGGACAGCAGAAAAAACCTGTAGCACAATTGTTTGTGAACATGACTTAACAGCAACAAATTCTGAAGCTAAATACAGAGTTACGCTTCCACATTCTGCAATTAATACTGGGAGAAAATATCCAGAAGTAAATTTTACACGGCATTACATTATGCTATCTTCTAGATTTAATTATGAAAGTATAAACAATTTGAAATGCAAAGTTTCTGTTGAAATCCCATGGAATTTTATGTGACAGTTAAGGATCAGTTCCATAACTTATTTTTGAACACTCCTGCTTGCTGGAGAACTACTCTGGCAATTGTTATGAAGTCTGGACCACCGTGAAAAAAGTAACATAAAATATTTATTTAGATAAATAGCTAGTTGTAATTTATCTTTTAGTACCATAAGCAGCCATACAACCAACATTTATTTGTTGCTTAAAAATACTGTGAAAGTAGCAGTAGTATGAAAATGTTCAAAATAATTAAGATGGAAGTAAATGTTATTTTCTAGCTTTTTAAGCTATAACACTATGTCATCATGTATCTCATTGACAGCTATGCACATAGACCCATTTTATTTCTTAACTTCTCTCTTCTGTTATTCCATACTGAAAGCAACGGTGAATGTACTCTCAAAGGTATACAAGTGCTTCCCACTTTTTTTGAAGTACAGTGCAGTAAATCATAACATGCTTAATTCCTCTTTATTACAGAATTTTAAAAGGCTCAAAATACATTTTCCCTACACACTGATCAAAATGAATTTCACAGAACATTTATTCTATTTGCCAGATGGTCAGTTGCATCCATCTATGAAAGACATGGACTCCTTTATCAGGAAAAGTTTTCCTGAATAGTTCTAAACTCTCATAGCTGCATCTGTGTTGTTGTTGTTGCTGTAGCTATTGTCTGCTTTTCCACGTTGAACGATACAGCAAAGATGCAAATCTGACTTGAATTTGAAAAATTGGAATAAGCATTGAGATCTACAGGTTGAACAGATCTCAGTACCACTCATTTATTTTGATTAATATGATATATGTATGAAATAATTGTACATAATTTGATTTACTTTACTAATCTGTCAATGTACTGCTAGCAAGCAGCACAAGGCCAAGTACATACAAATGGAGAGCAAGTCTATGCATGTCCATGTGCTTCACTCTCTGTATGTTTTGTTTCTTCATCTTCAAATCTTAATATATTCACAGTGAATCATAAGTGTTATGACCACTACTCATTTTATAATGTTAAATGACAAAAGACAACCTTCCCCCCCTCCCCCCCAGAAAATAGCTCATGTTTATAATTATCAAATAAATATGCTTTTTGGTTAATACATTGAACACTTCATAAATAAAGCTCTCCCAGTTTTAACGAAATGTTCTTTTCATAGATTTTCTGTTACTAAGCACCTTTTAAAATCTCTGTCACAGACAACAGTAGTATAATAATGATATTTTAGGTAATACTGTTGGCATATTACTCAACAATAATTTGACAGAAAAAGTTTTCAAGGCTTCACAGAACATTTCCCTTTTTTTTTTCCTCTTTTTGTACATAAAAAGTAGATCTCATTACATGAAGTATTCATGGTTTCTGAAACAAATAAACAGTTGAGTTAATTATGTACATACTAATTCTCTGTTTGAATAGAAAGTAATTCTAGCTTAACTGAATAATTGCGTATGGATATTTTAACGATCTCTTATTTCAAGGTGCTTCAAAGCAGGTAATACATGACTTTCCTTCTAACTGCAGACACTTTACCTTCCTTGAGTTTTTGGAGTTTATTCAATAAACAAGACCAATGCAAAATGCAAAACTTCTGATGTTATCTCTTCTTCAGCAATAGCAATCATGCTTCATGTTTTTAAATTAATAATATCAAAAACTAAACTAAAACAGTTTTTAAGGATTCATTAATGATAAAGATGGTACAGCACCTTTTGATACTTTACTGAATCTATTCAGTTTCACACTGTTGTGGGTTACCCCCAATAAGGCAGCTTAAACATCACAAAGCTGCTCACTGAAATTTCTCCCCAACTCCAGTGGGATGGGAAAGAGAGACAGAAGAATGAAAGTAAGAAAGCTCATTGGTCATAATAAAAATAGATTAACAAGTGAAGGAAAAGCAGAAGAAGAAAGAGAGAAAATAAATGCTGCAGAGGCAATTACTCACCAACCCCCAAAGGTAGACTTATACCCAGCCAATTCCTGGACAAAGATGGCTAAGTTAGCTGAAGCCTACTCTAGTCAATTCTATTGCTGAGCATGATGTTACATGACACTGACTATCCCTTCTGTTAGCTTAGGTCAACTGCCTGGTTGTGCTCCTTCCCAGCCTCTTCTCCACCCTCCACTGTCACAGCAGGAAGAGGAACAGCAAAGGCCTTGATACTGTTCAGATGCTACTGAGCTATAGCTAAAACACCAGTGTGCTATTGTCCTGATTTCAGCCAGGACAGAGTTGATTTTTCTTTATAGTGTCTGGTACGATGCTACATTTTATTTTTAGGAGAAAAAGCACTGTTGATTACATGCTGATGTTTTAGTTCTTGCTGAGCAGTGCTGTACAGAGCCAAGGACATTTCCACTTTCCAGCTTCTCATACTGTTCTTCCAGCAAGGGTAGAGGGCACAAGGAGCAGGGACGGAGTAGAGTTAAGACAGCTTACCTGAACTAGCCAAAGAGATATTCCACAGCATATGACATTAGTGAGGAAAATGACAGGGTGAGTGCTCTGCTCAGGGACTAGCTGGGTGTCGGTGGGTGGTGAGCAATTGCTTGTGCATAAACTGTTTTGTATATATGCATAGTTATTACTATAACTTCTCTCTTCCTCTTCTGTTTTAATAAATAGCTTACATAATTTTTTCTCCTATCCCACAGGATGTGGGACTAGTGCACAAAAAGGCTTAACACCCTGCCAGCTTAAACTACAACATAAATGTATTTCTTCTGAATTATTCTAATGCTCTCAGAGACTGAAAGATTTTGGAGATCCCAAGGGAAGTCTCACAGAAAAAGCTGAAAATATATACATAAGTTGCCATTAAAGCGATGCCTCCTATTTATTTCCTTGGAAACTACAACAGATACAACTGTATACCGCTAACTAACACTATTTAATAGAACAAATTCTCAGCTACAGAACAGTAGTAGAACAGTACAGTATTTTTTCAACATAATCATCACCATTAACTATGCAATTTTTTTGTCACTGATGAACAAGAGCCTGCGTCCCACACTTATGAAAATCTGTGTGGCAATCCAGAACTTGGTTTGTCTTTTACTTTGTTGCCATCACTGCTGAAACACAGCCCCTATTGCCTCACTATGCTAACATCTACTGTTTGGTCTCAATAAGTGCTCAACAAGTGTTAATGAATGTCAGTGGGTGCCATTTTCTACCTGCCTGGAGGTATTCAGTTACACATCTTTGCTTCATATGCAAGGAAATAAAATTGAATATAGTACTGTTGGAAAGTTCCAACCCTTCATGCCATACTGCCAACACCGGTGACATCATGGGCCAATATAATAAAATACGAGGAATTACTGTCAGAGCAGCCCTCATATATGTCTGTCAGTTTCCTAGTGTAAACTTTTCACATTAGTAGCAGACATAGATCTTTATGCAAAAAGAAAACTATTAACATGACAGATGAATCAATTATCTTTTTGTTCAAAACACTATTGACCACTATATAAAATGAAATATTAAGGAAAATATAACACAGTAACAGTAACACAAAGGAAAATGAAGAGTCTATTAATTTTGTTTATATTGTACATAAATACATGCACAGCAAAGATGATTTTGCAATACATCATGTAATTGATAACCATTATTTCCAACTAAAAATGGTTGAGCTACATGCTTCTGTTTTCAATTTTAATATTTTACACCTGCAGACAGCACAATATTAATATTTAAGGAAAATATGTCATTTTGAATGTCATCCATTGTTCTGTGTAATGATTTCTACTACAAAAGATCTTTAGCATGCTTCTAAACTGCCATTCCCTCATTCTCTCCCAAATAAACATAACTGAAAAGGGAACATAAATGTTCAGTAAAATGTTATTTCTGTAGTTAGAGCAACAGCTGTGAATCAACAGACATTTAAACCATAATTTTCTCACTTTCTATTATGCATCACATAAAATTAGAATGAAAGGCATTTTTTGTATACATTATGGATACTGACTATAATTAATAATATAGCAATTAATATATAGCAATCTGCATGTCAAAGGACAAAACAAACTATTCAATCAATGATTAAGTATACCTGGCATTGAGAATACCTGACATTTTAACAATACAACATTCTTGCTGTCACAGTGATAAATGTGTACATTGCAAGGAAGATTTGGCCTGTGTATAAGCTCACTGTACTTTTTTTTGATAAATGAAAAGCAAATCTACAACAAAATTACTAATGAGTGTAATTTTGCCCACTGTAGATATGTTTCAGTATTAGAATGTGCCATAACTTCAGTAAGAATATGTTCTGAGAATGTTGGATACTTACAAGTCCATGGGGCCAGATGGATTGCATCCTAGAGTGCTGAGATAGTTGGCGGATGTGGTTGCCAAGCCACTCTCCATCATTTTTTGACAGTCCTGGCTAACCGGGGATGTTTCAGTGGATTGGAAACTGGCAAATGTGACACCCATCTTCAAAAAGGGCCAGAAAGATGTTCCTGGTAGCTACAGGCCTATCAGTGTCACCTTGGTGCCAGGGAAGGTTAAGGAATGGATAATCTCAGGAACCATCACGGACCAATTAAAGGTCAACCAGAGGATCAGGCCCAGTCAGCATGGGTTTACCAATGGTAGATCCTGTCTGACAAACCTGATTTCATTCTATGACAAGGTGACCCGCTTAGTGGATGAGGGTCAGGCTGTTGATGTGGTCTACCTGGACTTCAGTAAGGCCTTTGACACTATCCCCCCATAACATTCTTGTGGAGAAGCTGGCTGCCCACAGTCTGGATGGGTGTATGCTCTGCTGGGTGAAGATGGCCGGGCCCAAAGAGTCGTGGTCAATGGAGTTGAATCCAGTTGGCGGCTGGGTCACGAGCAGTGTCCCCCAAGGCTCAGTGCTGGGGCTGCTTCTGTTTAACATCTTCATTGATGATCTTGATGAGAGGATTGAGTGCACCCTCAGTAAGTTTGCAGACGACACCAAGCTGGGAGGGAGTGTTGATCTGCCAGAGGGGAGAAGGGCACTACAGAGGGACCTGGATAGACTGAATCGATGGTCCAAGGTTAACAGTATGAGTTTCAATAGGGCCAAGTGTTGGGTCCTGCATTTTGGCCATAACAACTCCAGGCAACCCTACAGGCTTAGGGAGGTGTGGCTGGAAAGTTGCCTGATGGAAAGGGACCTTGGTGTACTGTTGGACAGTTGGCTGAATATGAGCCAGCAGCGTGCCCAGGTGACCAAGAAGGCCAATGGCATCCTGGTTTGTATCAGGAATGGTGTGGTGAGCATGACTAGGGAAGTCATCCTGCCCCTGTACTTGGTACTGGTGAGACCTCACTTCGAGTACTGTGTTCAGTTTTGGGCACCTCAGTACAAGAAGGACATGGAGGTACTGGAGCAGGCCCAGAGAAGGGCAACGAGGCTAGTGAAGGGCTTGGAAAATCAGCCTTATGAGGAAAGGCTGAGGGAGCTGGGGCTGTTTAGTCTGGGGAAGAGGAGGCTGAAGGGAGACCTTATTACTCTCTTCCAGTACCTGAAATGTGTTTACAGGAAGAGCGCGGTAGGTCTCTTCTCACTGGTGAGAGGTGACGAGATGAGGGGAAATGGCCTCAAGTTGCGCCAAGGCAAGTTTAGGTTGGACATTAGGAAATACTTCTTTACAGAAAGGGTGGTTAAACACTGGAATACGCTCCCCAGGGAGGTGGTTGAGTCACCATCCCTGGATGTGTTTAAGAGCTGTTTGGATGTGGTACTCAGAGATATGATTTAGCAGAGGGTTGTTAGAGTTAGGGTACTATGGTTAGGCTGTGGTTGGACTTGATGATCATTGAGGTCCTTTCCAACATGAGTGAGTCTGTGAGTCTATGCTGACTTTCTGGTGATGCTGCAATTTATTCTATTGCTGTCAATTACTTTCTGTTCCTCTGAATCATCATAATGATGCTTGCTTTCATTCATACATTTGATTGTTGATGTGCAGTTTAATCAGTTTCCTGGAGCCAATGCTAGAAACATACAATACAAGAGACACATACAAGTTGGTAGGAAACAGCATAAATTGGCCAAAGCTAGTTGACCAGCTTATTTGGCTACTGCAGAAGGGTAAATGGAGAACATTAGATGTTGTATACCTTGAGAGTAAGGCCAACGAATGCCTGGTTTCTATATGTATTGCTCAGGGATCATTGCTGTGGTCAATACTGTTTAATACCTTGATAATGGAAGGGAATGCATATTTAGAAGACAGTATGAAAGTGGGGGAAGCGGTTTCATGGTGCTATTCACAAGAACATCAACAAGACAGATAAAAGGGCTGCTGGAAAGTCTGTGAGGATCAATAAAAGTAAATGCAAAGTCTTACATCTGAAGTGAAATAATTCCATGCAACAAAACAGATTAGGTGCTGACTAGATAGTAAGAAGCTTTACAGAAAAGGATCTGGTGATTAGTGTTAACACCAAATTGAAGATGAATAAGTAGCATGACTGTGTAGAAGAAAGTCCAACGCTACACTTTAGCAGCAGGAAAGCAGATACACATTGAAGAAAAAGTGATCCTCCTGATTCAGCATTAGTGAGATTTCATTTGAAGCAGTATACCTAATTTTGGACTCCCTCTTACCAGAAAGACATGAAGTGGAATGAGTCTGAGTTTGATGAAGATCATTCAAAACTTCTATTTTTCTTTTTTTCCCACCCAAAGGAAAACAAAACAGCAAAGAACACCTAATAAGAGACATTATTTTTACCTAGAATGTGTAACAAACAGGGACCAAAAATAAGACAGCAGACTCTCTTTAATGTACACAGTGATAAGAATGTACATGGTGATAAGACAAGAACTGCAACAACAAAAATCTTGATTGGATATCAGATTTTTTTTTTCATAATTATGGTAATCAGAATTTCCCAGACAAGTTGAAGAAATCTCCATCTGTGGAGACATTCAAAACTAAGGATGCAGGTCTGAGAAAACTGCTTATCTGGATCTGCTTTGACTAGGTTTTTCTACCAAAATCTTCAGGAAATAAATTAATATGATGAGAAATGAGCATTGGCCTTGTTTTTATGACCTTCTTAAGAAACATTCAGAATTAAATCTTGAACTAATTTCCCTCTAAAAACAAAAGGTCCAGCTTTGGGAAATTTATATAGCAGACGGAAATAGTCACAAACATTTCTGTATTAAAGGACATTAAAGCCTGAAAATCTTGTTTTTCTATAGCTATGCTGTCCTTCCCAAATTAATAACTCATGTTTTATGTATTTTTAAGTAGGCAGCCATAAAAACTCAGAGGTACAATTCGAAAAAAAAAAAAATCTTAATTATGTTTTTTTTTAAGAATTCAGTTAAACATAACATATCATTACTAATTACTTCAGAGCAGATATTTTTAGGCAAATAGGAGACCCTTATGTTAGCTTTTAGGAATATTTTTTAATACAACATAATATTAAATGAAGAACAACAGGTACTATTTTTTAATATACCATTACTGGTCACATCATTTATTTAGGATGTCTATTTTGCTCTGAAATAGTTTCTGTACATAGAAGCTTTGAAAACAAAGCTATTATTGGTTTAATAAATTCTGCAGTTTGAAATTTCTGTGTTTAAGATCACTGTAATTTTGAAAATGATGATTTTTAAAGGAATGAGTTCCTAAAGAAACATTCCATTTTCATTAAGCTCAGATAATTTATAATCTTTTAAAGCAGTGAAAAAGCTTTAGTAAAAATGATGAAAAGCACACCATTTTTATCATCTTGGTCATCTAAAGAGCCACTGCAATAATCTCGGATTCAGAGTTACTTAGTTTGAAATAAGTAATAAAGTTTATGGTTCAATTGGGTGCCATTGGTTAAAAAAAAAAACGAAAAAACAACAACAACAACAACACACCCAGCTCAGCATAATTGCATACTGAATATATTACAGTTTTATTATGTATGGTAAATTCATGCAAGAATGCCAGCTTAATATTATTCACTTGTAAAATAAAGTGAAAACATTGCAAATGGTTCAATACATATAAAAATAAATCTAGTTCTAGAGTCGTTTACTGAGGTCATTGTTATCTGGGATTTACTGTATTATTTATTGGTACCTGCAGTATTTTAATCTTTGACTGCGGGACTTGTGATTTCCCATTGCAGTATGCTTATGCTTCATGAGTTAGTGATAATGGCAGGAATGTAGATTTAGGAGTGCTAGATTAACTATCTACCTTCTCATATTGATCTGAGAATTAAAACTTCCTACCTAAGAACATACAAAGTAGCACTGGATGATATAACACAGGTATTCAAGAATAGTTTTGGATATAAAATTATTTCCTTCATCAGTGCAGGTGAAACTGCTCAACAATGAGGTCTTCTTTGTCACATAAGGCTTATGCAGATTTTATCACCTCTGACAAACTGCTTTGTACCACAACGTAAACCCAATAAGCATTATGAGTATATCTGCACTACAACATACAGTTTATTTAGCACTCCTAGGTCTTATTTTCCACTTTATCCTAAAATCATTTGTCAGTAAATATGGCAGATTTTTAGTCTATCAATAATCAAACACTTGAGGTTTTTTTTGAGTAATTTTTCCCAGTAAGATAACACTCTTTGTGAGTAAACACAGCTAGCAAAGAGCAATGCAACTGCTAACGTATTTTAGTTTTATGATGTTAGAGAACACCTGAGACCACAAGAGAACTTTTTAGCCAGCAGATACTGTAAAACTTATTTCCATGTTATGTTTCGCATATGTTTCACAACCTAAACTAAGAGTCACTGCAATTACTTTCTGTGCTTTGAATTAGAAAAGAGCAAAATAACTTATTACTCCTGTAACACTATAACATGGTGGAAAGTACAGCAACAATAACAGGGAGGCAAAGTCTTCGGCTAGAGAAAACAAGGAGAAGCCCAAACATAGCAGCCACAGACACAAAAACAAAGGAAAAAAAGCTGCTTACCTTTAAAAAAAAAGCCTCAAGTAACCAGGGATCTCAAGCAAGAAAGCTTCACCTCCACTGCCAACACTTAAATGAGGTCAGGGAGGGTGTGGATCCTGGTTCCACCCCTTCCTATCACTCAGGTGCATGCATCTGCGCTCCCCTGGGTTGGCCCTGACTTTCCACCAGGTGCTCAATCACTGTTTCAGACCGTGACTTAGCATTTCTGTTCCAATTCCTTACTAAAATTTGAAGAAGTGAATGAAAACCAGCACATAAATGCAAAATATTGCTATTATCTCCATTATGAATAGTAGAAGTTCTGATGTCTGAAATGTCCTAGCCTGTATCTAGAGGAATTCCAAAAATTTATACAGAGTTGGAAAGACACAATAATTATTTTAACTTGTAACATTTAATGCTTTTTTTAAAATTCTTTCTATACTTCAAGAAGATAAACGTATCCATCTTCTTAATAATGAAATGTATACAGCAAGGAGAAGGATTAACTAACAGAGGCCCAAAGAGTGTTTGCTGAGTAATTTCTCTAATAGGCTGTAATGTTTCTTCGAAATGTCTAATTAGTCAAACACCTGCATGCTACTACAAATGCGACTTCATACAGCATTTTCATAACTGGATATTATTTTGTCTTCTCACTTCACCTGTCTTTACTGACCTTTGATTACTATGCTTTTGCTATTTTGTTATTTTGGTTGGTTTTTGTTTGTTTGTTACCTGTAAGACTATTAAAATATGCTACCTCAAGTTATATTTTTTATTATCTTTTATTTATCACTAATTATTTCCTATTTGAAAAACAATAAAAAATTAGTTATTAAATTAGCAAGTTAATACAAATTTAAAACTGTATTATGACATGTATTTGTTTAATTTTAAGGTTACTTATGAAAGCTGCTCCAAAACCTATGCTTCCTATTTTATTATGTTCACCCATGACATCAGAGACAGATGCTGGTTGCATGACAGTAGAGGTTGAACCCAGGGCAGTAATGTTCGTTCCACTGTAAGTGAAAATCGGCTTCACCATTGCCTGAGGAATCTGAACATGTATAAGTCTACAGGTCTTCACTAGATGCATCCCAGGTTCCTGAGGGAACTGGCTGATGTAATCACCAAGCCATTCTCAGTGATATTTGAAAAGTCATGGCAGTCAGGTAAAAACCCTGGTGACTGGAAAAAAAAGGAATATCATACAAATTTTTAAGAAGGGTAGAAAGGATGACCATGGGAACTAATGATCTGTCAGTCTCACCTCTGCGATGGGTAAGACCATGGAGAAGATCCACAGGGAAGTTATGCTAAGGCACATTGAAGAGAGAGAGGTGATGCTAAACAATCAGCATGGCTTAACTAAGGGCAAGTTCTCTCTGATCAAACTAGTGGCTTTCTATGATGGCATAATTGCACCAGTGGATGAGAGAAGAGCCACAGATGTTATCTGTCTGGACTTCACAAAGTCTTTCATAAGGCTTTTCACAAAGTCCCCCTCAACATCCTTCTCTACGATTTGGAAATATACGGATTTGACAGGTGAACTATTCAGTGGACAAGGAACTGGTTTCCAGGTCTTATGAAGAATGTAGTTATCAATGGCTCACTGTCTGGGTGGAGATCAGTGACGAATGGTGTCCCTCAGGGGTCAGTAATGGAACCAGTGCTCTTTATATCTTCATCAGTAACATCAACAGTGAGATTGAGTGCACCATCAGCAGGTTTGCAGATGACACCAAGCGGTGGGGTGCGGTTGACATACATGAGGGTCAGGCTGCCGTCCAGACAGATCTAGACAGGATTGAGTAGTGAGGCCAGGTGAACCTCATGACAATCAACAAAACCAAGTGCAAAGTCTTGCACCTGGGTCATGGCAACTCCCACTATATCAATACAAGCTGGGGGACAAATGGATAGAGCACAGCCCTGCCAAAAAGGACTTGGGGTACTGGTGGATAAGAAGTTGGACATGAACCAACAATGTGCTGTTGCTGCCCAGAAAGCCAACTGTACCTTGCACTACATCAAAAGAAACATGGTCAGCAGGTTGAGGAAGATGATCCTCCTCCCTTACTCTGATCTGGTGACACCTCACCTGGAATAGTGTGTCCGGATGTGGAATCCTCTGTACAGGGGAGACATAGACCTGATGGAGTGCATACAGAGGAAGGGCCGCAAAAATGATTAGGATAGAATGTCTCTCCTTTGAGGACAAGCTGAAATAGCCTGGGCTGTTTAGCCTGGAAAAGAGAAAGAAGGCTCTAAAGAGACCTGACGGTAGCCTTTCTGTATCAGAAGGGAGACTATAAGAAAGAAGGGGGCAGACTCTTCAGCAGGGTCTGTTGTGACAGAACAAGAGAAAATGGTTCCAAACTAAAAAGGTTTGGATAAATAAGATTTAGACTGGATATAAGGAAAAATATAGGATGAGGTTGGTGAAGGACTGGAACAGGCTGCCCAGAAAGGTGCCCCATCCCTGAAAACATTGAAGGACAGATTGGATGGGGCTCTGAACAGCCTGATCTAATTGTAGCTGTTCCTGTGCATTTCAGGGGAGCTGGACTGGATGACCTTCAAGGGTCCTTTCCATTTCAAATAAATCTATGATTCTGTGAATCCAAACCATTATATGATCTGAGATAATACAAAACAATTGTGGTAAAGAAGTTGTCATTGTTATTGTCATTCTGTGTAAAATGAATGGTTTATGCTTATTTTCCATAGGTTGTGTTAATTTTCTACATTTTGTAAACATGTATGACATTTTTATCCCTCCTTCTCAAGTAAGTTGATGAATGAATGAATATCTGTATTGAGAAAAGCAGCCACGCTTCTGCAGAATTCCAGAAACATTACAACACAAGTGATGAATCTCAACCCTAGAATACAACCCATCAGCACCTAAGTCATCCAGACATATCTGAAAATTAGAAATTTTGACATGATGAATGAAAATTTGAACCATGACTTTGTCAAAGACAAATTATGGGCATGACAGAAGAGATGTAAATTAGAATTGACTCAGTGAGGGACAATGAAAGCTCACATGGATGTATGTAGGCAAAAGTCCAAGTTTAGACAAAGTAATATTTTAATTAAATGACCTAAGTCTTAAGTAATATCAAAACAAATCAAAAAGCAAACAAAGAAAAAAAAAAGAAAAAATTTGCAGTATTCACTGTAAAGGAAAAGTAAAACAAAAGAAATCCCAATCTTTATTGAGAGAAACATTTGCTGTAAAGTTTTATACCGTAGTTTTCATTTGGGTTAGCTTACAGAAATCCTTGTCTGGGATCATTATTTTTTTAAGATATGTGCACATTCAAGTGGGGTACTATGTTAAAATGCTGCAAAGATGGTATATGTACCACAAATGACATAATAGCAACCTTTTCTAAGTGATTTGTTAAAAAATAAAAAATAAAAATACTCTCTTTAAAAGAATTTTCCTTTCCTTTCCAGGAAAGGAAAGAATAGTAGGAAGGAATCTCCCTCCTCCCCCCTCCCACCCCCACACACTTCCTTTCTTAAGCAGGATCCCTAGATAGGTTGCAAATCCTAATTGACACAGAACCTTGAAAAGTAGAAATATAGCAAGTTAGACTGATAGCAGCTTATATATATATATAAAAAACAATGGTTACACATTGCCTGAGAATGGAGGATGGAGGATATTCATAGAAGCAAATCCCATTAAAAGAAGCCAACTGTATAACTGTATGACAGTATAGAAATATACACACTCAAATGAGTGTGAACTAATCTAAAAATGCTGATGTTCCAACTGTTTAGTCTTTCAAAAACAAGATATATTATTTCTTTTTTTTTTATGGTATAAGAATATGTTTCCTATGTGATAGAAAATACCCACATATTCAAGTTAAGTCTTCAAAATTTATCTATATGAATAGAATCAGAATCATGGGAGAAAAGAGTGACTCTAGGTTAGTATCATTCCATCCCAAGTCAGGATCAGTCCAAAGAAGTGGCTGTCTATCCTGGCCTTAAAGATCCTGAAATTCCAGTCTTTTTTGATAATTCAGTGCCTCTCAACAGTCAGCATTACAGAGGTCAATAATTCTCTATGAATCTTTCTAAATCTTAAGCTCTATTCATCATATGAAGACTATTATTATGCCACCTCTAGATAAAGTAGTTTTGGAGTCAATCTATTTAAAAAAATTGTTTTGTTTTTTTTTTTTTCTCATAGGTCATGTATTTAGATGCCCAATAATTTACAAAGCTATCTATGCAATCTCTTGTACACACATCTCTTAACTGCAATAGCCTAAAATGACTTCAATCCCCAGCTAAAACCTCAATAATATTGAAAAGACTTGAAGGATTCAGACTTCATGTAAGTCATACCAATGTTTATCACAGAATCATAGAATCACTGGAGTTGGAAGAAACCTTTAAAGGTCATCGAGTCCAACTCCCCTGAAATGAACAGGGACACCTACAGCTAGATCAAGTTGCTCAGAGCCCTGTCCAGCCTGACCTTGAGTGTCTCCAGGGATGGGTCATCCACCACATCTCTGGGCAATCTGTTGCAATGCTTCACCACCCATACTGTAAAAATCTTCCTTATATCAAATCTCAATATCCCCTCTTTTAGTTTGAAATCTATCAATTGTGTTCTTCACAAAAGACCCTGCTAAAGAGTCTGCTGTCTCATAGGGCAAGTGGTGGAGCAAGTGGTGGATTCTGCTGAACTCATTCAAGTTTACTGATTATTTTTTATTGGGGAGTGAGTCAGGGGAGAAAAGCGCTAATATTTAGCAGAATATTCCAGATGTAGGTAGAGCCATATAAAGAGAAATAATCACTTCTCTCCATCACAGCTGCTGTCAGGACACACTGCAGGCTCATGACCATGCCCAGCTCACTTCTCATCAGGACCTCTAGAGTCTCTTCAGATGAACTGTCCCCCTAGCCTTTGTCATTGCCAGATGCTTCTCTTTCCTGGGAGTATAGTTTTGCACTTAACTTTACTAAAATTCATAAACTTTCCTTTTGCCCATTCTACCAACCTGTCTAGCTTTCTTTGAATGGCAGCCCTGCCTTGAAGCTTATCAGATCTGCACCTGGTTTGGCATCATATGAAAACTTTTTCAGGGTGCATTTTGTCACCTTCTTCAGGTAACATATGAAGGTGTTAAACAGGATGTGTTCTAGGACAGATCTCTCTAGTACTCTACTTATTCATCAGCCTCCAGATCAACATGTAATTGTGACCCTCAGAGCCCACCCATTTATCCAAATTTATTTATATGTGTCTATTTACTTATTTTATTGATCTAATTTTCCACTCATTCATACCTTCATCTGCCAAATTGGATACAATTGTATTGTGAGATATAGTCAACAACCTTCCTAATGTCAACCCACTGTTCTTCCCTCAGCCACACCTATAGTCATTTCATTATGGAAAGCAGTCAGGTGGTTTAACCTTCCTAAATCTGTACTAACTGTTTCCATTTACTTTCTTCACGTGCTCAGGAATGTGTTCCAAGAGGATTCATGCTTTGATTTTCCTGGAGTCTAAGGTGAAACTGATAGGTATGTAATTCCTTCAATTTTCCTCAAGGCTTATTGTGAACAATAATAACATTGTTTTCATATGACTAAATACTCATGATAGGATCATATAAATCAATCAGATGTAACTTCCAGTTAACTGAATGTTCTGACCAATCATAAGAAATGCATGAGAACAAAAACCTGCATATTTTCATACTATCTATCAAACAGTAGTAAAAGAGGAGACTGAGTAAAGAATTTGATCTTTTCTTTGTTTTGAATCTGCAACCCTCTCTTTATTTAATAACTGCTGTCTTTTTTGCTGTTGTTGATGGTGTTTTCATTATTATTGGTTTGTTCATTTTTTTAATTGAAATAGAAACAACTGTTCCCTGTTGACCTTTTTTAAAATCCAGGATACTACAAATTTTGTGATTTTTTTTTCCCCTGCCTTATCTCTCCCTTTTCCAGACTACTAGTTCTGAGTACACTTCAACACCTCTCATGAAGAATAAACCATACTTTTGATCACATCAAGACTCTTTTGTTTTCAGTTTCTACTATGTATCTTTTGATCTGGAATTCCAGAACTATACTGCGTATTTGAAGAGCATTTACACAGTGAATAGTTAATTATATCTTATTTCTACTTAGACATCAAGCCTGCTTAGATTACCATCTGAAACCAAAGGCACCAATATATTTCCCATATCGTCATAAAGTATCTAAATATCTGTGGAAGTTTGGTTATACATTATATATTATCAAAATCAATTCTAAAAATAAAATGAAATTCTAAAAATATTCTAGAAATATTTACACACAGTGTCTAGTTATCAGAAAAAAATCAAATGTATTACATTGTCTATTTGAGGAAGTCCAGGCACAAAGGTTTAGAGGTGATGATATACAGTATATAATCTGAAATTAACTTTCAATGAAGTGTAAAGTGCCATAAAAGGGACATTCAGCATGCCTTAAATGTGAAACATTTCTCTCAGTTTTTAAAGTGGAGTCAACCACTACGTGTAGAGTCATTCTCATTTCAAGCAAAAGTGTCCACAGAAAAAATTATTAAGAAATAATATGTATACTGGCAATAAACACAACTTTATTAACATTTTCCTCCTGATGTTGGCAACTCCTTTCATACCTGAGCAATTCAGTAGGATTACAGGTCTTGCTCATTCTAAACAGAACATCTGATAAACCACTGTTCTCACAGGTGTCTGCTCTGACAGCAGGACATTTTCACAGACTACTTCTGGTAAATCTTTCATTGCACTTTTAGAAAGTTCTTCACTTCTTTCAGAACTGTTTTTTTTCTGTCAAATCTAGCATATAGCTTCATGTATCTCTGGACACTCAGGTTCCTCTTTTAGTTAAGTAGCAAGTGAGCAAAAGAATTCGAGGAGCAAAGCTCTACATTTAGATACATGATCTGTTTAGTCATTCTCTTAATCCTTTTGGTGGAAGAAAACATTATTCTCAAATACTGAATATGAATATTTCCATACAGTTTATTATTTTCAAAATTACCACTGTGCCAACAAAAAGGTTGTTAACTGAAATTTCTCTTTAATGATTTACTGAAATCATTGCTTAAAATATTTTAAATATTTCATAGTCAAGTATTTCATTAAATGGACTCAAAGCAAACAGGAGGAGGAGGAGGAGGAGGAGAAAAAGAAGAAGGAAAAGAAAAGGAGAAAAAGAAGGGGAAGAAGGAAAACAGGAAAAAAGGAAAAGGATTTAACAGCAGTAACATTCATTGGAAACTTTTTGTTGTGTTGCCTTTCGTAGGCAACCGTGATGTTCGTTGCTTAGGGGAGCCTGCGGCTTGGCCATATACCGAGGTGACACCAATATGATGAGCGGTAAAATGGCCTCTATTCACTACTAAAACACAGCTTATATACATTTTAACCTACAAAACCGTGCTGTCATGTCCCACTCTGATTGGTTCATACCAGATAACATTGTGCCCTATTTGGCCGTCTCCACATTCTTTTCTCATTCTTCTTCTTCTCCTGTTTTCTCTGCATCAAGGTCAGCACGATAGCACTGTCTCTCTATGCTTAGGGAGAGGCCTGTCCCGTACATCCCGTGCCCCCGCAAGACGCTTACTACAACATGTTGTTATATAGAATAAAAGTTTCAATTGATAAAATTACTCATTTCATCATTTAGTGATTTCATTGTGCTGCAGTGAATAATTACCACTTCACTCTCAGGAAAACAAAAATAATTTTATTGCCATAATAATTCTCTCTGAAAAAAGCTCTCATATGATTAAAAAAAAAAAAACAAAACAAAACAAAATAAAATAAAATAAAAACCTGCATTAGCTATTAATTACAATACTGGATAAGGTTTTTTTTGCTCACAAGAGTTTTTCTGGAGTTTTTCACTGCCTCTATACCAATAAGCGACACCAGGCAATACTGAGGAAAACATATGATATTCACCCCAAAACCAGCTTTATTTCATTCACTGTGGTTTATTGTACTTTGATGATATATCATATTTTCTACAAGTAGGACTTGTGCTTTCTTACTGATCATGCTGAGCATGAATATACTGAAATGTTATGACAATCATTTGAAAATTAAAATATTTCAGTATGCAGGGTCCTTGTTCTTTTCTTTCCTCCTCTCCATCCCTTTTTTTTCTATGCTGCTCCCTCTCCTGACCCTTATAATCCCTTATAAACCCTCACAATGTAGCTTTCCTCTGTTCCTCCACTCAATACCGTCTTGCAAACACTGTGGCTTTAGCTACAACTGACCTAATTCGCTGGTTCAATCCAACCAGCAATCACTTCCTCTCCCTATTAAATTCTTTTCCATGAAAGAGCATCCTAGGAAGTGAGAAAGAGTTTGAGCACATAAGAAAGAAAGTCTAGGCTTGCTTCTACTGCTGTTTTATATTTCTGTAACAGTAAATTATAATACGTAATTGGACAGTTACAAAAAATTGAAAACGCTTTTTAATTTTTGTTGTTGTTGTTTTTGTACCAATTGTGTATTCAAAATTGTAAAAGACTGTTACTTCCAAAATGAGGATTTGATACCTCTTTGGAAGTGGTATTGTACTAGAAGCATGAATTGTATTAATGGGAAACTTTATCCTTTCACTGAAGGAAAATCTCCATGTCTTGGTGAATTCAGATTGAGATTAGATATCCTTGCAAATATGTTTTCTTCTTTGTTTTTAACTCAATATGTATATAATTAGGTGAAAATAGTTGTGTAATATCTAAATGATATCATGATTGTAAAAGATAAAGCACACTGAAATGTGCTACTACAACTCTGCTGTATTCTACAGCCTGTCTAATATTTTACCAGTTTCCTATATTGCTTTCTTCTGACATATTTGTTGTTATGCTCTCACAAACAATTCCAGCGTGGCTCAAATCCTGCAGATACCTTAGAATGCACATATAATGAATGTTTCAAAGACTGTGACCAAATACTTAAACTCAGTAAGCTGTGTTGATTAACAGTTAATCAGCCAATTAAAGAATTAATTAAAATACATTTCTATTCATAAGTTTTGAATCATAGAATCATTCCTTTTGCTTGTAAAACAACCTTGTAGCATTACAATAGACAAATAATTTCATCTTTTTTTATGTTATTTATCAGATTTTATTTTCATGATTTCCAGTAGGGCATGATAATTCCCACAAGCTTATTTCTATTTCTTAATAGTATACAGTGTCTCATCTAAACAAAATATTTAAAGTATTTTCACCTGCAATATCCTTAGGGACTACTAAATTGCAATCAATTTAACTATGCACTGGATGTCATTATTGCTGTTTAATATGGGGGGAAAAGGGAAGAAAAAAAATAAAGAAAATAAAGAAATTTGAAGTATAACCAGAAATAGGATTGTTGGAAGAAATGAAAAGAAGATTCCTAACTGAATAATTCTGAACAGGTAGAAGCTAATCAGTACTCCATACCTTCATGTTAGGAAGAACATGCTGGCATTAAAGAAACAGCTTTTCGTTAAGGTTTTGATTTTTATTAAGCACAAATACACAGGTGAACAACTACTTAAACTAAATGGACATCATAGGAATCTGTCACAGGTCTTTTTACATGGTAATTAACATTCCAAATTCTTTTTAATCAGAATGATGAATAGCACACAGTATGAGTGATGGTATGGTTAATTTTGTACATGGCTTTCCAAAAAATACCTTGATTTTACTCCAATGTTACTCCAAAATCAACAAAATGAGCTTAAAGGAGCTGTGTATTTTGAAATCAGGATTTTATTGTTTAATTAGTTTTTTTTTTTTTTTTTCCCCTCAAAGGGATTCACCATGTTAAAATATAATTGCATGAATAAAAAGCTACACACTAACTAGAATTGTCCACCCCCTACTGTCACTTTGAAGCAATTTTTACCAAAGACTGAATTTAAAGCACTGGACTTCAGAGTCAGGTACAATCCCTTTGAGGTCTGTTGGAAATATTACTTTGCCTATGGCTTCAAGCTTCCCTGCAGAATAAAACCCAGTATTAGTATAAATGTAATCTCAAAGAGACAATACCCCATTTTACCATGAACACTTTTCAATTTATCCTGCTCCAAAAACAAATACTATTTAAGGACAGTATGATAGAAGAAGTAAATCCTCAGAAATCTTCACAAAGAATGAAAATTCCTCATTGTACAAGGAAATATTATTCTGCTGTATTTCTTATAAATGCATTCAGCTGTCCTCATGATGAATCTATTGAAGCATCTAAGCAGAAGAGTTGAAAAGAGACAGTATGAAAAATGGATGCTTTTTTCTTTTTTTAAAGTTCTTGCTTGAACAACACACACTGCCTTGCTCCTTCCCCCACCCCAAAAAAACATCCAAGCACCAAAAATTATTACTGAATTGTCAGTTTGCACTTCAAATTCTTCATTTTAAAAATGAGCACATTTCACCAGATGGTAACCTGCAACAACTAGCAGGCATACAGATCCACTATCAAACTGACATGGATGGGACAGAGCAAATAAATAATTTGTTTTTCTAAACATCTGAGAAACTTCCCTGGAGAGGTTAAGTATGTCAGAAGTGAAAAATTTCCATCAAGAATACTTCAATAAGAGTTCATTATTGTATCTCTAGAGAAGAAGGAAAAGAGGGGAAAAAAAAAATGGATAGACAGCAGCGGCAATCACTCTAAGGCTTTTATCACTCCAGTAATGCTGATTACTATCACTCTTGGTCTCAGTCAAAAGTTAGTAATGAGCTACACACATTTATCCCTTTAGATTTCTAGATCAAATATTTTGGCAACATAGAAATTTATATAAAATATATTTCAGAGACTTCACACTGAGCTGTGAAGACAGTCACAAAGAAAAGGGAATGTTATTTTTGAAGAAAAACAGTAATAATTAATATATTTGATACAAAAGATGATCTCTGCTATCAAAATTTATCTGAAGATACAAGACTGCTAAACTAGAGTGTCTAAAAGTGTCTTCTGAATTAATTAGAAATGTGTAAGTTTAAAGAAATGGGGAAGGAAAGAGGGGCAGAAGAGAGAAAATCACTTAGTGCTTCCTGGAGAATCAAAGAAATGAGATTAATTACAAAATACGTCAAACTTCACAGGCAAATGGTTTTCTCTCGTAAAAGGCTTCTTTCATGAAAGAGATGGTGACTTCTTCGTGATGTGCTGCTACACATAGTCAAGGGACAGAAGCTTTCAACAGGCATAACAGGCAAGACAGGAGATCTGATAGAAATGGGAGATGAATGAGCAGAGCTATAGCAGATATGTGGATGGCATTGAGAGCAGACAAGCTTGGGTATCAAAATGTATATTAAAAAAAAAATGCATTTTTCATACACATTGATTTAAAGCTGTGTGGAGTCTGATACAACCCAAAATGCTCCTAAAAGTTACTGGCAGGCATCTGGAGAGGGTGTCCCTTTCTTTGAGTCTAATTCACATTTACTGTTATACTTTGTTCCACTATGCTTCTCTGGGTTTTCGGGAATGATTCTCTGACTGGAAGATGGGTGCTGAGATAGGTCTGGGATCAGTCAGGGTAAGGTGCTGTTTGGAGCAGACACAAAACCTCAAATTGAAGTTTAGGTCTATATTCCACATTTATCAACAATTCTACCTTGGGTTAAAAAAGTCTTTACAAAGAAATTTTCTTTGCAATTATCATGATTCTACAAAATATTTTTTCTGGAAAAATAAGGTCCATCATTAAATCCCAAAGAAATGCTTTTATAGAGGGCAGGTTGTTAATCTTTTCTATCAGTAAATCATATTTGTTTATAATAATATTTTGATAATTAATCAATTATGGTCTCTTCAAATAATCTAATAGGTTTATCTTTTGGGCTATAGTAATTCTGTGTGATGATTCCCTTATATTGCTAAGAATCATCTAACCTATTTGCTGATATTTTCTATTTTACATTTAGAGCTGAATATCAAGATTTATGAGGAGACCAATAATAAGTCTACATGCTCTGATAAGCTGAGTTTGAGTCACTCTCAATTTGCTCTGACAGCAAGATTTATACAAGAAAGAATGAACCAATGAAATTTGTGTTTTTTTTTTTTTTTAATATTTTACTACATACTTTCTTCTCTATGTTGGGACTGCCATTTTTACTTGCACATGTCAACAAAAGCAGAATTATGAAAAACTTCTAATATCTTTCATTCTTTCTCTACTGTAGATATTTGTAAATATTTCCTGAAGTCTTTTTTTTTCCCCTCAATTTTTTAAAACAGAAATCAAATGAAAAACAAAATCTTATTTTGTACATGTCTACATGGCTCTAGTATCTGTATGAAGACTGGATGGAATGACACAGGTTTTTGCAAAAAAAAAAAAAAAAGTGAAATACAAGCCTACTTTTTATTTATTTAGTGCCTTACTAAAGCAATAATAATTGGCAAAAAAATATATATATCTAAAAATGAACTGAAAACAGACAATATATACTATCCCTTGTTGATTGTATGTATCAAAGCTATCATACTTTTTATTTTCAAATCAAAATTAAACTACTGTATTTGCAGTGATTCCCACTACTGACATTAGCACTTTTTGCCTTAAAATTATAACATCCTGTTTGTTTATAAAACTTTAGGGATTGGATGCTGACAGCTAGTCAAGTGAATTATTTATTATAGGCATGTGCAACTGCACATATTTTTCAATTTTATCACAGAATCTGAATCAATCTGCTGAAGCCCTAGTCCCTTTGGATTTCCACAGACCTCTTGCAAAGAAAAAAATCAAGAAATGGAGAGCTTGTGCCTGTATTCTCCAGTGCTATTGTTTCACACCACAGAACTAAGTGCACCCTCAGCACTTCTGCAGATAACATCAAGCTGAGTGGTGCAGTTTATACAACAGAAGGAAGGGATGCCATACAGAGAGACCTGGAAAAACTTGAAAAGTGAGTACACAAGAACCTATTGAGGTTTAACAAGTGCAAGGTAGTACACCTGGGTTGGGGCAATCCCAGATATTTGTACTTCTCTGGGAGAAAAACTGTTCTCAAGCCCTGCAGGGAAGGACTTGGGGGTTCTGGTGAAAAAAAAAGCTGGACACGAGCCAGCAGTGTGCTCTTGCAGCCCAGAAGGCCAACAGTATCCTGGGCTGCATCAGAAGAGGGGTGCACAGTAGAGAGAGATGTGATTGCCCCCTTGTGATGCCTCATCTGAAGTATTCTATCCAGGTGTGGGGCATTCACCACAAGAAAGATGTGGAGCTTCTGGAGCAGGTCCAGAAGAGGTCCACAAAGATGATCAGAGGGCTGGAGTACCTCCCCTACAAAGACAGTCTGAGGGAGTTGGGCTTGCTCAGCTTGGAAAAGAGAAGGTTCTGGGGAGACTTCATTCCAGTACTTAAAATGAGCTTACAAGCAGGAGGGAGACCGACTTTTTACACAGTCTCAAAGTAGAAGGACAAGGGTTTAAACTAAAAGTGGGGAGACTTAGACTAGATGTTACGGAGACATTTTTTACTCAGAGAGGTGAGGAGCAGTCATAGCCTGCCCAGAGTTGTGTATGTCCCATCTCTGGAGGTGTTCAAGGCCAGGTTGGATGGGGCCCTGGGCAGCCTGGTCTAGAGTCTGATTTAGTGGGTGGCACTGCTGACTATGGCATGGGGGTTAGAACTTGTTGATCCAACCCAAGTCATTCTATGATCCTATGAAAATATAAAGGAAAAGAAGAAAATATAAAAGAAAATAAGCTGTTTAAACAGGATGTTTAAGGTATGATATATACTCTTTCCTTAGGTATACTTGGAAAGAAAATGAGGGTAAAAAATGGAAGATTCTTCCTGGTTCAAACTGAGAGGTAAGGCAAAATGCACCTGCCCTGTCCATTCTCATCTTCCAGCAGAGAAAATGGAAGGGAAACAATAGGTGTTTGCAATTGAAATGGTACATTCTAGACATAGGTGCTCTACTGCTCTGCAGATTCACAAGACCCATGAATGGTTTCCTTTTTTATTGGTCTTGTACATGCAGCACAAAAGTAACACATTGTAAAGAGTTCATTATCACTTTAAGAAGTCATGGTTCATCCTGTTTGTTAGTACACTTCCTGATGCAGCACTTCTTGCTAAGCTCCTAGGCAAATTTTAAGGAATAGCATAAGCTTTTCATTTCTTCCAACAAGTAGGATGGAAAAAAATCATCCTGCCCAGTTAGGTAAGAATTTAGATGTACAGACATGGAATATGTCATATCATTTGTCCTGGAAGCCAGAAGATGGTCCTGTTTAGCCATACGCATAGTGAAAGACTAGCTGAGGGTAAGAAAGACATGGTAAGATACAGAAGAAAACAGGAAGAAAATTGCAGTGAAAAATATTTGAGAAAAAAATACATTTGAGAACAGATGGATGGGTGGTCTGTAAGGGTAAAAAAAAAATGTACGTTTGTAGCACTCAACTTAGATTTTACAGCCATTTGAATGTGAATTTGAATAAGGAAGAAAATAGAGAAAGGGACTTAATATTACCTGTGTGTGAAGTTGCCCGGGTGATTAATGCCAATGTCTGTATTTTTCCAGGATCTCATACCTGTTACCAATAAAGGTGCTTTTTTAAATTTTCCATTTGTCATTAATTATGTGTTTTCCATTATCAGAGTGTCTGACATTGAACAGAGCAGAGGTCCCATAAAATATACATTATAGTGCTGTACAAGGAAAATCTGTTTCTTAAACATATGGGCAGTAGAGTAAAACAGAGGCTGCAAAAGCATCTGTCTTCCTGGCATTTCCTGAAGCCCAAACTTCTCACATATAAAGCTTGAAACAACATTCACAGCATACAGCCATATTCATGCACGTACATGGGCATACTCACACACACAGACACATGCATATATACAAAAACAAGAAAAAAGAATAACACCATCAGAAACAGACATAAAACAAAATAATATTTTTTTTTCCTGATTTTAATTGAATAAATAAATAAATTATACGATGAAAGTATTTTGCCTTATATTTTCTCTGTTACTTGTTCTCTCCTGGTATTTCAGAAAATCTAGCTCAGAAGACCAGGCACTGCTAGAGTGGATTACATATTCTATCCTGCAGTATTTTCCCACAGCCAGGATAGAAGTCAAAAAGAAAAATTTTCACGGCAAGAAGGTCACTAAACAGATGAAGTTTTCAATAAAATATCCAGCCATTTCATTTCTACCTTAAGGCATTCATGTCTCTAAACAGTAGACAATCTCTGAATTTTGATGGGAAGAGAACCCTTGGTATCCTTGAGGTGTTACAAATATTGTCAGAAGACAAAAAACTGCTTAGATGCAAAAAAAAAAAAAAAAAAAAAAAAAAAAAAAAGCTTTCTTAAATTACAGACATAAATAGAAAATACTGCAAATCTAGTTAGAGATGTAGAATAACGTGAAGCATCATGTACCTTCTGAATGTTTCTGGTTCCTGCCCTTCTGAGGAACATAGAGTTGAACATTAAACTTGCTCATAAAATTCATCTTTACAAATTTTTTTTACATAGTGTACTATGTTGTCAGTTTTTCAACCTAACAGAAACAGAGTAACACAATAATCCAAAACAAAATCATCTGCAACAACAAGGCATGTTTCTGCTGCTGAGTTAGCACTTGACTTATACTGAAGTGGACAAATTATTACAGTGGTTAGTCATGATGCAGTGAGTTTTAGTGGTATTAGTAGTGCATTGTAATACTTCATGATGCAAATCTAGAAGGTAAACAGTGCTTTCCTGAAAAATGTTTAACTTCTTGGCAAACTATAGCCATCAGTAATGAGTAAATGATATTACTTCTAATTTTGGGGCGAATAACAAGTAAGTGAACACTTAGCAGCAGACAAAACATGCTTTGTACTTGATTTATTACATTGCTAAGATATAGCACAAATCATTAAAATACTATAGTAATTATATGAATGTAAGAGGACCCATTCAAATTATCCAGGTGCCAAAATAAAACACTGGAAAAGAGAAATGGATAGATAAGGATAAATGGAAAGATATGGATTTGATTACTTTGACTGACTGTTCAATGGATGAGGAACTGGTTGCAAGACCATACCTGGAGAGTTGTGGTCAATAGCTCAATGTCCAGATGGAGATCAGCAACAAGCAGTGTCCCTCAGGGGTCAGTACTGGAACGGATGCTCTTTAATATCTTCATCAATGAAACTGCCAGTAGGATCACATGCACCCTCAGCAAGTTTGTGAATGACATCAAGATGTGCGGTGCAGTCAACACACCTGAGGGATGTGATGCCATTTAGAGAGACGTAGATAGGCTTGAGTGGTGGGCACAGGAAAACCTCATGAGGTTCAAAAAAGCCAAGTGCAAGGTCTTGCACCTGTGTCAGGTCAAGCCTCACCCACAATACAAGCTGGAGGACAAAGGAATAATGCACAGCCTTGCCAGAAAGAACTTGGGTGTACCTGTGGATGGCAAGCTGGATGTGAGCCAGCAGTGTGCTCTCACAGCCCAGAAAGCCAACTATATCCTCAGCTGCATCAAAAGAAACATGGTCAGTAGGTCAAGGGAAGCGATCCTGTTCCTCTACTCCGCACCGGTGAGACCTCACCTGGAGTCCTCTGTCCAGGTGTGGAGTCCTCAGTATAGGTGGAGTGAAACAGATCTGACGGAGCACTTCCAGAGAAGGGCCACAAAAATGATCCAAGGGATGGAACACCTCTCCTACAAGGTCAGGCTGAAAGAGCTGGGGCTGTTCAGCCTGGAGAAGAGAAAGAATGCCTTCAGGAGACCTGATAGTAGCCTTTCAGTATTTAAGGGGAGACTATAAAAAAGAAGAGGACAGAAAATTTAGCAGGGCCTTTTGTGATGGGACACAAGGATATAACTTCAAACTAAAAGTGGGGGGACTTGGATTGTATATAGGGAAAATATTTTTTACAATTGTGGTAGTGAAGTGTGGGAACAGGTTGCCCAGAGAGGTGGTGGATGCCCTGTCCCTGGAGACACTCAGGTCAGGCTGTACAGGGCTCTGAGCAGCCTGATCTAGCTGTAAGAGACTCTGTTCGTTACAGGGGAATAGGATTCGGTCACCTTTAAAGGTACTTTCCAACTCAATTGATTCTATGACTTTATGAAAAATACTATGTTAGTGCTTGAGCACACAAGTTCAAAAGCTTGTTTTTTGACTTTTTGTTGAAAAAAGCATCCAACAAGTTGTGACTTAGGGACAGCTGTCTGAATTCATGCTTTTCACTTTTGGTGTAGTTCCTCATTCAGTTTTTCAGTTTTTCTTTCCTGAATCATGCTCCTGGAACTGCTAATCAAAGAGAACGAAGTGCACCTGAAGCTTACCTAACAGCTGATACTGAGCCATTTGTTTAGTTATTTAACTGCAGGG
This sequence comes from Gallus gallus, assembly GCF_016699485.2. Taxonomy (NCBI): domain Eukaryota; kingdom Metazoa; phylum Chordata; class Aves; order Galliformes; family Phasianidae; genus Gallus; species Gallus gallus. Next base: position 89,941,293 of record NC_052534.1, on the reverse strand, counting down.
AACCAATATGGAATAAATTTGCCTCCCCTTACCCACCTCAAAACCAATTACCAGGCAGTTAAAACCAGTTTATTTATTCTCTTCTTCTGTTTATTATATATACCACTAGTGAGCTGGCAAGCTTCACACTTCCTGAAGTTTGCATCTGTTTTTAATTTCTCTCTCTCCCATTTATATTTACATCTGCTAAGTTCATGCAATTTCCTTTTGTATTTTTGAGCTCCTCCATTCTTATTCTGAAATAATTAAACTTCATGTATTTGATGTTTTGTTGTCCCTAAATACTGTCTTCTTTAAGAAATTTTAAAGGCCTTCTATAATTGCAATTAAAAGAAACCTAAAAAGCCATTTATTCAACTTGGACTTAAATCAGCAGTAAATATAAGCAAAATTAGACTAAATCTAATATTTAACTTTCAAAGTTGCAATAAATCAGTGAGTCAGTATTCAATTTTATGCTACTCATCTATTTGCATTAAAATCATTGCTTATTAAAAAAAATCTATTTAAGGCACCCCAAAAGTAATGCATCCTATTTATTTCCATGGAAACTACAATAGATACAAAAGGCATAATAACATTATTTGATAAAGCAAGTTCTCAGCTACAGTTATTCATCATACAGCTTTTCTTTTTTCTTTTTTCTTCTATTTTATTTTCCTATATAATACTTCCTACTACAGTCATTCTCTTTTTGGTTAACTTGCAAAACAAATATGACTATGAAAGATTAAAGCGTATGGATTTTTGATTTCTATCACAAAGAAAAATTATTAGCACAAATCTGTGGTAAACTCCAAGAAAAATAATTGTTGTGCAAAAGAAAATGGATGAGAATGACTGCAGAGAATTTTCTGTCTTTGATCAATGCCTCAAGCTAAACAAACACTGAATCTGGACAGAAGACTTTATTTCAAACAAAGTTGAAGATCTACTTCTGAATGTGTGTAAACAAAGACCTGGGATAAGAGTTGTCAGTAGTCTCTTAGATTCTCAACTTTTTCTACTTGGTACCTAAAAATGTCATAAAATGGGCTGAGACTCTCTATCTTGCTGCCTTTTGCCAACTTTTAAAATTGGGATAAAAAGTGGTATAAATTATGATATTACATAGGACCATCTATACGTTTCTTTCAATTCAGCTCTCTATTAGAAATTAGAGTCAAATTTTTTACATATGCAAGAAGTTCATATGTCCAGTTCTGCATAAAGTAGTCTGATTCCGTAACCATTGCCTTGAACTAAGATATTTGTGTGCTTATAATACCTAAAATTAGTTCCTAGAATAGATGGTCTGAATTTATGTAAGTGTATTCTGTGTGCACGAAAAAGAGCATAATCAATAAGTCAAGGGATGTTACATTTCCACTCTGTTCTGCCCTTGTGAAGCTACATCTGGAGTACTGTGTTCAGTTCTGAACTCCCCAGCTCAAGAAAGACAGGAATTCCCTAGAGAGAGTCCAGCAGAGGTCCTTAAAGATGATGATCCATAAAGATGATGACCCTCGAGGGAGGAGATTCTGCCCCTCTACTCAGCTTTCATGAGACACCACCTGGAGTATTGTGTCCAGCTCTGAAGCCCCCAACACAACAAGGGCATAGAGTTGTTGGAGCAGGTCCAGAGGACAAAAGAGGGCTGGAGCACCTCCCCTTGAAGAACAGGCTGAGAGAGCTGGGGCTTGTCAGCCTGGAGAAGAGAAGGCTTCAAGGAGACATTATAGTGGCCTTCCAGTACCTGAAGGGGACCTACAGGAAAGCTGGGGAGAGACTTTTTAGAAGGATGTAGAGCAATAGGACGAGGGGAGATGGCATTATACTGGAAGAGGGTAGATTTAGACTAGCAATCGGGAAGAAATTATTCACTGTGAGGGTGGTGAGACACTGGAACAGGTTGCCCAGTGAGATTGTGGATACCCCCTCCCTGTTCAAGGCCAGGTAGGATGGGGCTTTGAGCAACCTGGTCCAGAGGGAGGTGTTCCTGCCTATCGCAGGAAGGTTGGAACTAGATGATCTTAAAGATCCCTTCCAACCCAAATCATTCAGTGATTCTACTATCCTGTAATGAGGGGCCTGGAGCATCTCTCTTATGAGGAAATGCTGTGAGATCTGGGACTATTCAGCCTGGGAATGAGAGGGGGTTTCCTCAGTATTTATAAATATCTAACAGGCAAGTGTCAATTGGATGGGTCCAGGTTCTTTTTGGTGGTGCCCAGTGACAGAACAAGGGGCAAAGGAAACAAATCGAAATGCAGGAAGTTATACACAAACATGAAAAAACATTAATCAGAAATACAACTCCCTTTTGTTTATTTGTTTTTACCTAGGCCATTTAACTACTTTAATTTTTTTGTACCTAAAGGAAGGAATATGCAGGCTAATTATAAGCATCATGAATAATACTAAAATATTTTAGATATTATTTTAATTCATTTTAGCTTCTACTCATACATATGGTTTGTCAGCTGTATAAGTACACAGCATACTGTCTGAATCAAAATAATTTTCTGACGTAATTAGTCTTACTTGTTTAATATCTGTGCAGTTGATACACAGAATAACACTTTTTCATTATCTTTGAGCTCCCAACTAAAGTTGTGAAATAGATTTTCTATATATAGTTTAAAATTATATTGTTTCCCTGCAGCAAACTTTATTAAACCTAGATTTGCAATGTGCAACTATTTCTAGTTATTTTTGACTCTTCAGTTTTCAGTAACGTTTGAAAATTGTATGAGCTTTTTCCATTCATTAACATAAGAAAAATGCATAACCCTGACAAGTGAAACCTATCAAAACCACAGAGTTAGAAAATATAAGAGTGAATACGTATTGACTGTAGAACAGCAAAAATGATGCTGTTAAAATTCTGCAAGTCCTTGCAGAAAAATAATGGCATAGTCTGATTCAACTCACCCCCATACCAGCCTTCCATAGAATTCATTATAGAATGCAAACAGCTATGAATGTTACCAAACTTTTTCACTTTTTTTTTTTTTTTTTTTTTAGTATCTTTACACCCTGAGTATATTTATTTGTATTGCTACTTAGTTACTGTACATGCAGTTTAAAAAGTGAAGCAAAACCTAGGTCATCTGCACTACTAGTATTTTGTAATGGAACGCTATAGTTCACCATTACTTCTACAAATGTGTCTAAAAGATAAATTAATCCAATTACACACTGCTTTTCTGCAGATGTCCTCCATTCTGATTTCAAATCTGCCTGTAAATTAACAATGTGTAATGGCTTCAGAGCAGCCTCTGTCAAAACCCCTTTGTATGCTTGGGCAAAGTCACTGATTCAAAGGCTGTTGAAGACAATGGAAAAACAGCTTGATACATACTCAGGCTATTAGAGTAGCATAAAATGAAGGAATCACAAACATATATATTGGTCAAATATTTCATTAGAAAAATGCATAATAAATTATTCAGAAAATATTGGGTTAGTTTTTACAGAGATTAGATGAACAATAGTAGACCATTCATAAAAGCTAGAATAATACTGAAAATGAGTTATATCAATTGTATTCTACGCATCTTCACAAATTATTAGACTGAATTTTCAGAACTAGCAAATCACTGTGACATTTTGATAAACAGTGTATTCTATTTTTTCATATATATTTTCAGTGAATATTATTCACAGAAAATATTGCTTGAAATATTTTGCACAGGAGTTTGAATGAACCTTGGACACATACAATGTTTAATTTATTAGACCAGCAGCACAAAATGATTGAATCACAGACATATATATTTGTCAAACATTTCATTAGAAATGTACGTAATACATTATTCAGAATATGTGACTGAGCTTGGTTTATGTCCAACCTCCTGCTCTATAGAAAGGACAAATGTGCAAACAAAACTAAATGTGATCTACAAAATGCCAGAAATTTTAATTCCACAATAGTTATAATCATGTGTATTCTATTAAATAAAAATTAAATTAAAAACTAAGGTGATACAAAATTCCCAACCAAACTGCTTGCTAAAAAAATAGACTGAGTCTACAAACTTGACCTCCTGTTTACTGTAGCCCATATAACGTCATTATCTCTCGCATGGAATTCATAATTTCTTGCTGAGGGAGAATCTCCCCAAAAGATGTCCTGCTCTGATTTTGAAATTACTGCCAGCAATAATAAATTATTTCAGTGTATAATTAAAAATATTTTTTTAAAAAATTTCATCTTGCAACCAATCTGCATTTTCCTAACTCTAATTTCTTATTATTGGATTCATTTTCTTTTCTGCCAAGAGAAGTATCATTTTTGATATCCAATGTCTTTTCTTCTGGTTTTGAACACACACAGCAATCCCTAGAAAGTTACTGTTCTCCTTCTCTCTGATAAACTAAAGAGTTTATATTACAAGGCTGATCTTCTAGGAACCCTGTGAGTCTTGTACCTCTTTTCTGTACCAGCTCCTTTTCCAGTAATTACTTATGTGCAAGCACCACAGCTGAATAAGATAATGTTCTCATCAGTGACAGATATCAACTGCAACTTCAGATCAATAATCTGCTTCTGTTAAAGACCATCTTGACCATAGTAGAATGACTGTGATAATTTCTGTATAACCTTTAGTACTTCTTTTCATTGCTTTCCTATTTTGTGTGATTTAATTTATTGTTATTGTTTTCTCTGCATATATTCCCTCACATCTGTCAGCATTAAAACAAACATAAACTTTACTCCAAGTAAGTTTGATGTTATTAGACAATACCACAGGACCACTGGAACAGTTATTATTAAGAAAAATTGGAAGATGAAGATGTTTTTCTGCACTGAATTTATGAGCAGTACTGTTTCAGTTTACCTTATGACTGTATAATCCAAATAAAAACTGTAGTTAAATAATTTCACTCAATATAACCAATAATTGAATATACCTTGAATAAATAAATAAAAGGGCTTTTTTTTCAGGAGCCAGAGAGATACTGAGTGTGTGCAGGAAACATTTACTGGTAATTATTTTGAAGAGTCAATTTTATTTTACAGTATAAGAAACTGAACAAATATATATGGATCTTCTTAATGGAAAATGTCAATATTAAATTAAATCATACAATTTCTCCACTGAAAAGCTAAAATTATAAAGCTCATCTTTGAGTAAATTTTGAACTATATTTTCTCACCTTAGAAGATCTTTAGTTGCTATTGATTTGCCAGAAAGACAAGAAAATTTCAGACTTATATGAATACAAATGATACTAAGGATACATGTAAAATACGAAAGCTGCTCTGAAAGTAATACCTCTTATTTTACTATTTTGATCCATGGTATCAGAAGCATATGTTGATGGTATGGCAGTAGAACCTGAACTTTCCAGTCAATATCTCTTCAGTGAGAGAGATAGAAGAGTGGTCTGACAAAATGGCTTCTGACATGTAAGTGCAGATGAAGCGAAGGTGTGTAATTGAATGTTTACATGCAGAATAAATGGCCTGTATTGATGCTATCTGAATGCTTATGGAGACCAAACACTGGATGTAAGCATGGTGAAGTGGTGGGTGGTACATTTCAGCAGTGGCAACAGCAACAGAGGGTCACTTCCAGTTGAGCAGATTTTTATGAGTGTGGCATGCACGCTCTCGTTCATCACTGGCAAAAATACATAGTTAATGGTGGTGACTATGTTGGAAACATGTTTTGAAACTGAGAATTTTCTCTACCAAATAGTCTTATTGTGTTCTTTGTATCTGTTGTAGTTTCCATGGGAGGAAAAAAAAAAAAAAAAAAAAAAAAGAATGCATTAATTTCAGGGCAACCCATGTACTCTGTCCTTTACCTAGAACAATACACTAAAATAATTTTTTATATTTTTATATGTGAAAAGGTAACTTTTGAAAGTTACTTTTTAAAATTACTTTTTAACATCTTGTTCTGACATGGGATAATCATATGGAACAATTGAGTACTGTTTGTCACTTGTTTCATGTTCATTGCAGCACAGGCACAGCAAATCCATGTATGTTGCATTTAACCAATACAGCATCATATTTTTTTCTTCACAATGTCTAGATATGTTTATGAAGTTTTTAGTTCACTCCATCATTGTAAACTTCCTAAATACATACACAAGATACAATTACCCTAGCAACCTTGTCATTTTGATTTTTCACACATTTCCATTGTGTAAGTACCTATACCTCAAAGAAGTTTCGACTCATTAGCTGACTGGCACAAGCTATCAGTCTGCAACATTGCTCAATCTTAAAAAAAAAAATAAAGACAAATAAAAAAAAAAAGAAAAAGGAAAAACACACAAAAGAGAAATAGCCTACAGTCAATTTCAGACTTCCTGTGTCTACAAGTCCTCTTGGTTCATTAACTCAAAGTACATTGAAAAGGAACAAAGAAACAAGCCCTCTCAAAAATCAAACAATCATGGAATCATTAAGGTTGGAAAAGACCCCTGAGATCATTTAGTCCAGCTGTCCACCTACCACCAATATTGCCCACTAAACCATATCCCTAAGTACTATATCTACTCTTTCCTTAAATACCCCCAGAGACAGTGACTCCACCACTTCCCTAGGCAATCTGTTTAAAACAGCCCTAAATCAAATAGCTATATTTTAGTCATCTTCCGCCTTCTATAATTACTGCAGAGGTCCTCCTTCTTCCCTAGAAGATCAGCTCTGGGAGTGCTGCACAGGGAAAGCTGTGCCCCATGAGTCCACAACATCTGGTAAATTATAAAGTCACAGAATCATTTGAGTTGGAAGGGACTCCCAAAGGGCATCTGGTCCAACTCCCCTGCAACAAACAAACAAACAATAAGAGCTTATTTTCAGAATGTAAATCATAACAGTATCACTAAACAATACACGCGCACACGCAAAAACGAAACAACCCACAATTCGTCTGCTCAATACTCTTCACTTTGATGCATGCATTATATGTTGTCCAGGTGTTCTGATACCACAAAATTATGTATAACTTAGTCATTTCTGAAAGACTTTGTGTTCTGTTTTGTTTGGTCCCAGTCAAAAATATTACATTCATAAATTGGTAAGGAGTATGCATATTGTTAATTCCTAAATCGCTGCCTATTGTAAAAGATTGATGAGCCAGCAGTATGCCCTTATGGCCAAGAAGGACAAAGGTATCCTGGGGTGAATTAAAAAGTGCAGGGTGGTGATATTCCCCTTCTATTCTGCCCTGATGAGGTCACATCTGGAGTACTGTGTCCAGTTCTGGGCTCCCCAGTTCAAGAAAGATAGGGTTCTTGTAGAGAGAATCCAGTGTAGGGCCACAAAGATTATTAGAGACCAGGAGCATCTCCCATATGAAGAAAGGCTGAGAGACCTGGAATTGTTCAGTCTGGAGAAGAGAAGACTGAGAGGGGATCGTCACTGCTTATAAATGTCTAATGGATGGATATCAAGTGGATGGGTCCAGGCTACTTTTGGTGGTGCCCAGCAAAAGGACAAGGGTCAATGGGCATAAACTGGAACACAGAAAGTTCCATACGAACAAGAGAAATAACTTTCCTACCATGAGGGTGAGAGAGCACTGGAGCAAGCTACCCAGAGCAGTTGTGGAGTCTCCTACCCTGTAGATATTTGAAAACTCATCTGGATACTTTCTATGTAACCTACTGCAGGGAACCTGCTTTAATGAAAGAGGGAACTATGTGATCTCCAGAGGTCCCTTCCAACTCTTATGATTTTATGAAAGCGCTATATTATTAAAAATGTTTAATATCAATGAAATAATTACATTTTGTTACCTTTTATATCATTTTTCCTTTGTGTTATTTTTTTCATTTTTCCTCCCCTCCCCTTGCCTTTTTCTACCTCTTTAGACAGACTGTGATAGGGACATTTTCTCCTGATTTTTATCCGATGATAAATATTATTTTAAAACAACTATAAAGGTTATCTATACATAGTAACACTGTATTTTATAATATCATTAATTAGATCATTATTATTTTTGTTTTCTAATGCTTCCATTTTCATTATTTCAAAGTCATTTTGCTGTAAAATGTTGTAAAGCATTGTAATTATGACTGGTTTACTGTATCAGAAGATTTTTTGCAATAATTGTAAGTCTTATACAGTTAATACTAAGAACATGTCAAATGATGAGATAGCTTGGTTTGCTACATTGTCACCAATTCCACTCCTTGCATACATGCTATTTGCTCCCAGGCTCTATGCTGGAGTGACAGCTACAAGTCTCTCAGCCAGGAAACCTGTATGCAGAAGGATAATGTTCTCAAAAGTCTGGACCCTACAGGCAGTATAAGAAGGGACTGTGACAGATTTCACTTTCTCTGCAGAAAGCAATCTTGACATGAAAGTCACAACAGAAATGACTTCTTGTTTGGGCTTGCTACAAAAATACGTGCTGAGCAGAATGATGCAAATGCCTGAAAAACATCCACTTAAATCTCCAGGATCAGGAATTATCTTACAATTAATGCCATGTACATATGGTTTCATTCTCTAGGAGCACTTGGTCAAGATAGTGTCCTGAAAGAGTCATCATGTCTAGGTAACAAATTTCTATCCTCATAGAGCAGAAAAGTACAAACTGACATTTCACTCTCAGAGTATGCCTGTCATCAGTTCAAGCAGGCACACTGTATATTTATTTTTTCTAGGCTGGCTTATCTTTCATATTCAGATCAGAATGACTTATCTTGTCATCAGTGGCCCAATTGGTTAAATTCAATTTTCAGATCAGGAAAGTATTTGATATTTGTGAGGATTTGGTATTTTAATTTGGAGTTGCATGGATCTGTGGATTCCTTGGATTTTCTTTTCCTTCCCAAAGTTGCCAGTGCATTCCCTTGCCAGAGAGAGAGAAAAGATATTAGGGCTGCAGCAGACACGGAAGTCAGCGGGAAGAATGCATGAATACTCAGAGCATATTTGACCAAAGGACATGTATCTAAACGTGGCCTTCTCTCTTTCTTCCAGCATTTGCTTTTCCCTCTGGATTCTCCTTTGCTTAATATTTGGCTGCAGAAATTCAGTTGTATAAAAGTAGGACAGAACTCTCATTCTAGGAGTCAAGCTGATAAAAAAGAAAAAAAGAAAAAATACAAAACAAGTAAACAAAAACAAACAAATAAGCAAACAAAACAAACAGTAATCATTTTACCATAGTGTGAATTAGTTGGAAGGGATCCCTGGAGTTCAAGACCCACTTCAGTAAAAAAAAATCTGCTTTCACTTATAAAGACATAAAAGAACATCTGAGCTTCAGTGGCTTTCTCTAGAGCTCATAATAGTCACAGCAATTGTACAAAGACCTTAAAATTACATATCTGACTTTGGCCTCCTTGAGCGCCACTGTTCCTCAGTGGCCATCTCCCAGTTTCAGGCCCTTCGAGGTGTGCTAATGTGTAAGATCCCTCATATTGACTTTAATATTTATAGTTATCTGAGGTGCTGCTGACAGCACACAAGAAACATGCTGCTTTCTCCTCCTTAGAAGCCTTTCCTTCAGTGTCTGCAAGCCAAATGTGTGATCTGCAACCCATAAGGAGCTATATACCTCATTCTCACATAAACATGAGTTCTTCTCCCAGTGTTCATGAGCTTTCCCGGTGCTATATACTTAGGACTTCTCTTAGTTGTGACTTCAAACATAGATTTCTTATTAATCACCACCTAATCATTGTACCCTACGGCCCTTACTTAAAGCTTCCCTTTAAAAAGAGCTACATGGTTGAACTTGAAATTGCTGACCATTTGTGAAGCAAAGTTATTTTGGAATGCAGAAAACACCTGCTTCATAACAGTCATGTTATTTCTGTTATACATTATCTAGAAATGCACAGATGTTGGATTTATCAGTATTTGAGTGATTCATCCTGAGTTTAGCAGAATTTATAAAAAAGATTGTGCTTGTTTTTCTCCATCTGTTGTCTTTGTAAGCTGCTGGACTGTAGCCCTGCAGAACTAGGTAGCCTGCTTGCATTCATTTTCAAATACCTCCTGGCAACAGAATTACAAAACAGCTTTGAAAATGGAAGCAAATTGAGATATCAGTATTGCAGTATTTTGTTTGAGTTATTGACCAAGCACAAATACAGATTGGGTGGAGAATGGCTTGAAAGCAGCCCTGAGGAGAAGGATTTAAGGGTGTCAGCTGATGAAAGACTCAATGTGAGCTGTCAGTATGTGCCTGCAGCCCAGAAGGCCAATAGTATTCTGGGTTGCGTCAAGAGAAGCATGACCAGCAGGTCAAGGGAGGAGATCTGCTCCTCTGCTCAGCTTTCATGAGACACCACCTGGAGTATTGTGTCCAGCTCTGGAGCCCCCAACACAACAAGGGCATAGAGTTGTTGGAGCAGGTCCAGAGGACAAAAGATAATCAGACAGCTGGAGCACCTTCCCCTTACAGGACAGGCTGAGAGATCTGGGGCTTGTCAGCCTGGAGAAGAGAAGGCTTCAAGGAGACATTATAGTGGCCTTTCACTACCTGAAGGGGACCTACAGGAAAGCAGGAGAGGGACATTTTAGAAGGATGTATAGAGACAGGATGAGGGGAAATGGCTTTAGATTGGAAGAGGGTAGATTCAGACTAGACATTAGGAAATTTTTTACTGTGAGAGTAGTGAGACACTGTAACAGTTTGCCTGGTGAGACAGTGGATGCCCTCTCCTTGGAGGCATTCAAGGCCAGGCTGGATGGGGCTTTGAGCAACCTATTCTAGTGGGAGGAGTCCCTACCTATAGCAGAGGGCTTGAAACTAGATCATCTTAAAGGACCCTTCCAACACAAACCATTCTATGATTAGATAATTCTATGATTCACTGAAACATGCCTTATCCATTAAAATCTTCTGTGATAGTGCAGTATATATGCCAGTTTTACAGTTAGGTGGCTTTAGTACAACTTTAATTCCTCAAATATTTTATAGCATATTCACTTGATGCATATATTGCGGACTCTTCCAAATACCATCTCTCATTTTCTAGAATTTGCAAATAAATACTTTTTTGGGCTTTTGGTAGAATATACATACACTTTACAAGTGCATGTGTGAAATTATTTATGTAAGAAGAGTATTTATTTAGGAAATTTTGACTCTAATTTTGACAAGAGTTAGGTACACAGTTAAACAATTAATTTAACTAACTCTCCTGTAACGTTCTGTATATGTTAAATATTCTGTTTCTATTAGGTGTCTGTTATACAAGTCAGAACTGCTACTATAGTTACAAATTTACAATATTAGGAAATGGAACAGAAAGTTAAAAGAGAAAATGCCACAACTCACATACTGCTAAGAGTACTCTAATGACCATATCATCTTGTATTTTTTAACATGCTGTGAATTCATACTTTTCATATTATCCGTGTATTTATAGACTACAGAAAAAGGAAAATGTAAGATTAATATACGTGCTATTTCAATCATTTAGCAAATAGAATTTACCATATAATTTCCTTTGCTATCACTGTTACCATCATTATCAGAATGTACTGCTGTACCTTAGACATTCTGAAATTATCAAGCCACTTTTACATACCAGATAATGTTTCGTATAAAACATAATATTGTTAGTTATGTCTGTTCTTCCTTTTAAACTATGAAAACATAAAACTATAATTATACTTTTTATCATAAACAGTTTATTATTCTGGGGTTAAAAAAGAAAGGCATCTTTTTCCTTTCTGATTTGAAAGAGCCATACTTTTCTATAGCTTTCTCTTCCTCAGATGATGCGGTGAGAGCTGTTCCTCATCCCATGCCATGCTGACACCTAATACATGTTAGGAACATTACTTAAACTGACTTTCAAGGTGGAGGTGTATTGATCCATCTGGAGCTTGTATATTTTTTTTATTTAGTTAGTGTAGAGTCCCAGAATTGAAGAAAGACATTTTCTTTCTTTCTTTGCTTTGCCAATGTTTAATTTTTTACTGAGAAACAAAATCAACACTGCTTTTAGTGGTAAAAGAATGAAAGGCATTCAAAGTCTTCATCTCGTTCCTTGTTTCTGAATAACCCTCTGTATTTGATGGATAAAGAGAAATGTAAAAAAAGCGTCAAGTCTGTCAAAGCTGAATGTAAAACGAGGGAAATAAATTCAAAATTTACATATGTTCATATATATTTTCTATATTATTTTGTGGATACAATTTCTAAAGTAGCTTAAAAGTTATGGACTGACACTGAAATTAATAGACATGGAATACTAGAATCATGGAGGCATCTTGAAAATTCTAGGGTAGCTCTTGTCAGATATTGTAAGTATACAGACATTGATATCACCTATATCATTTGTCATTCTTCACTACATCTAGGCAGCAAGCAAAAGATGAGTTACAGCATTCTTTGCTATGAATTTCTAAGTATATGTTCAGTGTGCGTCTGTAAGACTTTCCCTGACAATTACGAAAGAATGTGATGCAAGCAGAACTTTTTACTGACTTACACAAATATTATTTGTATTAAAAGCAGAAAGTCAGAGTAGCTATTAGCAATACTGGCACCAATAATGCTGACAACTGTAATACACATCATGAAAACTCTACGGAAATTGATCAAAGGTTTATGGAAAAAATAACTTGGACTTGCCTACCTTAGTCAATCAAAAAATTGCAAAATCAGACTCCGCATGTGAGTGAGCTAAACTGTATTCAATCACTGAATACTCTCAACAGTACAGAATCATTAAGGTTGGAAAAGACCCTTAAGATTATCTAGTCCAACAATGCACCAGCAACGTAGCCCATTAAATCATGTTCGTTAGTACCACATCTACATGTTTCTTGAATACTCCTAGTGACAATGACTCAACCACCTCCCTGGGCAGATTGTTCTAGCACCTGACTACAGTTTTGGAGAAGTTTTCCTAATATCTAACCTGACCCTCGTCTGGTGCAAATTGAGGCCACCCCCTCTAGTCCTATTGCTGTTATCTGGGAGAAGAAGCTGACCCCCACCTCTCCACAACCTCCTTTCAGGAAGTTGTAGAAAGTCTCCCCTGAGCCTCCTCTTCTCCAAACTGAACAATCCCAGCTCCCTCAGCTGCTCCTCATAAGACTTGTGCTCCAGACTCCTCATCAGCTTCACTGGCCTCTGGACACTCTCCAAGGCCTCAATGTCTTTCTTGCAGTGAGGGACCCCAAACTGAAAAAAGTACTCAAGGTGCAGCCTCACCAGAGCTGAGCACAGGAGGACAATCATCTCCCTGCTCCCACTAGCTATACAATTTCTGATACAAATCAGGATGCCAATGGCCTTTTTGGCTACCTGGGCACACTGCTGGCTCATGTTCAACCAAATGTTGACTAATACTCTGGATCTTTTACTCTGTACAGTATACCAGGCACTCTGCCCTAAGCCTATAGCATTGCCTGGAGTTGTTGTGACAGAAATGCAGGACCTGGCATTTGGTCTTGTTGAAATTCAACCTACTGGACTCAACATATTGATCCAGCCTATCCAGATTCCTCCAAAGGGCCTTCCTACTCCCAGGCAGATCAGCACTTCCTCCCAGCTTGTTGTCACCTGCAAATTTACTGAAGGTGCACTCAATCCCCTCATCCAGATCATCAATGAAAAGTAGTGAGCAGGACAGGCCCCAGAATTGACTCCTGGGGAACACCACTCATGACCAGTCGCCAGCTGGATTTAACTCCATTCACCACCGCTCTCTGGTCTCTGTCTTCCAGCCAGTTCTTTACTCAGCAAGGAGTGTAGCTGTCCAAGTCATGGTCTTCCATTTTCTCCAGGTGAATACTGTGGATGACAGCATCATAGGTTTTGCTGATGTCTAGGTATACTACATCAACAGCCTTTCCCCCATCCTCAGTCATAGAAGAAGATCAGGTTGGTCAAGTAGGACTTCAATTTCATGGACCCATGCTGGTTGATCCTGATTCCCCTGGTTGTCCTGCACATGCTGTGTGATCTCCCTCAAGATGATCTGCACCATAACCTTCCCTGGCACCAAGATCAGACTGACATGCCTGTAGTTCCCCAGATCCTCCTTTTGATAAAGATGCATTTCCTAAGGGAAGTGGTAGGTGTGAAATTTTCCAGCGTTTCACTGAGATTCCTCACATATGCTCAACTTGCTTAACTCTGTCAAGATGATGGAGGTTTGACACTTGGACTTCCTGCACTTAACAATACTGATACTGAGCAAGAAACACTCCCAGGTCCTGGAGTGGTGGTCTCTGAGCTGGCATTACCAATAATAATGCATATTATTAATAATAACTGCAAATAACTGCAAATATGCTTTTATAATTCTGTTAATCCACTAACTCCACACTTCTTTGAGTGCAAGCAGTGAAACAGGGCTTGTATCTATGCAGCTAAGATCTCTTTGAGTTCTTTCCTCACTACTCCAAGAAACTGAGTGGAATGTCTTACAGAAGGTCCCTAGATGCTGCTCATCTCAGCCTCAAAGGACAAAGCCTCTCTGGACAAAGGCATGACTTTGGAGAAGCTGCTATTGATTTAGTCATATAAATGCTCACATGCCAGTGTACAAGTGTTTGCCCTGGTGCTGTTTATTTTACTAATCTGGACAAAGCCTCAGGATTTAATTCTGGAGTGTTTTAATTCTGGAGTGCGTTACAGTTGTCTCATTTAATTAGAGCCCATGAACAGGAGTTTCTGTCGTGCTTTTCCCTCTTCTTTTTTTTTCTTTCTTTCTTTCTTTTTTTTTTTTTCCTACTATTTATTACATTTTTTTTTTTTAATTGTTTCCTCTCTGGACTTATTTGCATTTTTGCTTGTTTGCTTTTTTTTTTTTTTTTTTTAATTTTCCTTTCTTCAGTGAGCTTGAACACAGTTATTTTCACATTTTGGCCATCCTAAAACTCATGCTGACACCGTAAGTAGAAAATAGCCACCTGAGTTGTGTGCTGCATAACTATCCCTGTCAGCCTGTGCTTCTCAAAAAGGTGAATCAGGAATCACCTGGAGGTGGTCTGTAAAGAGGAACTGATTTATGTAATGCTTCTTTGCTCTCATCTTTGTGCTTCACTGTTGTGTAGCATTATTTTATATGCCTTTTTAAAACTGAATACTGTCTGGTAGCCATAGGAGTGCTGTGCAATCACAATTCTCAGTGAGTCCAAACAGTTATGAAAGAGAAGGTGCTCTTTTTCTAGTCAGATATCACAGTAGAAAACATTTTAATATAACTGAAGACATAAAGAGAAAAAGAAAAAAACAAAACACAGCTGCATATTAATACCTGAATGAAACAAGGTTTGTATTTTAATACTAAAACTTAAGGTCTAAGAAAAGAAGGTGGCATAATGTTTCTGTGCTACATATGTATAGAATTCAGACAGCATCTTTTTCCTGTACTTCAAGAATATCCAGTGTGGACAGAATACTTGAATTGCTAAGGAGAGTGGTGAAAGAAATGAGAGTGAAGTTCAATTTGTTTCACGTCTATTTTTCAGCAATAAACTAAAAGCTGTCATGGCTGGTAAGTCAAAATAAAAGAGCCAATCCTGGCAAGGAAAAAGAGTTTTACAAGGAAAAGTAGAAATTTTCAAAGCATGAGAAAATACTGCTCTCTGTAAAGAGAGATGTTCATCCTCTTGTCTGTATAGCCTCACCACTTTGACTCATCCTTAGGCCCCTTAAAATATTTTTAACATATAGCTGAATTTCTTGGTTAAAGGGGAGAAAAATTTTAACAAAGCCATAAGTATCCTGTGAGTCTATATCCCTTTTGGCCTATACTGTTAATGCATCCAATTCAGAATGTACGTAATATGCTTAGATAAAAGTTCAAGTAAATCATGCATCAGTTAACCCATACTTTGTGCAGCTTTGATATTTACCTTATGAATGTGAGGAGGAACTAAATAAAATGAAGAGAAAGGATAAATGCAGCATTTAATATTCATTTCTAACAGTCGAGTACAATCTCACCAAGAGTAAATACGATAGTAGGAAAGTTTTCACATAAATGTGTACCTAAAAATTGGAATGATGTCTTGACTTGATCCTCTGACAAGAGCATCAAAACAAGCTCTTAAAATACAAGCTACAGCATATATTTTCCTAAGATACTTAAGTGAGGGAAAAATAAATCACACTCACTTCTGTTCCCCCTGCACTTATTCTTCTCGGCAGTATAGATGTCTATTTTACAATTTCCAAAATCAAAGTTTTTTGTGAGATTCCCTCCTATCTTTACATGTGCTTACTCTTAAGTGTCAGAAAATAGTGAATCTTACAATATCAGTAAATTTGAAATGCACTGTATTGGACATAAGAGCAAATACAAAAATAATATCTCAAAAACAATTCTCCTTTTCCATTTTACTGCTAAGAAAGCAGAATTCTGAGAAGTAAGAGTAAAGTAGTATTTGTTTATTTGTTAAATTGCTTGGAAGGATCACTAAGATTGCATAGTCCATCCATCAACCCTTCACCACCATACCACTCAATGATCCCCAGAATCCCCTTCAAACTCCTACAATTCTGTGATTACAATTCAGAAAATACTCCAAAATCCAGCTTCTTGATAAAGCCTTCTACGGTTGCACTTGTGACTTAAAAATGCAGTGCACTACAGACTAGAAACAGGTCTACATAATTCTGTAAGCTATCCTGTTACAGAAGTCAGTGAAGGGAGCCATCTTTTGTCCCACCACTGAACTCTACTCCAGCCTGTTTCATGCAGGGTGAGTGTATACTCACTCACTCGCTTGTAAAATCACTACCATATGAGTGCCTAACCATGAAGTTATAAAGCCACTCACTCCTCGGTATAAAGTGGGTTTGCCCTGAAGGAGATGAGACTGCTCTAAAGATACAGTAGGGTTCAATTTCTTCCTTATTAGGAAATTCATACACAGATCTGCCATATTTGTGGCAGACGCTCTAATCAGAAAGAATAAAAAAGACATGAAATACAGTTATCTTCTCCATGAATCTTTAGAATGCATTCTCTACTCACATCTGAAAGAAATGTGCTAAATGATGACCTTCTGCGTAATTCTAGACATGTCAGAATCATACTGTTCTGAGATAAAAATAAGAATACTTTATATAAGACCGTAATAAAGAGAAAAATGAGGCATGGTCTAATTAATAGCAGTTAACATAAGTAAAATAGTGTCAAATTTAGATACTGTGTATTAACTTAATGTTTTAATCCTTGCTCCCAGAAATTTTTCTTATTTAACTGATGACTGTGCAATATAAGATGTGCAGGGTGGCAGCCATCAGAAGTTGGGACTAGAGCTCCTTCTTTCTACTGTTCTTCCATAATTCCTAAGCTATAAAATGATGCTTCTTGTCTACTCTGCTTCTCACATTTACAGTTGTATTACACCTATAGGTTGAAATAAATTATATTTATAGTGATCACTTTACTACAGCGTATTTTTAAATGTCCTTGTACCAAAAAGAATATTGAATTATTAAAAAGTCATAAGAACAGTTAAGTACCTTGAAAAAACATTGAAAAGCAAATTTACTAATTTTGAAAGGCTGTTGAAAAATTATTTAATCATAATCTACTCTGTGTATTTGAGGAACAGTAATTTAATTTCAGTCAAACAGAGGAAGTTATAAAAGGATCTGATGTCATGAATTGATTTATGGTCTGTATTCATACCAGTTATTTAAATATCTGCAAGGACTTTTCTCTGTGGCTGGAATTCAGCATTTGGAGTATGGAATGGTTATTGTTTGGCCCAGGTAACATACTCCTAGACAAGACTGAATTTGGAGGACAACCATTTACATCAAATAATCTGAATAAAAGCACCTAAAAGCTTCTAAAAGGTTTACAGAGGTTTTACAGCATTGTCACTACTAAGCCAAGAGGTTCAGCAAGAAAATGGATCCTCGACAGAATTTATTATAACAAACATAGTCTCTTTCACCAAGAAAAAGGTGTGCATTTTTAACAGTAAGAATTACCAATCTTAAAGACCATAAAAATAGTGACAAATGCTTAATCAGTAGCAGTTTTTAAATCAGGACTGGATTCTTACTAAAAATACTCTTGTCCAAAGATACTAGTATGGAATAACATTTTATTTTCAATGTACTTCAATTTTTTCCATGAACTTGTGTTTTTTTTTTTCCTTTGCTGTTATATAGTTACTTCTAGCATAGCTAGCTAGTCTAATTTGCAGAGTTTTGACAGAAAGGTTTACAGATCCTAAAATTAACAGAAAATCTGGAATCAGTTTTTCTGTGCAGGAAGCAAAAATGACTTGTACAAAACTGACATCTGCAAAACAGAAGGGAATGATATGACTATAATCTTTCCTCCCAGGGATTTCTAATGTAGTTATTTTAATGCATCCTTTATTTAATGAAACTAAATAAATAAAAATTAAAGAAGAAAAATTCTAAGAATGAGTTCAGAACTCATGTTTCAGGAAGGGGAAAAAAAAGATGACACAAAAACATTCCCTGATAAAACCAAAATGTTTTTGGAATGCTTCAAAGCTTGAAAATAAATTTTATTTTGTAATTTAAGGTGAAGTTTGCAAGGTAACAAACTTTCAAAGGTTAGGCTTAGTCTTTGATCCAAGACCTCCTCAGTGCCTCTGATATCCAAGTTAGGGCACTAAGATTAAAGATATTGTGCTTGTCTACCCTAATTGTGCTAAATGCAGTGAAGAATTAAAATGCACATCAGGAATTCTGGTGAATGGATTGATTTTGTAGTCAGGAATTATTTCAATTCTTACAATTATTGTGTCCAAATTTTTAGCCACTGCAAGGAATTTTTAATGATCTTCGTCAGAAGTTATTCTTACATTTTGTGTTCTAATCTCCATTTCATGGAAAATACTACCGAAGATTTCACTGAAAACAGTGAGAAATTACGTTGGTAATACCAAAGGTAATTGCAATAAATTGCTTTACATAGTGAAAACTTGAACATCTGCAGTTTAGTCAGGTATGATTAAATTGAATAAAATAATTGAATGAACTCTGGCAGAGATTGCTCCTACATCACTGGCTTTCAATGCTTACTGATTTGAAGATGCCTAATTTTTTTTTTTTTTTTTTGTAAAGCTACCGACCACTGCACAATGTATTGGCAATATTTGCTTTTGTCCATAGTTTACTTTTATAGGTACATCAGAAACAGTTCATGGAGCCTCAGATATTCAAAGACATTTTTAAAATAAATGCATCATAAAATATGCTTCTTTTTATACCTGAGGTACCTTGCCAAGTGTCTGAGACAATCTGGTGTGCTTTGATGTTTCCAGTGACCCTACTCAATAGGGATCATTAGAAAAACACACTTTGAAAAGCAGCATTGCAAACACTCCTGATCCATTAAAGATGACACAAATCTGAGCATTTTGTTGGCTAGTGTCAGTATCAACTTCAGAACTGTCTGTTCCATTCTTTCAGATAAAAAGAATGCTGTAACATTAAAGAGCTTCTTTTAATACGGTCACTTGCAAAAATAGCAGAACAAAAGTACCCCAAAAAAGGTAAAACAGAAATGGCATTTTTCACGGAAATAATGAATGATGCACAAGTCTACTTTTCAAAGGAAACAAATATAACATCCTGAATTTCAAAAAAGGATTATGTCATATATTGTGTCATTCTCTTTTAAAAGTCAAGACCCCTACTGCCAATTCCTACAACAGCATTAAACCCTTGTTAATTCTCTTTGACCAATTGATTTGAATTCGTAGCTTTGTGGTGGTGCAGCATCAAGAGACAGGACTTTGGAGGCTTTCCCAGTTAACAAAAAGTGACTCTGATTCAAAACTAGGTACCCTAACTGTATGCCCAAAATTGTGTGTTAGAATTCTGGCTTTAGGCATTGAATTTCAAAAGTCAAGGTAGAAGAGATAAAATGTCTTCTTCAGCCACAAAAGGAACGTTTAGGTCCAGAATGACAGACATGAAAAATCAGACAGTAATTGCTGAGAAGGTATTTTAAGTTCATGGTACTAGTTGAATTTATCAGAGTTTTCTCTAGAAATTAGGTTGACTAAAAACTAGAAATTCTGCTTTGTAATAAACCTGTACGAAACCTCCTCCCTGGCTTGAATAAGGGGAAGTCTAGTCTAGCATTAATAAATTAGTGCATGGATAATTGCTTGATGAACTGGTGAACCCTTTCCCACCATATTTAACCTTAAAAGTTCCTCTCTTTGTGAATTGCAGAAACATTTTAAAATCTCAGCTTTTATTGTCAATTTTAGAAGACAGGATGATAGTTCGGCTTAAAAGAATACATTTCAAATATGAAACAAGAGTTACATATCTGTGTCTGGCATGGGAGAGACCCTGACCTCTTTTCACAGAGGCTGCCCCTGCAGCCTTCTACCATCAAAACATTGCCATGTAAACACAATCTAAATATGTCCAAAGATATTCCACTATGTCTTTTCAAAGATGGTCAACACTTCTAACTGCCATTTTATAAGGCATGCATTTGGGTTTCTGACAAAATATATATTAACATTTATATATATACTAGGTTAGAGAACTTTGTTTGTTCTCTTTTTCTTTCACGAACACAAGTTCTGTCTTATTTTCTATTGCTGTGTAGACTGTTCCAAATCCATTCTCTCAGCCATGCTATTTATTTCTGCAGGCATCATTTCAATCTTATCTTTTGCAAAGGTCACTGACAGTAGCAGCTTATCATTTCTGGCATGAATTCGTTTGCACACGTCTAATAGAGTGCTTGCCTTCTGCAAATTTCAGTGGAGAGTCCTCTGCACACTGCGATCTCAGAAGTGACAATCCTGGTTGCGATATGTTGGTTTGGTCTGAAAGCACTAGTTTTCTTCAGTTTTGATTGGTATTTCAGCATGATTCAGTCTGAATATACTATCAATGAACCAGCAAATTGTATTTCTGCAGCAACCAAAGTAGACCAAGCACTGTGCAGGACAGATAGAAAAACAGTCTTCATGATGGACAGGTTTGACTTTTTTTTTTTTGGTGCAGCATGAACAAATAGTAAAGTGTGTTCAAGTGAGAAAAAAACTGTCATAGTTTTATGATTTTGGGTTATCGGTATTTCACATCATAGCATCATGTAGTGCACTCGGTATTAAAGAGTTAATGCTCCAGATCTGGGCACCTGTCCCAGAAAAGAAGAACTACTACATCCCCCAGAGGACTGTTCACTGTTTCTGTTATCATTTTCGCTCAGGGGGAGAAGATAAAAGGCCTTCGTAGGTCACCTGACGCCCCTTTTTGTTTCAGATCATTTGGCTCACCTCTGTTGCTCATCTTGTCACAGCATTAGTGTAAGGCCTTCAGCTTTCGGACACTCTCTCTCAATATATTTGATTTACTAGCTTCAATTCTAATTATATTGTAGTATATTAGTCTTATAGTATTAGTTTGCATTCCGATATCTTATTTACTAGAATAGTTTGTTTCTCCTCAGATTGTTGCTGCTGTTTTGATTTTGAGCCCATCTCTCTACCCTTATCCTTGTTCCCTTTTTCTGGGACATGGATCCTTGGGTTCCTCCACCCCGCTAATCATAGAACTGGGCCAAACCAGCCCGTAAACCATTGACAAAAAGAAATTCTTGTAATAAGACTACAAAATCCTCACACTTCAGATCTCTACAACTTAATGTTTGATATGCTGGGGGAGTTATGTGTGTCTTCAGTGATACTTTGCATATGCCTATGCAAACACACAGCTGCACACAAGTACACATTAACACTTCTTACCTGTTTCCTATGCACACCTGGGGCAGCCCATTCCAGTGTCTGACCACTCTCTCAGGAAAGTACTTCCTAACACCCAACCTGAATCTCCCCTGGTGCAACTTGAGGTCATTCCCTCTAGTCATATTACAAGTTACATGGGAGAAGAGGCTGACCAGCACCTCACCACAACCACCCTTCAAGTAGTAGTACAGAGTATGAACATTGCATAGGTCAACTGAAAAAAAAAAAAAGATAAAAAGGCTGTGTACCATTCAGAATATAAGGGGAACTAGAAGCTGTTGTCCAACATGGAGATGTGTCCATCAGCTGTTTCATAATATATCTCTGTGGAAGACAGCAGTTTGTGCATCCGTTGAATTCTGATTTAAAGATAGTATGATAGTTGCTCCATAATTCATGCCTTCTATTTTATCATGTTTGCCCATGACATCAGAGGTGGATGTTGGTGGCATGCCAGTAAAGGTTGGGTTGAGCCATTCCAATAATGTTGGTAAATTTTGTTTCCACTGTGACAGGTGACAGCAAGGAGGCAGAGAAGTGAAGCTGTGTAATTGAATTCTATGATGCGGAAAAACTTTCACATTTGTAGAGGCAGCAGTTCCCAGCTTTTGTGAAAGCACTCTAAGTGCTGCTCAGTAATACCTTCACATTTGGTCTTTACTACAGAACTACTATATCAGTGAGCTGCTTATTCACATTAGTGAAATTCTAGTAAAATCCTCAGTTTATTTTATTGAGTCAGATGATTTTGCTCTCTTATCATTGATCGACAGTCTTGCCCTCAGTTTCTTTTCAGATTTTCTTTATATTTCACTCTTTTATTATCAGTTTGTTGGAATTCATTAACATGATCTTTCTGTAATTCTCAGTGTCAGATACCTCTAAGAATATCAGCCCTCTGCTGTTGCCTGTGAGATGAATGGATGTCAAGATCCGTATTATCAGTGTGTTCCTAAACAAGCTACTTGATATCTACCTTACAGGGAGTGCAGGGCTTCACACTAATGACTGAAATAGCATGTATCACAGCCTGTGTCTGATGCCAGCTGCTGGAGGGAGAGGATGAGCATTTGCATCTTCACTAGCTGGTGTCTATGGTGCATGCATGTGCATTTGCTAGCCAACTTTCAGCTGGGCTAGTGAGGAACTCAAGTCTGGCCCAGAATATCAGGCAGAAGTAGGTTCATGCTGGCAGACAAAGGGGGCCTCGAGAGTGTGGCATACATGAGAGATGAGTGTGAGCATCTGTAGCAAACTATAAGGTGGACTAGATTGTGAGTAGACAACCTGTGAAGCAGTAAAGGCCTAGGATTAGACAGGGTGCCATGTGGTTAGAAGGTTTGTGGCAGCACTCCAGGTCTTAGATGAAGTGTGGACAGAGAAACTGTGCCAATATTTCTGGGATCCAGAGAGCTGCTGGATGGAGAGCAGGGGCCATGTGTGCCAGATACTCAAAGCATCCATGAACATTTGTGTGTTTGTTAAACTACAGAATGTATGCCTACACTAGTGAACTTCTATTTCTACCATCTGGAGAGGATGAAAGGGTCTTGACTATCTCTCTCTGGAGGCAGCTTGTATGACCAGCTGTGTCACTATCCTTGTTCAGACTGTGGTCTCTGGGAGACATATTCAACTTGCCTACTGGCTGTGCCTGCACAGGGGAGAGCAGCAGCCACATCCCCTGGCCTGGGCAAAGACCCCAGGTCCCTGGACTGGGCCCCAGCAGCCAGATGACGTTAACTCAGCACAATAATCTTATCCCTGAATCAATAAATGAAACAATTTAAAAAGAATCCTACAATCCTATGATGGCCTGGGTTGATAAGGACCTCATAGATCATATAGTTTCAACTCCCCTGCCACAGGCAGGGTCACCTACCACTAGACCAGGCTGCAAAGAATTTGTAGGACATAAATGTTCTTGAATAGTGAGAGAGAAGTCAATATAGAATGAGCCATCACAAAGCAGTCTCAATAATGCTAGCTAGAACCTCAGTATAGTATATAAAAACTAGTTTATTAATCTATGTTATCTCTTGCCTTTATGTCACTCTGGATTTCTGCAGTACTGTATTTCATCTTGCTAGATGTTCATTCCAGCCAAGAGAAGGAGGAATGAGCATGAAACTAACCCTTGGGACAAACTTATAGTGCATCTGAGATGTGACTTGATAAGTAAGATGTATCTATTTAGTTTTATAAAAATCTGCAGTAGAAGTAAACATCCCAGATTATTTGAATATAGACCAATTTGACAACATAGATCTAAATCATAGGAATCCTGGGAAAAAGACAACCATTGTTTAAACATACGCATTTTCTCTTTTTGATTCTGTGATAAGGATAGACTAACAAAAATCAGTTTCAGCAGTTCCTCAATAATTGATTTTATTTATATAAAACAATAGAAGTATGAAAAATTCTTATAATAAAAATATTCTGATTAGCTAACAGATATCAAGAAAATCTTTCATGAAGACATTATCTATACTGAATAAGTGTCATTATTTAATATAATGTTGTATATTAATATATTTCTATCTTATGACATGGTGCCAAGAACAGTGATTCAAAATGCACTATCCTACAGGATGCTGTTGTAAGGAAAACAAAATTTAAATCCATATGAAGTTCTTCTAATGCTGTTGCCTTATTATTCTCACAAATTTATTGTGACAACACATGGAAAACCTATCAAAGATGATGTACTTCTACATAATATCCAGTCTGTTCCAATGCCATCATGAGATATACACCTCCTCAACAGAACTCAAATATACCGCAGCAATACCTTATTTGCATCAGGTAGTAAAGGACAAGAACCAGAGAGATGATTTATGAGACAGTAAAGGCTAGCATAATACTTGAAGGTATCTCCAAATGCGTTTGTCTGCCACAAACAGCTCAGAATAGCAGATACTAGTTTGAAGATCATTAAGACTGAAATACACCTCTGGGAATATCAGTAGATAAACTTAGCATATTAATAGCTTTACATTTATAGAAGTGGAAGCTGCCTGCATTGATCCATTTCACAGTATCTTTGACTTCCTTCACTTCACTAGGATTTGCATGTCCTCAATTCTAACTCTTAACCCCACCCAGCAGTCATAAGAATATTAACTCTCCATTCTGTAGTAGGCAACTCCTGCCTATGTAGAAATGCCTTTTATTTTTAAATAAGGAAAATAAAAAGCATGCCAAGAGTTCAAATTTCTTTAAATCATAGAATGGTTTGGGTTGGAAAGGACCTTTAAGATCATCTAGTTCCAACCCCTCTGCTACAGGCAGGGATACCTCCCTCTAAACCAGGTTGCTCATAGCTCCCCCCAGCTGGTGTCTCATGAGAGCAGAGCAGAGGAGCATAATCTCCTCCTGTGACCTGCTGGAGGCACTTTTCTTAATGCAAACCAGGATACAGTTGGCCTTCTGGGCTACAAGCACACAATGCCAGGACACGCTGAATTTCATCAACACTCCCAAATCCTTCTCCTCAGGGCTGCTCTCAAGTCATCCTCTGCCCAAACTTTACCTGAGTTTATGAACTACAAACGAGATCATGTGTGATGTAGGTACTTGTCTAACTTGATCTCACAGCATTTAAATTATTTAGGATTCATCCAGGAGAGGGAAGCTGGACAACTCAGTATGAACTAGTTGAAACCAAGTTGTGTGCCCTCACAGACTCTGATACCTCACAGACTTCTGAATGAATGCCATAGAACACCTGAAAATAGGATTTAGAAATCTAAATTCACCTGTGAATCCACTCTGAGCACAGTATCAAGGAAAAAAAAAAAAAGAATATTATAGGAAAAAAACAAACTGCTGAGAAAATTCTTAGTAAACACTTTCCATTTGATGCCTATATTACTTATAACTCAAGCTCTGAGACAGAGAGGTTAACTAAAAGACACTTACTTCCCTGAGAACTGGATGAGGCTATTGCTTACACTTTCTCTCAGTGTAGAAGTGCTTGGATCATAAGGCTTATCCTGATCTGTAATTTTGCTCTGATGATCGGCACCTAGAGTATCCAGATGAGTTATCCATTAAGCAAAACACTGTATCAAGTTAATCTTTTGAGAAGAGAGGAAGCCCCTGTAGGATCCATATTTTTCCATTTCTTCATGTCTGTATTCTATCTGTGCCACTGTTCCTGCAATGGCAATTACCTTCTGTCTTGCTCCAATTTATGGGAGGGAGAGGAGGTTCTTTGAAATATGTATGCCTGGCATGAGATTAAGAAACAACAGTTCAAATGTTGGTCCAACCAGTTTATTACAAATGTTAATAAGGGAGATGAAGAAAGGGGAGGACGGACACTATTACAGATTGGGGTGATGGGGAAGGGAAGGCAAGCAATAGAAAAGATAGAAAGAAGCAAGAATTGCATAAAGCAGGGATAGTCACCACCAGGATCTGGCAGTAGTCCCATTGCACGACGTTCTGGTGGTCTGAGGCCAAAGGACAGGAGCAGCGAGGTTGGTCTGGGGCAACAAGAGGGTGCAGGTACCGGGTGGGTCCAGGAAGAAGCCACAGAGTACGCTCGGGAGGAAGCAGCAGGGCTCAGGTAGCAGGCCCAGGGAAGTCTGTCAGCATACGGTCCATAGTGAGGGATCTGACGGCAGAAAACCCTCTCCTCATGGTTGTTGGACCCTCTTTTATCATCTTTTTTTTTCCTGCCTACCTGACATCCCTGAGTGCTTGAGCAAGAGTCATGTGCATACCTCCTGAGATGGCCATCTTCCTCGAAATAAGTCCACACAAAAGACCGTTTCCTGGCCATTATCAGCAGCTTATCACTCTCTTGTTGCCCCTGGCCTTGTCCATCTGTGCTCCTTAAAGGATTTCACAATCCTTAGCCAGGACCTGTCCATCAGTGTCCTCCAGACAGAAGATTTCTCTACCTTTGCCCAGGACTTGCCTGGACTTGTTCCTCAGCAAACTTTGAGTCAATCATATAAAAGAATAATCTCTTACACCTTCTACGCTCATTTCCTGTTCACAGAAGACTTCAGAAATGATAAAAGACTACCATTTAGAAAATACTGAGTGTAGCACCTCACTAGTAAGTCATGAGACTATCCAAATCAAAGCAAAATCTGATTCACATCTCAAATTATTTTAATTTACTCCTTTACACAGTATACAATTTAACAGCTGCAGTTCTATCTATTCCATAGCTATGTAATGTAGTAGATATACAGCCTCAGAAGAAAGCAAAACTCACTGTTCTCTCCCCAGTTACTACTTTTACTGTTTTGAGCATCTCCAGCACCTATTTTTGCTTTGTTCCCACATAATAGTTCATCTACCTGTTCTCTTACGTAAGCATCAGCTCTTAAACAATTTCAGACTTAGTCATATTGGCTACTCTGAAGTACAGTCTGCACACTAGTCCATCTCAACCAAGCCTTTAAGATGCAGAAAGTGGATACAGATTAAAAATATTTAATTCCCAGAACTTCTCAACTCACAGTTGTATGCATTTTAATTCATCAGTGGGCCTTTGAACTCATACAGCGTGAACAAAACTTATGTGCTTGACTCTGAGATTGGAAGTCTGAGCTGGAGACATACAAGTATTTAAATGTTTAATTTTGAAGCCACTGTGGTGTACCAGATTATGGGATAAGAACAGAATAAGGCATTTGATTTGGTGAGGGAAAGCAGACTGCTGAAATAGCTGATGCTAAATGTCTGTGGAAAAAAACCTCACCTCTGATCTGTTGAATACACTGCTGAATATCCTGCAGCTTTTAAACTTACTCAGAATCACCACTACATACTCATTGTATCGATTTCTCCTTGTTATTATGACTATAAGAACCAAGAACTGATCTCCAGTAGAATATGGATGATATTTTTTTTCCCTCACCAATAAAACTAAAAAGATTAAAAGCACATGGTGAGAGGAAGTGATTAGTATAGATCAGTAAATTATTTGTATGTAATATCTTCATAAAACTCAGAAATTCATTTTTACCTGATTTACATTTAATTTTAAAACTGATTCAATAACACAGTCACAAAGCACTGTGGAAAAGCCACACAATGCATAATAATAGGAAGTTAGATGCAAGTTGAAGGCGCACTCAGAAGGAAAAGGCATACTGCTGAGAAATATCAGTTTGCTAATACAGAGATATGGGCTTTTCTTTCTTCACTTAGACTGCAAACACCTTTTCATGGATAGTTACATACTTCAGACTTTTCTACCAAAAAAAAGTGTCTTAACATAGTGTTGCAACTTAATTAGAATATAAAGGAAATGAAAATAATAGTTTCTTCGGTTACTTTAAATAAACCTATTTCTCTGTCTACAAACGCTGTTATTGGCCGATTCTTGGAAGAAATATTGTTACAAAGATCTAACTGTGGCAGCTGCAATTCACAGTTGCAAAACAAGTAGTGCAATCAAAGTAAGTTTGCTAATAGACAAAGCAAGCAGAACATATTTAAAATTCACATTAAATACAAAATATGTTTAAATGCAGGGAAGCCTTAGTACAGGATGCCTATTGAGAAATGTGAACATCGATCTGCTAGTGTAACTTAAACTTCAGAAATACTGTGATAGTTCTTTTACTGTCTTAATTTGTACAACCGGCTCAAATCCTCTAGAAGACATATTCAGTATAAGGTTCACAAAGGAGGACAGCCTGTTTTTAGTTATTCTCCATGAACATACACTTCGCTCTGTTAGATCTACTGGAGATTGACTTAGAGCACATGGGGCAGTTTCACACTGATGACTAACTAAATTCCACCATATTGCTCTCTTCTCCCCTTCTCAAAGAAAACACAATGAAATAGGACTCTAGTTTTGAGATAAGGAGAGGGCAGAAAAGACTCAGCACTGAGAGACTGCAGGAGGTTGATGTAATTCATTTCCTACTGATAACAGACTAGAGCAGTGAGAACCAGAAGCAAACACTTTCCTTCCCCTGTCCTCTACCTCCTCTCTCAGGAAGAAGCCCACAGTGCTTCGTCTCTTAAACTCCTCCATGGCCACTCTGCCCCTGCTCCACACAGGATCCCATTCTTCCCTAGCTGATCGCATGTAGCCTTCCCTCAGGCTGCAGCTCTCCCAGAACTGCCCCAATGCGGCTCCTGCCCTTCATGCACTGCTCCAGCACTGTGCCCACAGGCAGTCACTCCCTCTGCCCGCTGCCCCAATATGGGCTGCAGCTCCAGCTGCCCAGCCAGATCTCTCTTCAGCCTGATCTCCCAGAGCACACCCAGTGTCGCTAATGACTCCAGCTCTGCCAGTGACAGGTCCCCTTGGAGCAGCTGGAGCTCTGCTCTGATGTGGGGCAGTGCTGGGCTCTGCTCACTGAGGCCACCCCTACAGTTCTCTCACTACCAAGACCTTGCCAATAAGGCATACTGTCAATAAATGCAATGAATACCATTGTTAAGGGTCTTATATTAAAGGCGGATTATAAAAATCTTTAAGTAAACTTTGTGTCAGCCTTCGTGCTAAATAATTTACTAATGTGTTTTCCATCAGAAAAAAATACCATACTGCATTGCATTAAGTAGCTAGAAGAATGAAGGGAGAACTTAGCATTTCTCTGGTCTTTCTGTAGACCTTCTCTTCTGCTCTAGATCGTATTTGTTATTGAAAAGAACAGAGTATCAGGTTTGATTCAATGAAGAAAGAAATTTATTTGAAGAGTAACAAGCAGTTTTTTCTTCCTCCGTGACAAGAAATGGTGTCTATCAAGGTTATAGATTAATGCAGTTTTCTTCAGTTTAAATTTACCACCAAAGGAAATGGGAGATATCTATATTTTACTCAGATTTGTCCTTATTTTCTCAATTTCTGCTATAATGAGCATAAACGTATGGATAGAATTTAATTATATCTTCCCTGTAAATTGAAGTAGCAATTTATTATCCCTAGTAACAATTACAAGAGTCAATACATAACACAGTTTTGTTACTTATTCCTTTGTGAATACTTTATAGTTTTAAGACAAAGTCAGTAGGAAAGAAAGAATCATTCTGTTGATTAGCTTGTATGTTTAATCAAATTTCTTTTGAGTTTAGTTGTAGTCATTGTCTTTCATAGATCATGACTCTCAGTGATCCGAATTTTTGAAGTTTAGGAAGGAGATTTCAAACAATTATGAGAAATATTTGGATCTGGGGATAAATATGCTTAATATGTACTATATGCACCAGATTTTAATAAAGAATAGAAAAATAGCAGCAGAACACCTATGAGAAATTTTAAAGGAATTTAAACAGATGAAATAGTGGACTAATAAAGAAAAAGATGCTGGAGACTGGTATTTTACTTCCCTTTATTTTACTGTAGCTAAAGCGGTCATTATGACCTCATGATGGCTTCTTTAGAACCTTCTTTTTCATTATCCAGTGTTGCTATTTTAATTACTAGCTTTGCTGTTTTTTTTCTTAGATATGTCACTCCAAAGGATAGGTGTGAATATTGATTATGGAGAGATTTTTTTGTTTGAATTGGTCATAATTAGCAATCAAAGCAAAAATATAATCTAGAGTACAAGAAAGACTTTAAAGCATAATACAGGGAAATGCTTTTTTTTTTTTTTTTTTTCCTCTTGGCAGCTTAAATACCTTGTTTTCCTCTAAACTTATTGAAGAAAAAAAAAAAACACCAAAGAATCAGTTTACTGAAATTGAGATAGTTCTTTCAGATACTGCACTTCACAAAGCAATGTAAAGTTTACCACTGAGAACACGATGGGAAGCACAACAGTGACAGCAAAGCAGCAAGATCCCAGACTGCAGTGAGTGACATCTCAACAACTCATGCAAACACAACAGCAATAGGCATAAAAAATAAAATAATTAAAAAAAAATAAAAAAAAACACATACCTTCATAAGGCCCCGGGTATGCAGGGATCACTAGCATGATCCCTTTGCCTGAGCTGCAAACCCTTAAATGATGTCTGTGAAGAGTTGGATCCTGGCTCCACCCCCTCTAGTCACTCAGCTGCATTGCATGCACCTGAATGCCCCTGGGTTGACCCTGCCTTCCCACCAGGTGCTCTGTCACTGTTTCAGGCCATGACTTAGCATTTTCACTACACTATCTGTGAAGTTATCAATCATGCTTTCTTTTCAAACTTGAGGTAATATTTTAAAGTTCTGTAATTGAAAGAGATTGCTCCATGCTTTCTACAGGTTGCTCTTTTTTTTTATTATTATTTTTTTGGTGGTGTTAAAACTGTTATAGTAGATAAGTCTGAGTTAATACATTTAAATGCAGAATAACTATGAGGTGTAATTCAGATTTCTGTGCCTTAGTGCACTCAGTGGGGATCTAATTTAAGATAGATGTATCTATTTCTATTATAGTAAACAGAGAAAGAAAAAGTAATGTTAAATACCATTTTGTATAGGCGTACCCTTGAAGAGTTGTGTGAATCAACTGCACAAGTGCTTGTATCTCCTTACTGACTACAAGTGAAATTCTGTTGATGATTAAAATGAAGTGAAACATCTTTTACAAATCTGTATTTTACATCTAGCCTCCTATTTCTGTGTCTTCTTTCAGGAAAAAAAACTATTTTGCCTAACATCAAGTGAACTTAAACATGAGTTCTTAGAGCTGCTTTTTACTCTGCCACATAGAACTGCTAGAAAAATTCATATGAGAAAGAGCTTTCTGATGAAGGCATAATTGGTATAGCAGAAAGTAATATGAAAAGAGCTAGTAACTGGGAGCTGAAGAAAGATGACTTCCAACAATAGGAATAAAAAAAAAAGCTGTAACCATCAGTTTCTAAAATTCTTGCTGAGACAATTAATACAACTGTGTTTAAACAGAAACCATGAACTAAAGTATTCCTACATAGAGCATGTGAACAGAATGATCACTTTGAAGGCATGCTCTGCTAACAATAAAAAGCTGAGATCTAATTCTTAGATGTATGCTACGTCCAGGAAAGACATAGACCTGTTGGAGTGCATCCATAGGAGTGCCATAGAAATGATCCCAGGGGTGGAACACCTCCCCTGTGAGGACAGATTGAGAGAGCTGGGACTGTACAGTGTTGAGAAGAGAAGGCTCTGGGGAGACTTAGGAGCAGCCTGTCATTACGTAGAGGGAGGCTATGAGAAAGAAGGGGCAGATTCTTTAGTAGGGTCTGTTGTGATAGGACTTCAGGAAATGGTTTCAAACTAAAAGATTGGATTTAAGAAAAAAGTGTTTTAGGATAAGGGTAGTGAAGCTCTGGAACAGGTTGCTCAGGGCTGTGGTGAATTCCCTGATCCTGGAGCCATTTAAGGTCAGGCTGGGCAGGGCTTTGAGCAACCTGATCTAGCTGTAGGTGTCCCTGTTCATTGCAGGGAAGTTGGACCAGGTGGCCTTTAAATGTCCCTTCCAACTCAAACAACTCTATGATTATATGAATCTATTAATATAGTAAACTTTTGCAATTTTTTGTGAATGCCTCGATGTAACAGTTGCAGAATTCATCTTTTTATTACTCTCTTAGACTTTTTATTATTAAAGTTAGAAAATAAAAAGAAGGCTAACTTAAAGTATGAAAATCAAATCTGGAAAAATGAATGAATAAATGAAATATTATAGAGTAATACAATTGATGCAGACTATTCCTCATCCTCTATGTGGAGAAATCAGAATATCTGAGACAGATGTTGCATAAGAATCCAAATGGATAATAAATGTGAAAGGAAGAAAATGAGGTTGCCAAAACTAGATAGCAGTTAACAGTCTACTTGTGTACCTTTTTGTGTGAGAGGCATATAGGCTCCAATGGAATTTGATTAGCGTATTTGAAAATTTCCATCTACTGGAGTATGACAACATGAGAAGGAATTGTGTATCAGGAACATCCTTTCTTCTGTTGTCTCAGTGTATTGTAGCAATGTACAGAATTGAAAAAGACTCGAAGGGGACAGAGTGAAAGATATAGATAGGCTTTAAGTCTTTTAAAATACATCGTCCTATCCCAAATGCTACTTGAGTGATGTACTGCACTGGGAACACAGCACAACAAATATAGCTTTTCTAAGTGCAACAGTCTATAAGCAGGACAAGAAATAACACCATAAAACAAAGTAGATTGCAATGCTTCAGATATTTTTCTTTTTTTTTTTTTTTTTTTTTTATGAAAGGTACTGGCTCCCAGCTAATCTGAAGTCCGATGGCCAAAAATGTAGCTAAGAATTATCATTTACTGCCACTCCAAAAGCCTCTTCCTTTGTGTCTTGTTCATACTTCTGAGAGTAATAGTTGGTAAATGTAATGAGTCTACAATATTGTTCATGAGGATTTATGATCAATTAACTTGTTGCCACTGCAATTGTAGAACGGCCAGCTGTCTAAGCTGTTGTTATAACCTAAGGTGTAATATTCCTTTTTGGTTTCAACTTCTTGAAACATCTTTTTTTCTTTTTTAAATCTTGAGATTTCTCATTCTTTTCTGAAAGACAGAGTTTATTCAAAGACACAAGAACATAAAAAGAGAAAAAGAAAAAGAAAAAAGATAAAGAAAAAGAAAAAGAAAAACAAAAAGAAAAAAGAAAAAGAAAAAGAAAAAGAAAAAGAAACCTGATACTGCACAGATGTTTCTCTCTGCAGAATATGCAAGATGAGAACATTTGGTTTTATCTGGAAAATCGTGACTATTTTTTAAAATATGTTATTCTTAATGTCAAACTGGAAGTGAAAGTAAGCACTAATAACGTATATGAACTTGTATTCGTATATAATAACAGTAACAAAAGTCAAGGCTGCATCGAAGTTGTGGAGAACAATGAAGTTAGAGTATAAATGTAAATTCTTCTGGCACTAGAAATGTATGGAAGATTGATCTGTTGATTAAGCTGAGGAAACCATTCAGGCAGCAATTCTTCTATTATAGAAAATAGGAAGGAATAATATATGCCTCATTGAGCAGTCTAGACCCTGGTTAAACTTCAGAGTCATTTGTCGCTTCTCAAAACCAGACAAATGTTCACTCTGCCAAGAACATTACTTAGATGAAAAGTACTCAAGGATTTCTAAATCATTCTTTTCTCAACATCTCTCAGAAGTTAGGATACTTCTTTTCAGGCTTCTTGTCTATGAGAGTTTGTGTTCTTCAGATGAATTATTAATATTGACTCAAGTTCAGCTCCAGAATCAATATGTAGCAGTATCGGAACATCAGAGAAAACTTTATTTGTATATTTATTAATCACCTAATCAATGCAACAAATTTAATGTTAATAGACAATAATCGATTAAATAGGAATTTATAATGTACTATATTGTATTCAAGGTGATAATGCTGTGATACTTAAAGTGTCTCTTTAAATGTAAAATAATTATTCAATTTTATTTTCTATGAACCTGATACAAGACAACATACATTAATAAACTCATGTTACACTGATTACTGAACAGAAGTGGAATATATTCAGTCGAGCATCAATCAATACACCCAGAGTACCCCACCCAGATCACCCTATGCTTCCATCATTCTGAGGGTCTTCTCCAACCCAGACGACCCCGGGGTTCCGTGATTCTAGCAGTCTTCTCCAATCTAGAACACCTTACAGCTCCAAGATTCTAAGACAATCTTTACCCTCCAATTCCACCACTCTAAGAGAATCTTTTCCAACCCAGATCACCCCACAAATTCCGCATGCTAAGAGGGTCTTTACCCCATGGTTCCATCATTATGAAAGGAATGCTCTTGTGATTATCTGATCTGTTTGATTCCTGAAGATAGGAAGCAAACAGCAACCAGTCTATGGTTCTGTGAATAATAAGCACAGTACATATTGAACTTTGATAACAATTAAAAAAAAAATTGGAGATCAGGAATTTTAGGAAGCTCTGCCAGATGCAAATTCAGATACAAGTCATTTGTTTAGGGAGTGTAGGAGTAAAAATTTTGAAATGGAAGACTTTTTGCACTACTTTAGTAATATAAGTAACAGAAAAAGAGAGATTTGAGCTAATAAATTTTCTACTAGGTGTAAAAAGTACCTCAGGAATCAAAAGAATATTTCACATTTAAATTTTTGTCATAATACTCTTTATCTTATTCAAGGAGGAATAGATAATTGATAGTAAGTAGCTTTCCAAATCTTCCTTATTTTCCTCTTATTTTAGTGTCAATAGGAGAGAAAAATGTGTATTTTATATAACATATTCTAAAATTAATTCTATACATACTGTATAGCTGAATTCAAGTGTGTGTAATAGTTTAACAGATGTGAAAAAATACATATTCAGATAATAAATACTCTCTTCCAGTGCTTAGTTGGTTTAGAGTGGAAGATGCCTTTTGGCTAGAGATGAGATGAGTCAGACTTTGAATGAAAATCTGAATATATTAATGTAAATTACTGAATAAAGATATGGTCCTTTTCAACCTAGGCCATTCTATGATTCTATGATCTTCTGTCTAGTACGAAGCTTATGCTGAATTTTAGAAAATTGTTCTATAGGTGTTCTAACTCTCACAATGTTATCAAGCAGGCTACTTAGCAGGAAAAAAAAATAAAACCTTTTATTTCTTGTTGTCTTGCATTACAGTTTATTACAGTGATCTATTTTACTCATGTTTCACTTCCGTCTTTTTTTTCTGGCAAACATTTCTGTTGTAGGTGTAACACACTGGTTCATGCACTAAATTTTAACACGTGATGAGCTGCTCTCAGTTTATGGTGGTTTAAGAAATCTGCTATAAAATCAAGCAGCCATAACTTCAAGTATTGGACTTATTATAGAAAACAAGGCAAGAGAATTTGAGGATTTAGTATGGGATACTATGTATTTATTAAGGAAATGTGTAAGACATTACAAAAAGATTGAGGAAGCACCAAAGGCAGAGAAAGAGTAGAATCAGGATAAGATGGACAAGCATGGGAAAAGAGAGGGATAAAGGGATAAATAGGCTTGATCACACATAAAGAGATGGCTGGTTACTAGTCTGGTCTGGCTGTGCCCTGCACTTGATTAATGCAGTTTGTCCTGTCCAGTGCGGAAACTCTGTGAATTCCTGTATATGGGGCTCTGAGTGTCAGCACGTGGAGTGAAGCCAGGGATCACAGTGGTCCATGTCCATGGGAATGTCAGTAACTGGGGTGTGTAAGTGCTTACATCAGTGTGGGTAATCACTGTGAGCAAGTTGGACAAGTCAGCATGTAGCATAAGAGACTTTGGAGACAAGTGTTGGGCTGAATATTGAATAGAGCAACTAGTACAAGAGTTGGTCGGTGGAGAGACCAGTGGGTACAAGACAGCTCCTAAAGGCACCATGGCATGTTGTAGTCAGAATCATAAAATGGATTGGGTTGGAAAGGACCTCAAGGATCATCAGTCTCCAACTGCCCCTGCGACAGGCAGGGCCACCAACCTCCACATTTAATACTAGAACAGGCTGCCCAAGGCCCCGTCCAACCTGGTCTTGAACACCTTCAGGTATGGGGCATCCACAGCCTCTCTGAGCAACCTGTTCCAGCACCTCACCACTTTCATAGTAAAGAACTTCTCCCTGATATCCTAAATCTTCCCTCCTTCAACTTAAAATCATGTCCCCTTGTCCTGCTGTTTTCTACCCTTTCAAAGAGTTGACTCCTCTCCTGTTCATAGGCTCCCTTTAGGTACTGAAAGGCTGCAGTGAAGTCACCCCACAGTCTTCTTTTCCCCAGGCTGAACAAGCCCAGCTCCCTCAACCTGTCCCCATAGTGGAGGTGCTCCAGCCCTCAGATCATCTTTGGGGCCCTCCTCTGGACCCTCTCCAACAGCTCCCTGTCTTTCTTGTACTGGGGGCCCCAGACTTGGATGCAGTACTCCAGATGGAGCCTCACAAGAGCAGAGTAGAGAAGGACAATCACTTCCCTGTTCCTGACGGCCACCCCTCTTCTGATGGAGTTGTTCAGGTTGGACAGTTGTTCTTCTAATGGAGCCCAGGATACCATTTGCTTTCCTAGCTGCAAGAACAGACTGCTAGCTCATGTTATGTTTTTCATCCACCAGGGTCCCCAGGTCCTTCTCTGTAGGGCTATTCCCAAATATTGTTCCTCCCAGTCTGTATTTATGCCTAGGATTCCTCCAGCCCAAGTGCAAAACCTTTCACTTTGCTGTGTTGAACCTCATTAGATTCACCAGGGCCCACCTTTTGATTCTGTTGTGGTCAGCTACTGGTAAAGGCGTACATCTGGACTAGCTACCAGAGAGACCAATTTCAGTGTGTGTGTTTCAAGGTAGCTGGAGATTAAAAGATCTAAGGGCCAAGTGATGTGTTGATGGAGGCCAGTTACTGAGGAGAAACCATGGTTTGTGTTGTAGATCTGAGTACCAGCAAGAGGAATATGGCTGTGGCCACAGAGGTTAGTACGCCCAGGTGCCAGCAATTGGGGACAATGAGATCCAGATGCAGTTGGAGAGACTTTGTCCAAGCCCCGCTCCTAGAGGGTTCCACTTTATGTACAGTGTATGTATGTATTTACGTGAATGGACTTTCATCCTGTTAACCAGAATGAGGAACAGGACGAGGCTGTCAATGCTCTATGTTTTTATCTGTGAGATGTTTTCTGTCTCTGTTCATCTGTATGGCTGACCACATATAGATGTATACATGTATTGAATTCATGCTCATTCTAGTGACTCTCTAGCCCTGGAACACAGCACTGAGGCAGCCTCATGTCTATTGAGATTCAGCAGCTCCCAGTGTAGTCTCTTTTTTCCCATGAATAAACTAGATGTCTTTCCCAAGACCTTATAATCATCGTCTATAACTTAATCTCAGTCAGATGTTTGCCAAATTGCATAAATTATTGTCAGTTCTTTTTTAATATATAGATGTAAGTTTTGGAACAGGTCACATATTTTCATGCATTTGAATATTCTGAAATTTACCTCTAGAACAGACAATAAAACTTTTATAATCTATGCATATTCTTGTCTTTTCAAAACACTACAATTCATCAGTATGGCAAGAAGTGTTACATATTACATTCTTTTTGAAATATTTTGTTGGATACATAAAGCTTTCAAATATAACAGACTAGCACAAAATACTCTAAGTACATAAATGGTCACTCTTATTTAGTACTTTGGTAAACACATAAAAGGCTATGCATAGACCATGATAAAACTTAAGAAAGAGACTTAAATGTATTTCTTTAAATGTACATCACTAAGATTTGAATTTATTTGACCATGTAAACCTAAGGAGAATGT
Organism: Gallus gallus; assembly: GCF_016699485.2. Classification (NCBI taxonomy): domain Eukaryota; kingdom Metazoa; phylum Chordata; class Aves; order Galliformes; family Phasianidae; genus Gallus; species Gallus gallus. The sequence goes on along the minus strand of NC_052534.1, from coordinate 89,903,430 downwards.
ATTTAATTAAACCAAAGAGCAGACAGGGATGTGGGTACTTCAGTAAAAAGCACTTAGTAGTAGTTAGGTAAAACTCTCCAGAAATTTTGTCACAAAAGGCAACTAAATATTTAAAAGCAAATGAATAAATAATAGGCTGGCATTCTGACCTTTTGTCTGAGGAAATAGCTCAGAAATGATCTTCTACTTTTCAGATGAAAAAAACTAACATGATTTCATCTTAAAAGAATGTAGTAACACTTCCTAGATTCACTCTATTCATCTGAGGTGTTATTTAAATATCACCATCAGTAAGACTGTTTTGTCCTTTAAGTATTTCTTTATTCTCCATGTAAAACTGCATGGAAAAAAACTGTAAGGAGCCCGGTCTCTAAAACAGCAATTAATTAAATAAATAAATAAATAAATAAAAAGGCAGTACCATCAATGCATATGTAATAAGGTATTAAATTAACATTAGTGAGAACAAGCACAGTCATATCACATTTTACGGAATATTATTATTATATCACTGTATGATAATTATTAGTGAAAAAAATCATTAGGACAGTTTTTATCTTCATTATTGTAGTAAAAAAATTTTAATTGCTTTCTATCAAGATGTATTTCATGCAGTCTTCCTGTCTGATAGGTACTGGGGAAAAACCTTTTGTTACCCTCTGGCAGTACTTCATTCATATGCAGAGAGTAGCACCTCTTGCTCTTGAAGTAGTTCTCTTCTGAATCCCAACGGGATAGGCTTAGCAACAGTGTAGTTCAGGCATCACTTAACTGGTTGTGCTTAGATATAATGCAAGCTGGCTGCTTCTTAACAAACTATGGAATTCAGCCTAAGACTATGGCCACATTTCTTGCTTCTGTTTCAGTGTTGTAAATGTTGGACATGTCTGTTCTAGTAAACACCTATGGATTTTAAAGTATTGTAAGAGTATAGGGCTTATTATCTTAAAAAATTGGGATATATAGTTGGTAAATAGATTTTATGCTTATATTTTTTAAATCAGGATCTTCAAAGCTATGTCTCTGCTGTTCTGAAAGTGTACCTCAGATCTTGATAGCCATTGCACATCCTGAATCCCACCTACAATGTTACCCTGTAGGAATAGAAATGGAAGGCTTTCATGAAATTGTAAAACTCATATTACTGTAAATAAATTAGTCTCAGGTTTATATATAATTTTCAAATCAAGACATAATTTTAAATCATATAGAAATAAAATTAAAATATGTAGATATAGTGTGTTTAGTCATAAATCTTTTAACCTGGAATATGGACCAATTTTTATTCATTTCAGGAATGGCTAAAGAGACGTTATCTGAGAAAAAATAAAATAAAATAGAACAATGAAGCATCATTGCATCTAACTTTATCAAAACACTATGACATGCACGCAGTAGTTTCATATTATTTTATTAAATACAATATTTTCTGAAGAGATTAATACTGCAAATCCTACAGGTCCTTTTCATCTGTTCCCTCTATTTCTCTTGTTAACTAGCTGAAGTACTTGACAAGGCTTAAAGCAGTTTCTGTTATATTTCTCCAGTCAGTTATATAGCACAAAGATGCAGTATTGTAATGTCTGACCTCAAAAGTCCTTATAAAACATCATTGTTTTTTGCTGTTTTGTTGCAAACATTCTGTCAAACTCTAATCAATCTGTTTTAATATCAAAGGAAGCTTTCTTCCAGGTATACTCATGTAAGTGCAAACGTAGGAACTTTTGACCTTTTCTTATCTCACACTGGTGCTTCTTCTTTCTGACTTTGCCCTTGCTGGCTTTGCTTTCTTTAGGATCTGTCAGCATTTCCAGCATGCTTCTACCTCTCCCTAAAACTCTGAATGTTCTTTTCCAGAGAGTTATACTGTAACTGTCTGGCCTGATTTGCTCTTCTTTTAAATTTATTCTGAGTCAAGTTCTCTTTTTGTACAAGACTGTCAGGTTAGTGGAAAAAAATGTATTTCTGTTCTTTTCAAAAACCTGACCTGAATGACGCTTTCTCTAATTTGACAGGCAGTGCCAAAATAAAGATTGTTGGCTTTCCTTCCTCTTATTAAAAATGTAGGTGCCTCTATCTTGTTCACACAGACATTTTCAATAAACTTAAGACTTCTGGAGCATCTGCAGTAGACTTACCATGGAGGAAATTTCTTTTGTGTCAATCTTCCTTTGTAATTCTAAATAGAGTTCACACACAGGAGCAGATTCCTCCTGGTATAGTTCCACTCCTTGAAGTATATCCTTACTGGTCTGATGATACAGACAGTGAGTGTCAGAGGGCACATTAGAAAAAAAAGTCAGCCCCAAATGTGTTCTGGAACTGCACAACCTTACTCAATAGTCCTGTCTTTTCATCGCTGAAAGTCTGTAACAATGGCAGTCTGAGGAAGTATCAAGGCAATTGTGCCAGGATGATAAAACCTCTTCTAGGTGACACATTAATGGTCTTATCTTTCATCATGATAATCATACTGATAGCTGTTTACATTGAGCTAACCGGCCGGAATTGCTCGTGGTCAACCAGGAGAATGAGGAATATGCTTACAATTCCTTTTTCAGGATACATTAGAAATAAATCCTAAATTTTTATTTGTCTAGTATCAGCTAAAATAGTAGCTTTCACTGGGCAGACTGAAGAGAGGTTGGTGTGACATAGTCCTAAATAAGAAGAAATTTGCAAATGTTTGAACCGCTACTGATGGTAATGCACTGTCTAAGCTATGTAGTTAAAATCCTCTAGTCTGATCTGTATGTTTATCTTTGGATGTAACTAGATTCTCACTAGGGAAATCACAATCTTGGATATGCAGTTTTTCCTATGAATCTTGTAACCTGGCAAATTTTTAAGTGTTGTTGCAATAGGCACAGACAGATTAGGTTTCCTTTCCCACTCTTGCATACAATTTATTTGTTGAATGGAGTAGTACACAAATATACTTCTTTTTTAATACAGATCCGTGGGATTTAACTAGCTAATATGATAAGTACCCCATATTTCAGACACTGTTGCCAGGTATGTTTTCACTTATTTCTATAAATCACTGACAGCATAGATTTGTATTTTCATACAAGTCTCATATTTTTCCTTGCTAGAATCCAATACAAGCCAGCCAGCGTGGAAAAAGTATGATTTTATCTCTACTGCTTGAATTTGAAGAATTATTAGATGTATATAAGCATTAAGTAAAAAGTAATGAGCAAGTGGAAGAGCTGAAGGGTAACTGATCCTGCATTAATGATAGTGTTTGCTGTGAGGTCATTAAATTAATAACGATTAGTAGCAGAAGTAAGGTCAGAACTCAAAATACAAAGCTAAATGCTTCATTGATTGATGAATATAATACTTAAGCCAAACTCCTTTAGACCAAATGGAATGGTGTTCATGTGTATGTATTGAGGAATGCATTATTTCTGTGATATTTTCTTTTCAAATCAGGGAGAGAAAAGGGAAAAATCAATGAGTAAAAGGAAGAGAAAGGAACAAAAGGGAAAAAGGAAGGGGGTAAAAACTCTTCAATATCAACAATGTTTTCAGGTACAGGCTAAAAGCTAGTATTTTCCAGTCTTCTATATGGGTTTTAAGTTCTAACTTTGAAATACTTTGGAGGTAATTCACAAAAGGTGACATTTTATTGGTCTTATCTAAATCTTCTTGCTCAGAAGACATATGATGTCATATGAAGACATATAATTTCTTCATACATTTTGAATTCTTTTTGTTTGTTTATTTTTTTCAGCTGACTATTTTACACGTAACTGGTAGATTTTTTTTATTTATTTCATTTTACTTTGTATGTCTGTACTGTCTAATCCTTCTACTTGCTAAAGAAGTAACACATTTCTTGGAGATATGTAATTCACAGTTGTGCAATTAGTGATGTTATTCATGACCAACAATGGTAAGTTTATATTAGTAGGTGGAATGAAACTCCCTTATGTATACATTATCTTCTTCAGTTTTCTAACTCACTTAGTTTTCTGTTGCCCCCTTTCCTTATTTTTGTCCAAAGTTAGACATATATTTTTTCTTATTACTGTTGTTTTAACTTATTTATATTACATAGATACTGTTATTGATTTACGTATTATCTGTCTTATTGTGTTTAGAAGATTTTTTTTGTTTTTTTTTTCTTTTTCTCAAAAAGAGACCATCAGTAAACCAACACTTACCTCAAAGTACAAAACCTAAGTAATACTTGCCAAGATACTAATAATGAATTTTTATTTACAAATAAATACCACTTAACACTAAAAACACTTTGTAAGTTAATTGATCTCATCTACTTTGAAGAACAACTTCTATTTCCAAGGCCTATTATTTTAAATGTCAGGACCCTCTCCAGACTCTGGCCAAGGTCCAGGACACTGTTTTGGGCCCCCAGGAATCTCCTCACAGTGTTCCTGGCTCAAGACCTCATTTCAGTCTCCAGAGTCTTCACCCCCTGCTCCATCAACACCAGTCTCCAGCTGCCCACAGTAGTCCAGTCTGGCCATAGACACCACTCAGCTTGGTGGGGACCACATGTGGGCCCAAGTTCCAGCTCAGCCTCAGGTTATTTCCAGGGTTATTTCTCACACTGGTTTCCATTAACATGTCTGATGAGGAACCCCCATGTATCCCCCCATTCTGTTTACCTGGTCTGGTTTCTGCTCTTCCTCACCATCACCATCATCAAAGGCTGGTGATCTGAGCTCTCATCTGATCCTTACTAGGCCAAGGGTCTTTCCCCTCCCCTGGCTTGACCTGCAAGCAGAGTTACCCTGTTCAGCTCCCTGTCCCTTCAGGAGCAGACAGTCCTCCCCACTCCCTGATATGACATATGAGTGAAGGGCAAAAATAGTAATTATTCACAATTCCATTGATTTGTTGACAAGGAATTACATGACCATAACCAGTCAGAAACATAAAACATATTTTGCCAACCTGTCATTTTCTAATCCACTGTATGTCCCTCTCACTAGCACAGTGGCTACATCAATGTGTTGTTTCACTCAGAGCTATTGCAGTTCATTCAAAGGGTTTGTGAAATACAGCTTTGTATTTCCGTCATTTCTGTCTGTTCAGAAGAAAAGTCCCAAAGCAAAATTAGGAACATAATACCAGAGATACAGACCAAGATTTACCTATATCTGTGTGGGATTTTAAAAGGTGCATAAAAAGGAGAAATTTCTACAAACTCTTAGACAGCAACAGAAATTTCCTTCTTATCATCTGATTTCATAAATGAAAGAGTTGGCAAGATACTAGAACATATGAGAACAGATGGGCTTCTGTGAAAAGAAAGGATAAAGACAGTAAGGTTCAGAGCTCCTAATCTTAAAAATACATGCACCAACAGCCATAATAATGATATATGTCAGAGTAAGGATTAAAAAAATTAAATTTGTAAGTATTATCTCAATAACGTTTAGAAGTTATATATATATATATATATATATAAAAGCAAACAACAACAACAAAAAACCCACAACTTTTTGAATTCCTGATTATTCCTTCATCAAAGACCTCTGTCAGTTAGTCCAAAGAGATTTTTCAAAAGTCAAGAAAATAGTGAATGTTATGTAGACTATTTTTCTCTCTATTTTAAGCTACTCATCATCAACTTCAGAGCAACAACAAAGAGCAAAATGATTTATTTCTTCTGTTTTTCTTTTGTGGGTTCTTCCCACTTTTGAAATGACAATGTCATTTCTGTGTCAAAAGTGTCTCAGTAAGTCTGTATCAGCTGAAGCAGTAGTTGCAGTTTGATAGAATCATAACCATGAGTCACAGGGACTTTCAAAGGAAGTCTGTTGCAATAGTGGGATACAGTCTAAAATTGCTGTTAAATTGCACAGGAAAAGATGACACTATAGGTCAGCATCTCATATATGCTGGAACTATTTGTGTAAGATGAGATGTCATAGGAGATAGATAAAAATGACGATTTAAAACCATTCTTTTTATACAAGAGGAATGGCAAAGAGGTACAGACAGAGCACAGTACAAAGACTAGCATAGATAGGCTTTGTTTAATAAAATTAGTTTACTACTTCAGGCATAGTTGGACTATCATAACCAGATCGTCATTTGCTTTTATAGCTCTTATATGAAAAGTATAGGGAATACTATCTTTACTGTATATCTGACAATAAACTAATAATTGCAGTATCTGGAAAATACTGTATGGTAGATATTGCAATGTCCTGAAAAATTTCCCTTCCCTGTGTTTTCCACTTTCAATTTTTAATATTTCTTTCTGCTGCAAGTAAATTAAGTCTGTGGCTTTTAACTTTATCAGTGGTGGCTGTTCTTCCTTTCATATGAGAACATATCTAGTGAAAGACTCAGAAAAGCATGATATTAAACATTCCTTTGTTTAAGTATGTTGTGGCTATGTACGTAAGAATACACTAAACATGGGAAGGAATTTACTGTAGCATCAGAACTGATCATCTAACTTATATATATTAGAGTGGCCTGGATTTTATGGTATCTAGATAGCTCTCAGCCAAAGAACTACAAGGCAGCTTTGGTTACGAACCACTCTTAAAATGTAATTCAAATACATCTTTGCTCCAGATTACAGGAGAATTCAGTAATGTGCAAGTGGGTGCTCTGTATCGTTTGATCTTAATGCTGGAGAGCAGTAGTCCTAGTTTTTTTACATTTGCTACTACAGTGTAGCCTCACATTCCTCTGATTTTCCATATTTGTTTTATATTTTGTACCTGACTGTCCTTGTCTCTTTTATTCCTTCAGATATTTCTGAGCAATTTTAATCTCTATAAAATATTTTAAGAATACCTTAAGGATATTTGCGATACTGTGTAAGCTTAAAAAATATAGCACGGAAGCACACACATAACCAATGCATTATTCTGAACACTGTATGGATGGAGTCACACTGTGTTAGCCAGGTTATGAGATGAATCAGATATTACACTGATGAAAATCAGAACAAACTCTGCTCTCTGCAGTTGAAGTTGCATGACAGTAAGAAGTCACAGTGTTCTAATAAGTCACACCCGGAGTCATTGTTCTGTCATATGGACTGGGAGACAATTCTCTGACATTTGAAAAAGAATACATATGGCAGAGCAAATCAGAATTGCCACACAAGAGTATTCATGTGCACAGAAATACAGCGTTGGGCTTCAATGAAGCCTAAAAGATTACATAGCATTGCAGTTGCTATATTGTTTCTTCATTTTTGGTTCTTGGTTTAGATTCTGTCTTGGATTTCTTCACGACACTTTTTTTTACACTTGTTTCTTTCTTCTTCCCTTGAAATGCAGTGAAAGATGTTTAATTAAAGACTTTGGTTTTCCTCTGGTATCTTCTGTATGCCCTTAATGTAAGCAATGTACATGATTGACTAGACAAGAAAAGTTGTTACTTTCAGAGACATAGATCAATATTTACTTGGGCAATAAGGGAATTAGTATTTATTGTGAAGAAAATATTTTATCAGAAAGCCAAAGGAAATGTTAGGATATCATGGAGTAGCTGCCAACATAGCAAGATATAAACACTCATCTTGATGTCACAAAAGCAAGATTCCTAAATCCGTATCCATAATTTTTCACTTTAATTAAAACATCAACAATCCCAGTTGACTTGTGTAAGTGTAAACGTACCATTTAGATGTCTACTATGTTTTAAACAACAGTTTCTTCTTAGAGATTTAAAGTGGAACGTTCTTATGTGCTTTGTAGATGATAAAAAGAAGTATTTCTCTCATTTAATACATTTGGATTATGAGGTAAGCACAAAAGTAATTGTCATATTCTTTTTTTTTTTAAAAAAAGCATGTCTAATGAATTCTGTCAACCACAGCATTATTGTTTAACCTTAGAAGAAAATAGTCTGATTTTGAGACAACAAATGACTACCCAGATATATAAGCAAGACATATATATAACAGTTTTAAAGGAGCTTCCATAAGAGTCATAATACAAAAAAAAAAAAAAAAGCATTTTAAAAACAAAATGTTTCAAATTGAATGAACAGTAAATATTGTCTATTAAAAATAATTAATTTAAGCAAGTATATATGAATGTAATTTGGGATGAGGTTTTTCTGGTTTTTGTTTTGTTTGCTTGTTTGGTCTCCTCTTTTTTTCTTTCTTTTTTTTTTTTCCTAAACTCATTTTGGCCAGGTTTATTATGAAAGATTAATCAAGATAAGTACACACAGTTTAAAACTCTGTAATGTCATTGGTAAGGTTTTTATGAATTAGATTAGGAATCATGTGTTTAAGTACAATCACTTTTAATGAAAATTAGTAACTCTACAAACAGATCATTCAATTCTATTAAATTCTGAGTGTGTACATAAGATCTAAGGACAAGATGAGGAGTACTTTTAACTCCATGCATACTCCCAGTCTAGACCTTAGATCTTATGTACACACTCAGAATTTAATAGAATTAAGTCTAGACCACAAGTAATTTTATCTTACATTATATGAAATATGCAATATCTCATCTTTTTCTTTGTTCCTTCAGGCTCTCTGATTCCTTAGCTCCCTACCATTCAAGTATTGATGTCTAGGATATCTACCATCAGAGAACTACAGCTGCAAACTGCTTCGTCAGTGGAGTTTCATGGAAATTAATTTAGTTAAAATATACCCCTGCAAAGTTATCCAAAATTAATTTAATAGCTTTCAGTTAGACTTATGCCATAATGAATCTCTATAGGATCTGAAAAAGCAAATAAATAAATAATGGAACCTGCCTCAGCTAATGGAAAATCCTGAACAGTCTTGAATTAAATCTCTCCCCACATCAGATTGTCTACTTCAGTTATACAGAGGCACCTGTTTCCAATTATGGTCATAAGTGCTATGTTTTGATTAAATTATTGCTTATACAAGAAAAATGTGTAAGGATTCTCCCTAGATTTTACCTTCCATCCAGTGCTTGCATGGGTAAATGAACTTTGGATTTCTCTTCTGCCTAAGAGGACCTGAACCTACTCCATGACTTCTCTTTATCTCTGTCTACTGGAGCTGAAGTTCAACATTTGAACTACAGGGTTGTTCTGTCCAACATCCTATTACCCAATGGCTGTGGATATGGCAGGTTTGAACTAAAGCCTTTGGTGGCTTTAAAAAGCATTTAAATCCTTTCCCTCCTAGGTTTTGAACGTGCTGTCTACCACTAATGCAATCCTGTATGTACATAAGCATATATACAAAGGACAGGCTTCTATTTTCAGGAGCTGCTTTGAAGATAATAAAAATTTAATAAAGGTACACAAGGAAACATAAGATTTCAGAGCAGGCCTCATTAGTTTATTCAATTCCTTGATTAAAATAATCTCTCTTTCCAACCTTCCATCACTCTGAAGTTAGGTGCCAAACTCAAATTGTAAATGAAATTCATCAGTTCAGGCATATAAAATTATATATAGCTTTGTGGTACCTTGTATTGTGGTACTTTCAGTGTGAAAATAAAAACACTGGGAGAACTGTGCCCATGGCATTTCTTAACTTAGTGGTAAGTCTACTGTAACCTTTACTACATGTTATTTAAAATGTCTCTCTTGATCCCAGGAGGTGTTCAAGGCTGGGCTGGATGGAGCCCTGAGCAGCCTGATCTGGTGGATAGAAGGCCTGCCTACAACAGGGATTTCAAGCCTGACAGTCTTTAAGGTCCTCTCCAACCTAAGTCATTCTATGATAATGTGATCTAATTTGTGTTTTTTTGCTGGCAACATTCTTTGAATAGCATTACGAAGCTATAATGTGCTGTAGTATCTTTTAATCAGCAATTTGTTTTGTTGTCTTCGGATTCATCAGTCTGCAGTTACACGTATCGAAATAACACTTCTCATTTCTGTCAGCTCTTTAAATATGTGTCTACACCATGTTTATTGGACTTTTACTTTTGTGTCATTCAAAAACTAAGCGGTAATTCTCAGAATCATTGGCTAAGTAATGGGTACCAAAAGTTGCAAATAATGAAAAACTGATACCTCTAATACATTAAAAGGATATAGAAGTATTAGAGAGTGTCTAAAGGAGAGCTGTGAAGATGGTGAAGGGTCTAGAGGGCAAGAAGTGTGAGGAGCAGCTGAAGTCACTGGGTTTGTTCAGCCCAGAGATAAGGGGAAGCCTCATGGAGGTCTACTGCTTCCTCACAATGGGAACAGAGGAGTGGGTGTTGATCTCTGCTCTCTGGAGACTAGCAATAAGACCTGAAGGAAGGGCATGGAGACAAGGGAAGTGACAAGAGAGGTTCACAGAATGGCCCGGGTTGGAAAGGACCTCAAGGATCATGAATCTCCAACCCCTTCACCACAGGCAGGGCCACCAACCTCCACATTTAATACTAGAACAGGCTGCCCAAGGCCCCATCCAACCTGGCCCTGAATATCTCCAGGGATGGGGCATCCACAACCTCTCTGAGCAACCTGTTCCAGCACCTCACCACTTTCATAGTAAAGAACTTCTCCCTGATATCCAAACTAAATCTTCCCTCCTTCAACTTAAAATCATGTCCCCTTGTCCTGCTGTTATCTACCCTTTCAAAGAGTTGACTCCTCTCCTGTTCATAGGCTCCCTTTAGGTACTGAAAGGCTGCAGTGAAGTCACCCCACAGTCTTCTTTTCCCCAGGCTGAACAAGCCCAGCTCCCTCAACCTGTCCCCATAGTGGAGGTGCTCCAGCCCTCAGATCATCTTTGGGGCCCTCCTCTGGACCCTCTCCAACAGCTCCCTGTCTTTCTTGTACTGGGGGCCCCAGACTTGGATGCAGTACTCCAGATGGAGCCTCACAAGAGCAGAGTAGAGAGGGACAATCACTTCCCTGTTCCTGATGGCCACCCCTCTTCTGATGGAGTTGTTCAGGTTGGATATCAGGAAAATGCTCCTCACCGAGATGATGGTCAGGCTCCCCAAGGCACTGGTCACAGGCCCAAACTGACAGAGTTCGATGAGTCTGGATAATGCTCTCAGTCATGGGGTTTGAATTTTGGGTGGTTCTTTGTGGAGCCAGGAGTTGGACTCAGTGATCGTTACAGGTCCTTTCTAACTCAGAATATTAAGATTCTATGATTCTTTGAATCCACAGACTCTTAATTATAAAAAATGTTTCACAGCTTTTAAAGTGACTGTTAATGCGATTAAGAATCAGAACTCAAAACTTTTAAACATCTGGGAGACAATTTTACATGTATATTTATTTATATTAAATTATTTCTATAGTTCTCCACATGCCCAGGAACAATATAACCCTTCAGTTGCAACAAGAGAAGATACTGCACATGCCATTTCCTTCAGAAGATATCCATTACTGTCTCTTTTGTTTATCATACTTCAAGTGACTGGAGTATGCCTTGGAATATTCTGGTGAATTTTTAAACTGCAATCTTACGCTTATGCATGTGCATTTACAGGAAATGCTCAAAGAGCCCCAGCACGGAAGAATTCCACTTAAGGACAAGGAAATCATGAGTGTCTAAACTTGAGTAAATTCTAAAACTATATATCCCCATGTCACGGAGTTAACTAGATCAATCTATGCCTGTGTCAGGGGGGCAGTAGGCCCATGGGCCTCCTTACCCCAAAAAATGGGAAGGGAAAAAGGGAAAGGGAAGGGAGATGGGAGCTGGGCTCAAAGACAGAACAGCACCAACGATCTAAGAAGGAAAACTAAATTTTACTAACTATGATATCGGAATGCAAGATAACACAGTATAACACAATCTAATTGAAATTGAGGCTAACGAATCAAATAAAACAAGTGAGAGAAAGTTTCTGAAACTGAAAGGCCTACTTTGAACTGAAAGTGCACACTTGGAAGCACACCCACACCCTCTGCCAGGCAGCGAGAGAGAGTGACTTCCCATCCAAGAGCAAGATCTCATGTCTTCCAAGATCTATCTTCCTCTCTGACCGTGAGGTCCCCTGGGATATGTAGTTCTTCTTCTCTTTTGAGAAGCAGGTATTCGGAAAGTTGTCAGTCCACAGAACTGGAGTATTAACTCTTCAAGTACCCGTGCTGTACATGATGTTATGATGTGAAATACCAATAGCAAAATTACAAAACCATGACACCCCAGGGCAATAAAGCATCTATTGTTTGTATAGAAAACAAGTATATCTCCCAAGAAGAGCGAAGTCATCTCCTAGGCTGAGAAGCTTTCCTTTTAAACAGTTTACTCTGCTTCCTGGTTGTCAAGTACAACCTTTAGATATTATTGAGACATACTAACCCATTCCCAGAGATCAGAGAAAATGATGATAGCAAATTTCCAATTTCCACTATAGAAAATGCAGGAATCTGAACTTTAGAAATCAGTTTTGAGAATAAATCATGTTATTTATCTTTTCACAAGCAAAGAACTTTTCACTAGGACTTTATCCACAATGCAAAAAAAGAAAAAAAAAAAAAAAAAAAAGAGCCATAAACCCCCTGCTACTAAAAAATCAAATATTATTACTTAGGCATGTTTATACTGCCCATGAATGACACATGAAGAGACATAGTTAATATCTAATTCTCCTTTTAATGACTAAAGTGTTATTTTCCCTAATATATATATATATATTTTTTCCCACCTAACAACAATCTAACTTATCAAAGAATCATTGAATGGCTTTATGTTGGAAGGGACATTAAACACCATCCAGCTCCAACCCCCTGCCATGGGCAGAGTTGCCACCCACTTGATCAGGCTGCCCAGGGTCCCATCCAACCTGGCCCTGAGCACCTCCAGGGATTGGGCATCAACAACTTCTTTGGACAGCTGTGCTAGTGTATCACCACCCTTGGAGCAAAGAGGGTAAATTTCTGCACAAATTTATTGCTTAATAGAAAGAAACTGTGAATCAATATTTTCTTTTTTTGTAAAGGAAAATGTTCAGATTTGAGCATGTCCATCACTTTTATTTCTAGAAAGTACTGTCTCTTTAGCAACATTTGTAACTGAAATGCTTGAATAGATCATTTCATGAAGTGTGTTTTACTGGAAAAATTGTTTCAACTATAAGGAGTGGATGGAAAAAAAAAAAAGTAGAGCAAAAAAAAATTCAAATTTTGTAGGTTTTTCTCTTTATATCTCACTTTACTTTTTCCTTGAAAATGATGGAGCTGGGAAAATAAATGAAAAAGTAAGTAGAGGATTTACTTAAAAAAAAATATTTTCCACTAGTGCCTATCAAGCCTTTTTGAACTAATCGTACTTCTAAATAAAAGGAAAATTGGTGTCCCTCAGAGCTGAATATAAAAAAGAAGTTAGCAGAGGAGGAGAAAAATCTCATATATGTACGAACTGAATAGGAACTGCTGCTGCTTCCACGAAAGGGGCGGCCTTTTGTGGAAGAATAGAAGCCTTTACTTCACCCAGCAGTATGAGCCCACAAATGTGTCCATTAAAGAGTAAGACGGTTTTTTTTTTTTTTTTTTTTTTAATTGTTTAACAGAAATCTCTGCTCACAGAAGTTGAAGAATAAAATTTATTAGGCCAAATTAGATAGCTAGTTGCTATCTGAAGTCTGAGACTCCTCTTTCTTTGCAGCAAAATCCAGTTCCCCAAAATGAAGATTTTCTAGGAGAAGTAAAGTGAAAGAGCAATTCTCTGTGGGGATTCTTTATTCTGGAACTCATTCACATTATATCATGGTTCACCAAAAGCTGACAATGTTAACCTCTGGAAATGGTATTAAACTCATATTCTATCTCTTCTACCTAGGAAGCTAAAGTGAAGGTTGGCTGGTTTTACTAGCTATTTAAATGTGAATGTGTGTAGAGTAAATATTTAGACATTCTTATTTGGAGGCTAGGGTTCTGAAATGACATGCATCATAAGTATGCAATACAATGAGTCATCCTTAAGTGATGTCTAATTTCTTTCCTGCTATATTTCATATTACATATATATATATATATATATAATGTTACAGCCATCAAGGAAAAGGATTGAAAAAATTAGATTTGTTTCTAATTATAAGCATAAACCCATACATTTAACAATGTTTATAGTGAATTTTCTGTCTTCCCTTTTTCCCATTTATATTAAAAGTTTGTAAGGTAGAAGAATTCATAATTGTTGTGGAAGACTAACTGTACTATTGTCTTATTGAAAATGCATGCCTTATTAAAGGGATGTAATAGGGTTAGGGTTGCTCCTTAAAATAGTTATATTATTGTATAAAAATAGACTAAGTTTCTAGTAGAAATGCATATCACTAAAAATGAGTGGTTTAAGTATTTATTGCACACTGGTTTGTACTTGCATAGTCCCTAAATGTCGAGTAATGGTCTTGGAGGATACTGTGCATTTTCAATACAGAGTAGCAGTTTGGAAAATCCTAACTAAAAATAAATAAAGAAATGAGCTAAATCTAAATTGTGGAACAAATGAAGAAACAGAGATTTGGCAGTCCTGACATCTCTAAGTCTTTTCTGTTAAAACATGCCAAAAATCATGACAGACTGTAATGATCAGCTACTTGATTTTCATCTGTATATATCTATTACCCTGCAGTACTTTTGGGTGTGCTCAAAATGAAAACAAACAGACAAACAAACAAAAACTGTGCTGAACATTGTTTATTTAGTCATCAGTCTATTTACTAAATCATTAGTATATAGACATTGACTTAAGATATATAAAAATTTTCATGGCATTAGAGATATATTTAGTGTGCAAGTTGTATCTGAAGTCTATCCGATCCAGCTTTCTATCACAGCCTTTTGCTTTAATAAATCAAGATATCTTGCTTTCCTAAAATCCCCTGACACTAACACAACTCCTTTCCCTTGCATTGCTTTGCCTGACCTTACACCAACTTGACCTGCCTTGCCCTCCCTCTTCCTTCCCATTCCCCAACTTGTCATCCCTCTCTAAAAGTATTATGCAATTTGAAAAACATTATGCAAATTTCCAATACGTTTGGAATATAGCTGACTAATAAGCCATATTTGTTCAACAGGAAAAAAGTTGGCCTTAGTTCTGACTACAGTAATATCACTTACAGCATGTATTCTTCAGTCAGCCCCAGCTACTAATATTCACAAAACTTGAAGAAATCAAATAATTTAACAAAGACTGGATTGATGTGTTTGCCTTTTCCCACATTCCCAAAGCAAAAATCGGAGACAATATTTATTTCCTTAGGAAACTGATCTAGACAAGGAATTGTTCACAAATGAATGAACAAACAACAACAACAACAAAAAAACAAAAACAAACCTAAGAAAAACAAACAAAAAAACTAAAAAAAAAAGATTAAAATATCTTTTTACTTTTAAAATACAGTTTTTAATTCTGAAAATCTAGAAATTAAGCATACATAATATAAACAACATACATAGAAATAAAGTAACAAGAAAGTTTTTAAATAATAATAAAAAAATAAAAATAGGAGATACTTAGAATTATATGTATGTACATATACAGGAAAAGATACTGCTTAATGAATGAAGGGACACCTGTCATTAAAATCATTGTCATTGCTTAATGAAATATAACGTCTTACAAGCCAATTACATTTGTGATGCACAAAACTACATCCTAGGAAACACGAGATAATCCATCTCATTTATTACCCTAGGAAGTGCATTACAGCATAATAGAGATCCCATAAATCATTAAATGAAATAATGCATGTGTTACAGTACATTATGAATCAGACATATTATATTAACGTTGCAAATGCAGCTCATTAACTGCATTCTACAGTGAGTAAGCATTCACCTAGCTGTACAACCCTCATATCATTATTACCAGCAGAAGAACATGAAGGAAAAGCTATCACAGGCATTTATCATACAACCAGTGTGACCAACTTTTTCTTTCCTTTTTTTTTTTTTTTTTTTTTTCCTGCTATTGAGATAAGAGTCCTTGTACTCTATGTTTTGCAAAATTCTGACAGATTTGAAGATCCTGGATATAAACTTTGACAAGAAGGTCTGTTACATGTCACTTAAAAATGACACATTGTAATCAGAGTTGCCACAGCCTATCAGGAAAGAACAGAAGTAAGAATTACAGGGCTGTCTTTCAAATAAAGAAAAGAATCCTTGTAAACTCAATGCCTAGACAAGAGTTGTGGAAAAAAAAATATAATGAATATAAAATTACACCATGAATGTTTACCTTGTTCACAAATATAATAACCACTGTATTTCTTATCCTTTTCTATGTAGAATATATATAAAAAATAGATTATCTTTGAATTTACAGAACACGTAATTATGGGTATTCAAGGAAAATCATAGCATGTTATCTTCAGCCCTGCATAATAATCTGTTCCTTTTATCTACATCTTATCTAAAGCAGTCATGGACCCAATAACAGTGCCTGTATTTCATAGGTATAACTAAGTTTCAGATTCTCAAACGCACACCTGTCTGTCTCTTTAGTGATTTATGCCTATTTTTTATGAAACATGAACGTTATCCAAGTCACTGCTATCCTTTTTAGTCCTTTAGGAATTTGAGCCCCCTCAGAATTCTGTAAATGCTGATAACACTAGATAGTTATGAACTTGACCAAGGGACCAGCTCACAACAAATACAAATAAAGCATAACCTTCTGGGCCTTCACACTGGCAAAATAAGATGAAGTTAAGAATGTAGTCTGAGGAGGCAGGAAAGTGAAACTTCTTGTCTGTCAGATAGGATGTCCCTCTGTTAAGTGAATCCCTCTATAATATAGTTCAGCAATATTTTACTTACAATTCTATGCTTTGACATTAAAAATAATCTAAATTCAGTAATGCCAGCTGAATGAGACTCTTTTAATAGAGTCCATAGCTTTATGTAAGTGAAACACATAACAGAATAAACTCTGTTTCAGAGAAATTGTGTAAATCCAGCCTAAAACTCCTGAAAATATGAAGCTAGAGAGTTGGCTGACCAATTTACTCACCAGTAATTTTGTATTTCTGCAGAAAGGTGCAAAGTAAAATGAAAAAACCTCCCATTGCATTCCTCCCATTATAGGGGAGGGAAAAAAAAAAAAAAAAAAGAAAAAAGAAAGAAAGAAAAAAAAAGAGTAGAGGCTGACCCAACAGGGAAATCGTACTAACTGTAGTAAGTATACTGACTGTATTAGGTAAGTAGGATAATCAATGGTATTAGACAAAGTGTGTCAGCTAAGAAGACTTTTGTCATCTTTCTGTTGCCCTGGCTTCTCCAAAGTCATGGAGGAAAATAAGAAGAAAAGTTTTTCCATTTCACAGAGCAGCTCTGCAAACTATGTACATTTCTCATTGAGGCTGAAAAAACAGGCTACAAACATTTTAAAATTGCAATGTGAAAAGTTTTAAACTCACATACTGAGCATGCAATTTATGTTTCACACAAGTATTCACATTTATTTTCTTCTTCACAGCTCAGTGGAGAGATTTATGTGTATGTATATATTCATAGGCATTAGTGAAGGATGACCACATGCATTAGCTGTGCTTTAAATTCATTCTGGCCTCTGATCTTTTCAAAGAGAAATAACACAGTTGAGCTCTAGCCTCTCTGGTAATTCTTTAAATTACATTCATAAATTTGCACTGTTGATTGCTTGTTTGGTTTTTGTTTGTTTTTTAGTGGATGATACCTTCTAGTAAGATAAATTAATCCCAAAAAGAACTTTGAATATTATGACAATACAGGGCTCTGTAAAGATTAAAGACTGACAGAAGCATACATTCTGTAACTCATTTCTATTTTTTCAAACATTTGGAACATTCAATGTGATTTAAAAAAAAAGGGGGGGGGGGGGGGGGGAGATTTGTCATAGTTTTCTAAAGAAGACTGTAGAAAATTTTCAATATGTTAAATTAATGTATAATTCTTTCTATTCCGTACATTGGAAATGCATTTTAACATCACATTGAGTGTGTTCAGGTGTTGCAGAGTAATGATGCACATACTGTAGGTGTGAATAGGCTTTCATTGCAATGATTTACAGTCTTACTGGGCATGTTATTATCACATGATAACACTTTGTTCAGTGACTGTAAAAAGCTTTCATTAATGTTAATGTGGAAAATTGATCCCCTAATGTTTTTTAATTAGTGATCTGATGGTGACAGTTTTGTGCAGTATGTTTCTTTGAATGTGTTTACCTATGATAAATAGAAGTGTGACTTTGGAAACTTATTTTCTATTTGGTGATACGGAAAGCCTTGAACTTCAGTACTGCAATACTGACTGAATATTAAAGAAGTCATGAAGTTGTGACTTTGCTGTCCTGAAAACCTCAGCGTTTTTCTCCTTTTATTTATAATTTTTATAGTACATCTCTATGAGTGGTGAGGGGTCTGGTGCACAAGTCTTATGAAGAGCAGCTGAGGGAGCTGGGAGTGTTTAGTCTGGAGAAGAGGAGGCTCAGGGGAAACCTCATTGCATTCTACAAATTCCTGAAGGGAGGTTGGGATAAGGATGGGGTTGGCCTCTTCACCCAGACAACAAATAGGACCTGAGGAAATGGCCACAGATTGTGACGAGAGATTTAGATTAGACATAAGGAAAAACTTTTTCTCTCAAAGTGTGGTCAGGCACTGTAATGGCCTGCCCAGGGAGATGGTGGAGTCACCGTCCCTGGCGGCGTTAAAGAGGCATCTGGATGAGGTGTTGTGTGATATGGTTTAGTAGCTTAGTGGTAGTAATAGTGATAGGAGGATGGTTGGACTAGATGATCTTGTGGGTCCTTTCCAACCTTGTGATTCTATGATTTTTTAAATCAATACAAGTTTCTAAAGATAACCTTTCCTCAACTATCAAAGAAAATATTCTACATGTGAAAGACTTCCCATTCACATTTTGATAACCTCACATGAAAATATGGACATTAATCTGCATATTAGAAATGCTAAACATATGTGTTATTTTTTGATATAGCAAATGAAACATTATTTGCATACTGTCATCATTCTTCATACATTCTCTATATTGTGTTCTGAAACAGAAATAAAATTGAAACATTAGTAGACAGTACTTTGGAAAGACTGGAGATTCATGAGGAGAATAAATGGTAAAATTTTACAATTTTCCTAATGACAACACATTAAACCACAGAGGAGATTCTTTGTAATCACAACTGAAGAACTAATGATACTGTTATGAACAACTCTTCCATAAACAGAGAACATGCTGCTGTATCTTGTGCTTCCATATTTAAAAAAAATACCCTTCATTCTGACATATTTGGTAGAGTTTTCACTTCAAGTTTTCCTATATCTTTACTTAAGGAGTGGTAACACGAGTGTACCAACTGTCAGTCATCAGCAAGAAGTTACAAGAAGTAATACCGTATCTGCATACAGTATCAAGAGTATATTAACATGGACTTACCCCCAATATCAAATGAGCTACATCAGTGTATGAGCAGAATTGTCCTTCCCACTCAAACACTTGCAAGTAAAGGACAAGCCAAATTTACTGATCTCCTGAGTAAAAATATCCCAAAAGTAGCATGAAAAAAAAAAATGGAAAATATGTGTTATTTCCATTTATTTTGAGGAAAGGGAGCATGATTGGCAGATCACACTTGTGAAGGAGGTATAGCTCAAAACTGAGATTATTTAAATAAATGTTCTTAGTCATATAAATGGACTGAGAGTTAAAGTTAAGGGCTGAATTAATATTTTCAATTTGAACATGATGCAATTAGTGTAAGGAAGTTTTTGAAATTAATGTTAATATAAACTATATGCAAAGGTCATCTGGCATGAGATGCAATATCGATTTATTCTTTAATGACATTCTTCCTTATACTTGTCTATCAGTTGATTTGGATAGCGGTAATAACTAGCACACAGCTTTGCTTTTAATGAAATGTCACACATCTGCTGCAATTTCCTCTAAAATTTATTTTAGTCTACATGCAAAATCCTGCTTGACCAATCCAGTGGCCTTTTTAAATATAATCAAGTTGGAGAGCTATTCATGTATTTAAAGCACATTTAATAATTTTCTGTATATATTGCTCCACTAGCAGCAAATATTTCAGTGGTTCTGTACAAATAATAACACATTCAAATAGCAAATTGAGATATGGTGTAAAAGAAAGTAGTGTTAAAAATTACAGTATATCATTAAGTAAAATTATATTTTAAAAATAATAAAACTATTGCTTAGTAACAGATTTTTCACTGCTTTTCTCCTTTTCTATTCATTTACTGTTATCCTGGTCTTGATCTACTACACGCTTGTGTTGTCCCTTCAATTTACTACCGCTGCAATGCCAAACTATACCAGTTCTTACATCTTATTTGATCTGTACATCTCTGTAGGAGATGCAAGCACTTGTGATTAAGTCTCAGCAAGCAAATAAACATGATTGTTTGTATTACTGGTACAAATATGATTTTATAGATTGCTTTCATCCAAGATAGGCTGCACTGAAAGAACATTACACGTTATTAGATCATCAGCTGGGATCTGAACTCTGTATAAATCACTTAGAAAACTCAGAAATATGTGTACATACTCATGGAAATTGTAATAGGTACATGTAAAAATACTTAAAGAAACAAGATAGTGGCATGGAAAAGTAAATATTCCATCAGTATTTGTACTTACAATAAATATAAATATATCAGTATTTGTACTTACAATAAATATATATGTATATTATAAATATAGATAAATATAAATATAATAAATAAAACTGAACAACAAACAATGCCAGTATTTGACCAATGTTTCCATTTTTAACTAAGAATAATCACAGTTCCGAGTCCTATCTACAGCATCACCTCAGGACTTGTGAGGCTAACAGCATATGAAAGTTTATAACCCTGTTTTGAAACCTCATGCATTCACACATGTGGACTTATTCACATGGCTCATCACTGAACTATGAGCAGGTGTTTCAAGACATCCTGCTACAGCTGTAAAAGCCTTTCAAGATCCAGGGCTGCTAGCACCAGGAACCCCACTAGCCCTCACAGTTCAGTATTCTGTTTGAAAGTCATATAAATATCATGTATAAATGACTTTTTGAATAGGTAATTTGATTTCACGTAACAGAGTTCTTTAAATTTACTTTGTTGAGAGTAAAAATTTCAAGATTTGAGCTAATAGTTTAGAAAAAAAATCTGGTTTTGGCAGAAAAAGTTCTTTCAGAATTGTTTCTACTCTACAGTTATTCAAATGTATTTTTTTCTGTAAAAATTCAGATTTCAAATTGCTATTTGATTTGCATTACTATTTCCATAGTTTCTTCAGCCTTTACAATGGTAAGATCATAAATCATTTTAATTTAATCTTATATAAAAAAAAAAAAGTAAAAATATCATGACATAAGAAGTGGAAAGAGATATTAAAAGTATTCATAGTGAAATTCCTAAGTAAGACTTCTTATAGTCACTATGGGGTTTTTTTTAGCTCTAAGCAAGAGATTTTTTATATCTACTCAAAATTCTACTGTGGAGGACACAGTCCTAACATTGATTGATTTGCAACTGCATTTTCAGAGTACTGACAGAAGTACTGTTGTTACAGTATCTCAATTTGCATTTGTTAATCACA
The DNA here is from genome assembly GCF_016699485.2 of Gallus gallus. Lineage (NCBI taxonomy): Eukaryota > Metazoa > Chordata > Aves > Galliformes > Phasianidae > Gallus > Gallus gallus. Next base: position 89,881,959 of record NC_052534.1, on the reverse strand, counting down.
TTGCAATTTCAGAAATCTATACATATTTTGTCTTAGAATTGTATGAATTTTTTTATTGTCTGCCCAACTGGATGATTCTTTCTGACACTATATTTCCAACAAGATAAGAGTTTCTGAGAGAGAAAGGTTTCATTAGTCATATGTTTTCTTATTGTTGTTGTTGCTGTTGTTATGGTACAAGAATATTTCAGAATAAGGTGAAAAGTGCCACATAACATACTATATACACATTCAGGTAGAGGAGTCATAACAACTCCAATCTAACAAGACTTGATATGAACAACAGGAAATTCAGTTAAACAGTTAATCAGTAAATTATGAGAATATTTGTATTATTTTAATCTCAAATATATGGATGTTGCAATGAAACTGAAATTTAATTTTCCTACCAATAATAAAAAATAATAATAATAAAATAAATGATTGATTGAATGTTCTTCATTGTCAGTAAAAGGAATTGGTTTTCCACTTCATACAAATCCACCTAGATTACTGATTGTAATAAAAACAGCTATGCTCAGAACAATTACAGCAGCATCATCAGCAGTTTATGTAAAATGTTTATATTGACCTATGACCAAAGACTGAAAGTATTTTAATCCTTGTGTTCAGTATTACGTACAATTTACCCAGCTAGAAAGCCTCAGTAAGTTGAAAAATAGCTTCCCCACAGATACATGTTTTAAAGCACACCTTTGATTTTGAGCACTCCTCATTCTGCATTTGGAAATTCTCTCCCCCATTAGCAATATCTGATAAACACTGCATATATATATATATTTTTTTTTTCCCATGTCTCACTTAGAAATATTGTCACAAAACCACGGAAGGCAGACATTTGCAAAGAATTTAAATCAATCAATGAAAAGCACCTGCTTGTTTCTTGGGAGAAAAAAATCTAATTAAAATCATAAAAGTTCAGAATACTTTGAAAGTGTTATTTACAATGCATTGAAAAATAAATAGATATAATAGGATATTCTGATGAACCACACTAAGTGTATCTGCAACATTTAATTTGAAGTGTTACATATGGTAGCAACCATTGTTAAATTATCCATAACTAATTGGCATTATAATTTTGTATAATATGAAATAGACAATTAAACATGTTCTGGGCTGTTAACTGGTTCATATTTTATGTATTCAGCTAATAAGATGTTTCATAAACTGTTCATTTTGCATATGATTCTTTTTTTTCCACAAAAACCTTGCAATGATGCATTGTTTTCATGTTTTCTGATTACTTATACTACTGAAAAATTCCCTCAAGAAAGGAATATATATCATTCATACATAGCAATTAAATCAAGTCATCATCCTATCTGTAAAAATGGTAAATAAAATTAATAGAATTTTCTTCTCTGAGTAGACTTTAGCTTTCACTTATATCAGTGTCTTTTTCAGACTTCATAAGACTTGAAAACAAACAATGTATTTTATAGATTTTTTTTCTCATAGATAACCCCATCTTCAGGAAATTCAAAAGCAGATTTTTTTTTTTTTTTTTTTTAATGGAAATCAAAATACCAGAGCATATTATTCATGGAAGTTGCTAACTCAAGCAATCACCTATGTCCTTCACCAGAAAAGTTCAGAAAGTAAAAGACTTGAAAGTATGGTAGTAAATTTTCTATGTGTTATGTATGTTTGGAGTTACGAAACAAGAGAACAATGTCTCAAAAGGAAAGACTTAGAGTTGGAGGGAAGCCAGGTTTCAGAAGGAATCTGACGGGCAGGGAAGATCTTAAAATGGAGAGGTATGGAGAAGCTGTGGATAGCTTTCTGCTTTCAGAAATTATGCTTCTGGTCTCTGTGACTAGCTTCAAAGTTTCAAGTGGGATATTAGAACACAGAATGCTCTTTTGGAGTGAAAGAAGTCTGAATAATAGATCCCCTCAGACATCTGAAAAAAGAATGACACCTGGGAAAAGAAGAAAGCATGATAAGGTCTAATGAGAAGAAAGGAAAGAAGGAATGTCCATTAAAAACAAACAAACAAACAAAAAACCATCAGAAAAAAAGAGGAGGAAAACAAAGGAAGTAAAGTAGTATCTACAAAGAAAATATGGTGTATCTTAAATCACATATATATGATCGTCGAAAAGACTGTCAAATGTATGGATGATATATGTATATAAATACATATTTCTGTGTTCTCAGATACAATTTACTGAAGATTATTGTCTCTTGGCATCTTCAACCATGTTGGCAGCTGAATATGAATGTCAGAATTAAGAGTACTTGCAGAAAAGATAACCCTTGGTTTCAACTTTCCAATATATGTTCTTTCTCTGTTTTCTCTGTTTTTAAAGAAATAACTTAAATGCATTGTTTCTTTTTTCTTTTTTCTTTTTTTAATGGAAGATTTTGAAGACTTATTTCATGTGATGTGATGACAAGAATACATCATTTGTAGAATACATATTAAAAGAATCAGTGAACTTAAATCATACTTGAGAACTGTCTTATCTTCAGGATTAGCTGAGAGAAAGAATACTTCAAAAGTAAAAAAAAAAAAAAAAAAAAAAAAAAGAATTGTACAGGAATCCTAAGTCTATGTTAGTGTAATCTGAGTTATTGCTACTTCCCAATATAGGTCAGAGAAAAAAAAACTTTTCAGATAGTGTGCTGTAAGGCAGAGAGCCTATGATGTGCTCCTGCAGTGATACATGTTTGTGGTGAGCCAAAGATGAGCGTTTCTGCTCTGTTGTATACTTTGTATATCACTGGATGGTAAAATTATAAACATGTATGTAACCCTGCCCAATACAATAACAAACACTTGTACCTTTCTGCATCTATTCTTTTTAGAAACACTTGTACCTCTCTGCATATGTTAATATTTTATTAAACAACAGAAAATCAAATGCAAACTTCTCTCCGTAAAATCTAATCTTGTGTACAAAAGCATCAGTATTTTGAAGGCACAAGCATACTGCTTTTATGCCATATACAGAAACCTCAGAATATCTAACATTCAGTATAAACACAAATTTTGAGGGAAAAAAAAACCCAAAACTTTTTGAGGGTAAAAAATTAAGAAAATCTGTTTCCAAACCAGTTCCAATATGTTATAAAACTTCAGTATCAATTTTTCTTCAATCTCATTAAATATCCTAAATTTAATAAGCCTTTCACGAGACAAAGTCCACTTCTTCCTAATGCTAACAATTCTATCTAAATCTGTTGCCTCAGTATTCCCAGGCACTTTGTTTTCAGGAGGGAATATATGTAGAAGAAGTAGATAATGTTTTTCTTCTCATTACATAAATGAGTTATTCCTACTCTGCAAGATACCAAATTATTTTATTATTTTATTTTACCCCAACATTCCAATATGCTGTGATGCACAATCACAACAGCCTGCTTCTCTTTCAAAAGTACAGTATATAAAGTATATATACAGTATATAAAACAGAATTTAGTGTAACATGTTCATAGATAAAGTAACAAGTAACATAACACCAGTGGTGTAAATATAGCATAGAAGTTTCAAGAACTGAAGTTAAGAGGTCTTAAAAGATAGAGGGCTTAAAGTGCTAAAATATTAAGAGCATGAGTATGTACGAGGAGTCAGGAGAAGGACAAAGAAATCAGTAATTTAGGTAATATAACATTCTTCTGCCTTTCAGAAGGAAAGCTTGAAGAAAATCTTGAGGTTAGTAGGGACAATGTCATTATTTGGACCTCATGTTGAACCACGCAAGACAATCAAATTTTGGCAGTGACCAAAAGAAAAGTGTGGTATTGGCAAGAAGTCTGAATAAGAGGCAATGTACTAAGACTGAATGGATCTTCAACAATAATCTTTCTGGCTCTACAAGATAAGGAAGAAAACAGGTACTAATTAGCATCTCAGGCTCTCGAATTCACCAGGAAATCTTGGATTATTGTTTCTTTTTTGTTCATTAATCTTTTATAATTTTACCAGACGTCCATCATGGACCAGATACTCCTGGAAACTATGCTAAGTCACGTAGAAGACAGGGAGGTGACTGGGAGAACAAGCATGGCTTCACCAAGAGCAAATCCTGCTTGATCAACCTAGTGGCCTCTTCTGATATTGTCACTGCATAAATGGACAAGGGAAGAGCAACTGATGTCACCTATCTGGACTTCAGTAAGGCCTTTGACATGGTACCCCACAACATCCTTCTCTCCAAATTGGAAAGATATGGATTTGATTGGTGGACTGTTCAATGGATAAAGAACTGGCTGCAGGATTGAGTCCAGACTGGTCACCAGACTGGTGACCAATGGCTCAATGTCTGGATGGAGATTAGTGACAAGTGGTGTCCCACAGGGGTTAGAGCTGGAACAGAGCCTCTTTAATATCTTCATCAGTGACATTGACAATGGGATTGAGTGCACCCCCAGCAAGTTTGCTGATGACACCAATAAGTGAGGAGCTGTCAACACACCAGAGGGATGGGATGCCATCCAGAGAGACCAGGACAGGCTTGAGCAGTGGACCTAGCTGAACGTCAGGAGGTTCAACAAATCCAAACGCAAGTTGTACCTGGATTGAGTCAACATCTACTACCAATACAAGCTGGGGGATGAAAGGAATGGGCACAGCCCTGCTGAAGAAGGCCTGGGGTACTGGTGGATGGCATGCTGGACATGAGCCAGCAATGTGCCCTTGCAGCCAAGAAAGCCAACTGTAACCCGAGTTGCACCAAAAGCAGCATGGCCAGCAGGTCGAGGCAGGTGGTCCTGCCCCTCTTCTCTGTGCTGGTGAGGACTCACATGGAATACTGTGTCGAGATGTGGAATTTTTAGTACAGGAGAGAAATAGACCTGATGGAGCACATCTATAGGAGAGCCATAAAAATGATCCAAGGGACGGTACACCTCTCCAATGAGGACAGGCTGAGGGAGCTGGAGAAGAGAAGGCTGGAGAAGAGAAGGCTCCAAGGAGACCTGATAGCAGCCTTTCAGTATTTAAAGGGGAGCTACAGGAAAGAAGAGGACAGTCTTTAGCTGGGTCTGTGACAACAGAACATGGGGAAATGGCTTCAAGCTTAAAGAGAGTAGATTTAGGTTAGATATAAAGAAAAAGTTTTTTACAGTGAGGGTGGTGAGGAATTGGAACAAGTTGCCCAGAGATGCGGTGGATACCCCATCCCTGGAGACTTTCAAGGTGACCGTGGCTGGATCAGGTGATGGCAACAAGATCTACCTCTCACGTCCCTGTTAATTGCAGGGAATTTGGACTAGATGACCTTTAAAGGTCTCTCCTAAGAATTCTATGATTCTATGGTTCTCCATTTCTATTTGTGTTTCTTTTTGTTGTTGTTGTTTGTTTGATCTTTGAATTTACAAGAAATTAGCCTTCTTTGGGAATATCAGTAACTTAGGCACTGAATTATAAACTCTTATTTCCAAGCCAGTGAGATTCTGCTCACTAATACATACAGATATATAGTTTTGATCCCACTCATTGTTAACAGTGTTGCTTTCATTCTTTTAATACAGTAGCTGTGAACATTGGATATTCATTTAATTTAATTCCTTGTACAGAAATCTCCATTCTCAGTGATACAATTAGAATAGCTTTGCTTTTCTTGCTACTGTCAATTTTTTGTTAACTTTAATTACTGTGAGATACTTTCTGCTGGCATCACTGATCATATCAGATTACTGTAGCATATTAAAAAAAATAATTTATGCTTGTAACCACAATGCAGTTCACTGTTAACTACATTACAGTAGTATTCTTCAGTGATAGCTGGGAATAAGATCAGAACAGCTACTCACAATTCTCAGAATACTGTCTTGAATTCTCAGTAAGACTTTAAAGTTAGCGGAGATAGATGTGAAGTGAAGACTTAAAGAGAACAGTCAGACATAACTAAAGGCTTCTCAGTTTTCCAGAGAAATTAAATCTCACCATCTCAAGGATAAGAAGAAATTAATTCTACATGGCAGGCTATTAAATTGATTCTCCTCTCTCCTTTTTCTCCTGAAACAGGTAAAGCCTTTATTCCACTTCTGAAAACAGAAAAGTCACTGACATCTTCCGCTCCCTCTTGAACAACTGTTCTCTCCAGACAGAAGTTGGTTTTTAACACATAATGTTTATATAGAAGTAAAATAAATTACAAATCAAACTGAGAGATCACTGAAGAATCCTAAAATATCTTGAGTTGGAAGGGATCCACAAGGATCATCTAGTCCAATCTTGGCTCCACACAGGACCACACAAAATCCAAACCATATCTCGAGCATTGTCCAAACACTTCTTGAACTCCAGCAATTTGGGCTCATGCCCACTGCCCTGGGAAGCTTGTTCCAGTGCCCAACCACCCTCTGGTGAAGAACCTTTTCCCTAACATCCAACCTGACCCTCCTCTGATGCAGCTCCATGCCATTCCCTCAGGTCCTGTCACTGTCACCAGAAAGCAGAGATCAACACCTGCCCCTGCACTCCCCGTGAGGAGTTGTAGGCACACCACTCTCCTTAGCCTCCTCTTTGAACAAACCAAGGGACCTCACCTGCTCCTCAGACATCTTGCCCTCTAGGGCCCTCCACCATCTTTGCAGCCCTCCTTTGGACACTCTCTAATAGTTATATGTCTTTCTTATATCCTAGTGCTCAAAAATGAACACAGTGCTTGAAGTGAAGCTAGCAAGGAGTGCTGTGTCCGATATACCCCAGAATACAGTTGGCCCTTTTTGCTACCAGAGCACACTGCTGACTCATACTGAACTTCTATCAACCAGAATCTCCAGATTCTTTTCTTCAGGGCTGGATGAGAGGCTTCTCATCCTCCAATCTGTACATATAACCAGGGTTGTCTTGAAGATACTCTTGTCAAATTTTATGCAGCTGGTGACTGTCCAGCCAAATACTTTGTCAAAATCTCTCTGCAAAGTATCTCCATCCCTGAGGGTGAATGATCATGTCTATGTCCTCTCACAGTTTTGCTCATGACTACTTCAGAACATTTTTACCATAAGCTGCTGCATCTTCAAACAGCAAAAGATCTACCAAAAGACAATGCACCTTACTCAGTTAGTTCCTAACTGTCCATAATATTCAATCTTCTTAATTGGCATGACAGCTTTTTAAATTTACAGAACAGTGAACAGAATCTAAATACAATTTTTAACTAATTATGAGATAGTGCAGAAATGTTTATTTTCAGTAATAACTCTATTTATTTATCCAGTGCAAAATTATACATACTTCAATAGGGGTGTGGTCTGACTCATTGCTTTCTGAGCATACAATTTATTTAAAGGACTAGAAATCAAGGACATAAATTTTGCCATTGTTTTCATGCTGCCAAGACATACCTCTATTTTTTCTAGCACTCATTCTCCTGAAAATTGATTTGTGTCATTTTCTGTCCTTGTTACAAACTTAAGATTAAGAAGAACCACCAGAGAATTTTAACACCTAGTATAGAGAATGAAAAAATTATTAATTTTGATACACTTGTATAAACAAAGGCATTAACTTTGAAACTGTCAATTTTATCTGCTTGTCATTACTCAATATCTTCTTCATGTTGCTGTAGGTGTAAATACTTTCATTACAATCTTTAAATTGTGATCAATTTGTTTGATGCTTTCAAAGGATTGCTTTGTGGAAATAACAGGAAGCAAATCATATGGAAACAGATGTTTAAGGAGAAACTGGCCATAGAAAGGTAAAGGAAAAAGAAAAAAAGAGATAGGAAGGTGCTGGCTTGGACAAATGTGAGGCTTTAATCTATTTTCAAGAATTATCTTTTCTGATCAAAAAAGCAGTTTTCACATTTTGTGTCCTCAATGTAACTTGATGATGTCACTCAAAAGATCCTGTCCCATTTCATGTACAACTGGAATGTCATGACAGAATAATGTCTTCAAACTTGTACTACCAACTCTGAGGGTAAAGGAATAATTCAGTCCCTAAAATGTAATTCTTGAGGTTCTCATATTAATGAGCAGTCATGAATTAATCTAAACCAAGAGAAGAAATAGGTTATTTTATGAAACTTACTTATACTGTATCTGTAATTGTAACCCAAATTATATTTATTATTATTATTATTATACTTTTTCAGTGAATTTGTTTTTCCATGTCAAATATAAATTCTCAATTTATGTAAGACATGTTATGAAAAATATAATGGACCTTTTGACACCTACCATAAATTGAAGTTTGCATGTCTTCTATCTCCTATATTAGATACAATTTAAAATACACCACTTCACTGGTATATATTTTAAATATTAATATTTCTGTTGTCCAGATATGCAGAGAGCATTGATAACTTCTGTGCTTAAGCTGATTTACATTTATTCAGAAAATCTAGGACATTCAGAATGACAGTGGCTGACAGCTTCAGTGTTCACTTTGGTAAAAATTGTATGGAGTCACTTAGCCAGATGACTGTTCCAGAGTGCTTTAGTCTCAATGAAAACATCTAACTGTGGTTTTTATTCGGTGTTTTTCTCAAATCACTTTGGTTTATTCACACTACTGATCAATTCTCTGTACATGGAGCCTAGGTTCTCTTGTTTCTAAAACACAGTGTGTTGAGACTTGCAAGAAACAAACAGACATGCCATTTTTGCTATCTATGCAAACTGGTAGGTTGTTGTTCCAACCCGTAGGTAACCAGTAAAAAGTCATTGTTTATTATAGAAAAACAACTTATCAGTTGCTTTTTATATGCTTTTTATGGCCTCTTTATTGTTCATACTCCTTGCCTTCATTCTTCTTGTTCAAGATGAACATTTGTAAGAGTCCAAAATCTCAATTTTTCTTATGTATGAGTGTGAGGAGTATGAGGATTTCAACCTTGCTTGTTTGTCACTGGTTCAATGCTTCCTTCTACACTCATTTCCTATGTGATACATTTGTAAAAGCTTGTCATATTTACCATCACTTTTTTTGATAGGAATAAGTATTAATTATACTTTTTGCTACTTCTATGTTTCCCTGCAAGTTTTAGTAAACTCTGACTATTTTCATTGTTTTATTTCCCAGATTATAATTTGTGCTACAGGAGATATTTTCAGTTCATATTCAGTGAAGTTTTCTTGGTTATTTTTTTCTTGTTTCTAGTAGTTTCCACTCCCTGCATCTATTTTAGAGCATCTACTTTAGTCTCGCACCATAAATTTAGTGACTACTATCTTAAAATTTTAAGTATTGACACATTTTTGCTGTTGTTGTTGTTGTTCATCAGAAAAATAAATTCAAACCTACATATAGAAATCTAAATCAAAGGGACAGCTTTTTTGAGTTGCAGAGAAACATCTGCAGTTGTCACAGATGATGGAAAAGGCTACCATTTCTGAAATAACCAAAAACTTTGCCACATTCATTTTATTTATGTTGTGATATAAATTGTACTTCTGTTCTGCAGATGTTAGAGAAGCTGTGCTTTGTCCATGCTCTACAACATAATATATGGACATGGGGGAGGAAAACACCTTCTTCAAGGCAGGATGGAGAGTGGCAGAAGCAAAGGCTGAAGAAACAGTGAAGAGAATATCATATGTAAAAGAATTGTGACACAGGATGTGGCATTTGACCACAGTGAGGCCACTGTCTGTAAAGTAGCTCAGGTCAAAATAGTTGTTAAGAAGACAGTTATTGTGGCTGAAAGAATGTAGGAAAGTATTACTGCTAAGAAATTACAGAAAAATGGTGGAATGACACTAGAATAGATGATGAAAGCTAACTGTCAGAACTAAGGAAAAAGCAAATAAATTCTACAGCCCAGTGATGGCACAGATATATTATCATGCAATTGAATATCAGAAAGAGAATGACAGCTGGCAAAAAATCATTATTCAGATATATCCCCAAAGTTAAAAAAAATTCTGAAAACTACCTAAAGGGACAGGAAAGAAAATAGATAGAGGGATAGTGTCTTGTTTTTCATTTTAAGTTCAGCCAAAAAGGGCCATAATTTACTTCATACTTAAAGCAGGAAAGCTTGCTTTGACAACATGTAGAAAGAATAGTGTTACCAACCTAGTGGTATTTCATACTTTTTGGTAAGGTCCCAGTGGATGAAGTTTTGAAAGAGCAAGCAGCCAGCAGCTTGGAAGGAAAATATCTATCAATATAGCTTTATTATTTGCAAATGACACCTCTTCTTCTTCATATTAAGTAGAAATAAACTGAAAAGCACAAAGGCAAAATTGTTTTCTCTTTGGTCATTCATATTAACAGACAGAAGACAGGGAGAACACAAAGAGGAAGGAGCTGTGGCATTGGGCACTGAAAGCAAGATCTGCAAGATCTTACTGTTAAACATCAGAAGTCTGGAGGTAATAGCATAGGAAACAGTTTGTGAGGTATTTGACACGACAACCTTATCTCTAAACTGGAGAGACATAGAGGCCTTTCACCTTGTTTGATTCCCTTCTTGTTATGGGAGAAATTCTGAGGTACTTTCTAAGAATACATAAATAGCATGTAAAGTAAACAAGGCAACAGAAAAAATCATAGAGATTCAGTTGTAGAGGAGAAAAGCCTTGGCAACATTGACAAATGGAATATTGCAAGTCTCACATGTAAAGAAGTTGTATCTAAAATGAAAGATTTCATTGAGTATTTTTGGATAAATACGTGTTAAGTTCTGTGACAAATCAGGTATGTCTCCAGAAATCATTGCTATGGTGTGCCTACACTTCAAATTGAACTTTTCACTTTGATACATATTGACTTGTGAGAAAGTATTTGAATTTTATTTTAGATGTATTTTATCCTTTGAAGGATAAGAAAGTAATGAAGAAGAGTATAAACAAGGTGTTAGCTTAGCAGTTGACACAGAGATGCAAAGAGGAGGAAGAACTGGATGCGTTAAGCAACTAGTTATCTAAAACTGATTCTTCAGAGTTCCATACTGGATTCACTTTAACTTGGCATAGTAAGCAGAAATAGGCTTAATTTCACTAACTTTTTAATGGCAGACACAGGTTTTGAATGCCTTTTTTTTTTTTTTTTTGGTGTGAGTGTTCCTTTTCCTTGATGAGCTAAGAAATGTTTTTTTTCAATTTTGTTCTTAATCTTTGTGCTTCAGACATTCTGGAGAGTGCCCTGGGCTGCTAATAACAACTAGAAAACAGGTGTTCTTTTTTGTTGAAGTCCTGAGGGGTCTAATCTTCTTTAAGGCATGATTAGAAAAATAAAGAAGAAACTATCCTCTTTTTCTTCATCCTTCACATATGCAAAAATAAATAAATACATTTTTGAAAAGGAATATTTTCTTGTCAAATATGATAGAAAGGATTTGCCTTTATAATGACTTTGTGGAAAGAGAATTAGAAGAAAACTGACAGGCTCTGTATGGGCCTTCTTCACTTCTTTTGAGTCTGCAACTATGTCGCAGAAAAGTTCAATATCTGTAATTCCTAAAGACCAAGGTGAGATGGCAGCTAAAGGGTGGAAATGTATTTATAGAAAGCATGCCAACACTTATAGGTTGTTGAGATATTTAAATGTGTAAAAGGAGCCTAATGTTTGGTTCTCTGCTCCTAAGACTTTATACTTGTTCTTTTTATCCATGGCATTGTTGATATTGCATCTACTTTACTGCAAACTTAGCATTTCATCTGTCCTAGTAGAAACATTTCATGTCACTAATCTGTGTGCTAACACATCACAATTATGGATAAGCCCTAAAGGAAAGTGCAATGCTACATGAAGCCTAAAAATGTCCTGAGCTCCAGAGGTAAATTAGCATTTAGTTCTCATATCCTTTACTTACATCCAGACACTATACCTAAAAGGAGAAAATGCCTTTATTCATTTTCCTCCGATTTTCAAGGCTCCTATTTTCCAAGAAGCCCAGCTCCCTCATCTTTTCTTCATAAGAGAGGTGTTGCAGCCCTCTGATCATTTTTCTGGTGACTCCTGGGACCTTCTCCAACAGCTCTGCATCCTTCAGGTACTGGGGACCTCAAGCTTGGACAGAGTACTTTAGATGGGGCTTCACAAGAGTACAGTTGAGGGGGACAATCACTTCCTTCACTCTGCTGGCTACCCATCTTATGATGGAGCTCGGGATACAGTTGGCCTTCTGGGCTGCAAGAGCATGCTGCTGGTTCATGTACGGCTTTTCATCCACCAGGACCTCCAAGTACTTCACCAAAGGGCTGCGCTCAGTGAGTTCTTCTCCCAGCCTGTACACATATCTGGGATTGTCCCAACTCACGTGCAACACTTTGCACTTGACCTTGTTGAATTTTATCCGATTCATGAGTCCATTTGTCAAGTCTGTCCATGTCCTTTCGGATGGCATCCCTACTGTCTATATTGTCAACTGCTCCACTCAGCTTGGTATCAGTAAACTTGCTGATGGTGCATTGCTCAGCAATAACTAAAACACTGATGTGCTATCAATGCTGGCTTTTTCCCCTAAACCCAAAACACTGATCCATACAGCCTGCTATGAAGATAACATGCCAAAACCAAGATACATGGTGTCTCACCTTCCAGATGTTTAATCTTTCTCTAGGAAGATAACATCTACTTGTTTAATTGCAGATAAACAAGGCCTAAAATAGACTGTGTCAATAGTTTGTCTACCCATTTCCGGCAGCATATATTAGAAATGTAAAAATCACATATGGACTTCTACAAAGTAATTCAATTCTTTGACTGATTTTGAATGAATAATGTTCATCCTTCTTTTTATGATTAAGTTACATTCAGTGTATTCTTTTTTATATTCTTGTATACTTTTCAGCAAAACAGTTTTAAGTAATCACATTAAGTGTGAGTATTTACGGTATTCTTCCGCCTGCAGAGTTCCAAATTTTCAGTTGAACATACATTGCAATTGGTCAGGAAAAAAAAGAAAAAGGAAAAAGAAAGGGAGAGGGAAAAAGAAAGGGAGAGGGCGAGGGAAAGAAAAAGAGCAGTTGAGTTACACCCGGCCTAAGTTTGACATGCTATTCCTTTAGAACACTAGCTTCTAATATACAATGAATTTACATGAAGGATTTAGTGATGACAGAGAATTTGCACAAAATTTTTAGGTTACGTAGAAATTATGTTATGTGAATTGGATTTGTTTTTTCTCTGTTGCAAAACCACACAAAACAAATGTCCACATGTGCAGAATTCCTAGGCAAAAAAAAGGTAATTTTTTTGTTAGTTAAACCTCATGTGTGTTACCAAACATTTGCAAGTCCAAGGTATAGACTACTTCTGTTTCAAAAATAAGAGCTTGAATGCTATTCATGAAGACAGTGTTCACCCACTTCTAACCACAAGTTCAAACTGTATTTCTGTAGTGCAAGGAGAGGAAGGTAAAACTGCCTCTGAAGCTGACACATTCACAGACACAGGCACAGAAAGTTTGATATTTCCATTAGGTCTTTGTCATGGTTTTATGACATGGTTTTGTATATACTTTTTTTTCCAGAGTATATGCCAGAGGTGTTTACTCGGTAGATCATACATAGAAGCAATTTTCCAATGTTTCTTGGGAATTAGTATTTTGGTTTTTCTTGTTGTTGTTGTTGTTTGTTTGCTTGTTTTTGAAAACTCAGTAATTCTACACAGAGCCTAGGTTTCTGAGATCATAGAACACAATCATAGAATCACCAACATCAGAGAAGACCTCCAAGATAATCCAGTCCAACATTCCATCTACCACCAATATTTCCCCCCTAAACCATGTCCTTAAGTACACCATCTAAATGCTTCTTCAACACCTCCAAGGATGGCAATTCAATTACCTCCCTGAGCAGCCCATTTCAGTGCCTAACCACTCTTTTGGAGAAAAAATTTATCCTAATGTCCAACCCAAATATCATCTGGCAGAACTTGAGGCCATTCTCTCTAGTTCTATCACTAGTTATGCAAGAGGTTGATCCCACCTCACCACTACATTTTTTCAGGGAGCTGTGGAGAGATATAAGGTCTCCCCTGAGCATCCTTTTCTGCACACTAAATAATCCAATTTCCCTCAGCTGCTCTTCATAAGACTTGTGCTTCAGTCCTCTCACCACCTTCACTGTCCTTCACTGGACCAGGGCCTCAGTGTCTTTCTTGTAGTGAAGGGCCTGAAACTAAACATAATACTCGAGGTGCGGCCTCACCAGTGCTAAGTACAGAGTGACAATCACTTCCCTGCTCCTGCTGGCAACACTATTTCTAATACAATCCACGATGCCATTGGCCTTCTTGGCAACCTGAGCGCACTGCTGGCTCACATTTAGTCGAGCATCAACCAACACCCCAGGTCCTTTTTTCCCCACAGTCTTCCAGCCACTCTATCCCAAGCCTCTAATGTTGTCTACGGTTGTTGTGGCCTAAGTGCAGGACCCAGCACTTATCTTGTTGAACTTCTTGCCATCAGCCTCAGCCCAGCTATCCAGCTCGCCCAGATCTCTCTGTAGGTCCTCCCTACCCCGAGGCAGTTTGACACTTCCTCCCAGCTTGGTGCCATCTGCAAACTTAACGGGGGTGCACTCAGTCCCATCATCCAAGTCATCAATAATGATAGTGAAGAGGACAGGCCCCAGTATCCGCCAAATCTTAAAACTAACGTACAGGAACTCTGTGTTGGTTTGTGTGGACACAAAAAGTAGATGACACACTAAAACGAAAATACTGTTGGTCTTCATTTTAAAATCAATTTCAGAAAGAGTTCTGTCTAAATCTAGTTTCATTTTTCCTGAAAAAAAAAAATCTAACATATTTAAAATAATGTCTAAAATAAATTAATATCTAAAATAAATTCTAATATATTTGCCAAAAAAAAAAAAAAAAAACAAAAAAAAAACACCTCAAAATGTATAATTTACCAGTCCTTTCATGGACAAGTCAGTAAGTCTTTTGAAGGTGAAAAACAACAGGGTCATTCCTGTGATATTGGCATGTGAACCTTATGAATAATGTAAGGTAAAAAGAGTCTTACTTTAGTCATAAGCAGCATAGAATGCCTGTCAGTAGTAAATCAAGTTGTCTAACATTTCTACATAGCAAGACATGTCTCAAAATGTAACATAAAAATAAATGAACATGTACTACAAAGAAAAAGAGAAAGGATTAACTTTGGTCAAAAGTTCTCAAAATGAATTTCTTGAAGTGGCTGGTAAGCTGACAGTATAATAGCTATGGAGTTTCTTACATCCATTACTGACTGATTTGGTGTAGAATGTCAACTAGGTACCGAGCTATTCCTAGTAACATAAAATATTGTTTGATGAAAAAGCATAAAACAAATAAATTGTCTTCTGAGGATAAAATGAGGATAAAAACTCAGTTTTTTTCAAAAAGTGTAAGATTATACTGGCTTAGCCAGCTCATCTTAATTAAAAATAGAAAGGTGGAAGTATACAATACATATTTTACACTATCCTCTTTCATTTAAAACTCCCTTAAAATAGTGTGAAGATTTATTTGTTATACTGAGAGAAAGTTAGAATAAATCTAAAGGTGAAAGACTTTTGCTACCAAATTTAGTAACTTTATGTATAGTCTATGTAAAAAGGAGAGAGTACATGAAGAACTGAAAGAACCGGAAATTGAAACGTACAGAATGTGAGTAAAAATAATTACGATTGAAGAGAGCGTAAAGAGAGCTGTGCTCTAAAGATTACCACAATTGAAAGGGTTTAGCATGTTGCCTGTAAGGATGAGTATACATTACAAAAATTGTACATTACTTACAGTAGCTTTTCTCCTTAAGAAATGCAGAATTTAATGAAAATTCGGTATGCTACACTAGTGTTGATAGCTATGGAAAAAAATGAAAGAAAACACAGCAGGTGTGCTAAATATTAGACATTTCTGGGTTTCTGTTGATTAATGGTTCAGTTCTACATGACATTTAAAATCATGTTTGCTTTTGAATATAGAAATAGCACTTGCAAATGCTCTGTGAGAAATGAAGCAATGGATTCAACACACACAATATATTTGGAAAAAAAATACACTATTAGTAAAGTTGTGAAATGTTTTTGAACAATAAAATGTCTCAAGTTATTATTACTTCTCAATAGCCCCTAGTTTACAAGTGAGTTGCCATTAGTGCTAAATTATCTTAATATTCTTGAAAACAATTCTTAAGACGTTGCTATGCAATACAGACAAAGGCTTTGAGAGATCAAAGAAATAGTTATTATTACAATGTTTTTTTAAGACAACATATAAACAGAATGACAGAACAATTAGATGGATGGAAAAACTAATAGATGGAGCAACTAATCCTGGAAATTATTTCCAGGCATGTGAAAAACATGTAGGAGTAGCCTGTATGGAATCACAAAGGAGAAATGCTTTACCAATTTGACAGTGTTCTACTGTGAAATGACTGGCCTAGTAGATGAAGAGAGAGCAATGGAAATTGTTTACCTGGATTTCAGTGAAGCTTTCAGCACTGTCTCCTATAAGGTTCTCATAGAGGAACTGAGAAAGTATGGACTAGATGAATGCACGATGATGTGGGTGGAAAACTGGATGAATAGCTGGACCCATAGGATGGTGATCCAGCATGAAGAATAATCGGAAACCAGTGGCTAGGATTGTAACCCAGGGCTCAATACTGGGACCTGTTCTGATCAACATCTTCATTAACGATTCAGATGATGGGAAGAGTGTAGTCTCAGCATATTTGGTGATAATTAAAAAACAGGGAGGAATGGCTTGTACACCGTAATTTTGTGCTCACATTCAGAGGGATATGGACAGGCTAGAGAAAGGGCAGACAGAATCCTCATAAAGTTCAACATGGAGAAGTACAGAGCACTACATCTAGGGAAGAACAATCCCAGGCACTAGGACTTACTGGAAGCATTCAGTAGAAAACCAGGGGGCCTGATGGATATGAATATGTGAGGTAGCAATATGCCATTTGCTGCAAAGGAGTTCAAAATTATCCTTTGCTGCATTAGGCAAACTATTGCCAGCAGGTTGAGAAAAGTGGCTTTTGCCCTTGTGAGGCCATAACTGTAATGCTGTGTCAGTTCTGAGCTCCTCAGTAACAGGGAGTCATGGACATACTGAAGAGAGTCCAACAAAAGGCCATGAAGATAATTAAGGTACTCAAGCGTCTCTCCTATGAGAAGAGGCTGAGAGAAGTAGGACCGTCCAGCTTAGAGAAGAGAAGGCTCAGGGGGGATTTTAGCAATGTCTATAAAATAACTTCAGAGAACATGCTAAGAGGATGGAGCCAGGCTCTTTTAAGTGGTGCTCAGTGACAAGACAATCTGCACACAAACTGAAACACAAGAGCTCCCATCTGAATAACAGTAAGCACCTTACTTTGAGGATGACTGAGCACTGACATATGTTGTCCAGAGGCTGTGGACTGTCCTCCTTGGAGATCTTCCAAAGCTGCCTGGACATAGTCCTACGCTTTGCAGGCACCCTGCTCTGGGTGTCCCTGCTCGAGCAGGGGTTGGATAAGGTGAACCCAGAGGTCCCTTCAAATCTCAGTCATTCTGCAATTCTGTGATACTCCATCCACCCATCTATCCTATGCATCCTTTTCCTGCACATCATCATGATTATATAAAAAAAAGTTTTGTGCTCCATGTTTTCCAACCAGTACTCCATTGTGCTGTTATGCTATCAGGTATGTAAGGTCTATTTTTTGACCATTTGTAGGTTTGCCAGACAACCTTTCCTACCTCCTATTTGATACCTTCTTGTGGCTATTAAGAATTGTTCTTAAATTTGAGCCAATTATCAGGGTCACCACTCAACACCACACAGCACTGCGAAGTTAAGATTCTGGAAATCAGACAAGAAGTACAGGGAGAGGGGAGAGGAAAGGAACTCTGCCAGACACCCATGCCAGACACAGCTCCAGCTGCACACTTTGGGCTTGAGCCAAAAGCAACAGTTTAATAATCACAGTAACAGGCATTGCAGAACTTGACACACTGAACTTCTCTCCTAAGGGAGATTATGTAAGCCAGGCACTACCATAACACCATGGGCTATCAACAAAACGAAGAAGAGACATTATACTCTATAGCTGTGCTACGTTTGACAATGATCAGTGAACAAGTACACAGGAAATAGCAATCAAAATAGCACTGAGGGGGCAGAAGTCATCAAACTTGTCAGTCCATACCATTTGAGAAACCATGGATGCTGTGCAACTACCCAGACCATGCAGATCCTGACAGGAGAAAGAGGTCGGTAAGACAGGTAGGTGGGAAAGAATTCACCCTCTCATAGACTGAGATTCACTCCATGCATTGCTGCCTTAATAGTGTATCCAGTGTAAGTACTAAATTCCTCTCACCTTGCAGGCATTTGTGTAGCACTGGGAAAGTTGCATGGACAAGATATCCTGCTATATTGGCTAAAGATACTACCTAAGAGGCTTTGAATGGTTCATTACAGACACACACACACAAAAAATAAGAGCAGGGAGCATCTGTCCCAGAGGAAGCACCTGGGAGCTCTCTCCACCAAGTGACAGTTTCCACCATGGCAGATGCTGCTTGCCCTCTAAAATCCCAGATCATACAACTTGTTCAGTGACAATCCTCACAAGCACAATAGCTACAATCTACCAAGCCTGCTTCACAATGGTAGTAGCTAAAAAAAATAAAAGAAGAAAATACCAAACAAGTTGAATTATTCATCTCCCCTTCCATTTCCTCATACATAAAACTTTTGCCAGCCTACTTGACTCCTTTTGCTTTTTTTTTTCACTCTTGCCTTCCAACATCAAGCTCTGCTCCCTTCCCCAGCTACTCAGCTACATCTCTACATTTCCAACCTCCATCAGCCTTTGCTAATCCCTGAAATGAAAAGCCACAAAAAAAAAAAAAATTGTTATGAATTACACATTTGTTTATAAAGTCAGAGCAAAATGGAAGGTGAGTTGTGGAAAACAGGGGGACCAAAAAAAGTAAAAACAGATTAGGACTTTATATCTGGAGATCAGAAAGGTCTAACAGTCAGAAAGCAAAAATCAAAATACTGTGCGCTAGATAGTAGTGGTGGTGGGGAGAAGGAAGAGTGAACTGGTATTTGTCCATTTCATTATCTCACCCATATCAAGATGATCAGAATAAAGCTGACATTTCTGGGGGATCTTGATTCTCCCTGAAGGATTCAGAAGCTCCTGGAGATTCTGCATCCAGCCCTTCCAAAATCAAAGACTTCCTGAAGAATCTATCAACAAAGGCCATCAGGACTGACAACTGACACCTTGACACCTCTCCTGCATATTGCTCCACATCTGGAAGGCTGCAAATAGGGCCATTTGGCCCTTCATAAGCCTTTTAGTTAGCTGACCAGAGGCTAACAATCCAACCCGTCTCTGCATAGTTCCCCAGGTCATCCCCTTCTTTTATCCAAGACAGACCTCTTCTCCAGATGTCTCTGTGAAAGAAACACATCAGACAAAACATGTAAGTCACTGTTAGTGTCCTTTCTTTTTCATTGCAAGTTGTATGAGCAGGGATCTTGTGTTACCTCAGGTCCCTTTCAGGTGGGTGGAGTGCAGTTTCTCACCTAGCATATACCTAAGCTTGATTAGCCTTCTGAAATGAGGACATGTTCTTATGCTAAATGTTTGGAAAACTTCAGTCTGATGGACACATTCTACACATGCCTTTCACACAGTGAGAGGAAAGAGTTCATCATGAAATGCTCAGCATCTATTCTGTTTTAATTCCAGCTGCTAAATGTGATGTTTATTAGCCTATAACAAGATTATATTAGAGCTCATTTCGACGAGCATTCCTAGTGACAATCCAGCATTTAGAGCCTCTCGAGTCTACAAGACTCTATTTATCCCAGAAAATTTAGCAAAGAATGCTCCTGAACATTGGAGTTTATGCTCCAGATCATTTATACTATTGAATAATACAGTTTGTGTTAACTAGTACTCTCCCAAATATTTCTCAGTGTGAGACAATGATCCTTCCTAGTCATTGTAATTAATGTTATCATGCTGTTCTGAAGTCTAAAGTAGCATAGATGTGGGCCTGGCTAAGGTGGCTAAGGTAACTGCCTTCAGTACAAGGGTATTTAATTTGCTGGCGCCAGTATAACCAGTGACAAATACATACTTTAGATCTTTGTAACTAGGCTCCTGAAGTACAAATTGAAGGTCTTATATTTTATAGATTCCAGGTTGAGGCTTTTTTTGTTTGTTTGCTTTTGCTTTGGCATGTTATTTATTATTTTTTATTCCCCCCCCCCCCCAAAAAAAAAAAAAAAAAAAAAAAAAAGAACCACTACATCTGTAATGCAGAACTAATGTCTATCTTACATGAAAACATCCAGGAAAGGAGAGATAACAAACACTTAATTTCTTCAGATAAATTCATTCACAGGATTATTTTACACAATGACAAAAGTGTTAGCCTAATTTTCCCTCTTAATTCATGTCCACAATTTCAAGTCTACCATTTCTGTCATGCTTTCTGAGATGAAAAAGCAATCTAGTATTCTCATGAATATACTGTAGTAGAATGTAATCAGGTTACACATTCTATCTTCTTTTTGCTCAAATAGATTTTTTTTTTTTTTTTTTTGCTAAAGGTATTTCTTCTGGCCCTTAAATCACATTTGTATCTTTGTAGTACAACCTCTCAAAATTTTCTGACATCCTATTTCCAAAATAGACTGCTGAAATATTTGCAGAATGTATTACAGTTTCATGTATGGTGAGGCTTTCCTGTTCAGTACACTAGTTTTATATCTGCTAGGTCAGTACATCATATTATACCACAGCATCACAGTTAACATGCTTGATAGTTTCTTTTCAGGAGTAATTTCTTCTTTTCAGGAGTATTATGCTTTAGAATCTAATATCTCATTTTATAAAGATGGTCTGAATGTCCTATTTTTCATTTTCATTTATTTTTGAACTTATATTAAAAGTAATAAGCACTAAATAAGACTAAGTTATCATAGAATCATAGAATGGTTTGGGTGAAAGGGACCTGTAAAATCAACTAGTTCCAACTCCACTGCTATAGGCAGGGACACCGCCCTCTAGACCAGGTTGCTAAAAGTCCCATCCAGCCTGGCTTGAAAAGCTCCAGGATGGGGGCATCCACAGCCTCTTTGGGCAACCTGTTCCAGTGTCTAACCACCCGAAATAATTTCTTCCTCATATCTAGTCTAAATCTACCCTCTTCCAGTTCAAAACCATTTCCCTTTGTCCTATCACTAAATTTGTTTGTTATCAAACAGATCAAATTGCTACTCATTCTCCTGCAGTCACCTGTATTATCTGTATTTTATTTCTTTCCAGCAAGAATGTAATTCTTATTTTTGCATTAATATCAAGCAGCATCAAGCCTACTAGCTGCAGCCCCACAGATATTTTCCAGCATCACTCTTTCAGAGAGAGATAATTCGTCGTTATCAGATTGAGAACCAGCTCTTAAACTACTCATCTAATTACCAAGGTTATCTATTTGTTAATTATTGTGTGCAATTAAATCAGTTGCTTTTTCTTCATAGAATCACAGAATCGTAAGGATTGTAAGGGACCTCAAGACCACCTAGTCCAACCTCCCTGATAAAGCAGGTTTCCTACAGTAGGCTACACAGGAAAGAGTCCAGGCAGATTTTGAATATCTCTAGAGAAAGAAAATCCATAGCCTGTTCTAGCACTCTGTCAGCTTCACAGTAAATAAGTTCTTTTTTTATGTTCATATAA
The DNA here is from genome assembly GCF_016699485.2 of Gallus gallus. Lineage (NCBI taxonomy): Eukaryota > Metazoa > Chordata > Aves > Galliformes > Phasianidae > Gallus > Gallus gallus. The sequence goes on along the minus strand of NC_052534.1, from coordinate 89,860,345 downwards.
AACTTCTTCTGCTCCAGTTTGTTGCAATTATCACTTGTCCTGTTTCTGGGCACCACCAAGTAGAACCTGGCTCCATCCACCGAAGTCCCACCAATTAGATATTTATAAGCACCTTATTACCTCTTTCCAATCACAAAATTAAAGGTGAAAAATTTAAATGAGGATGAAATGTTATTCTTGTTCACTAACTGTATCTCTAATCATTGCACTTCACAAGTATTTCTTTGCTAAAGCGTCTTTCATTCCTTACCTTCTTTACAAAATTTCATCACCGTCCTAAAAAATGTAGCTATTATTTTTCTGAAATATTTAGCATCCTTAATGAAAATTATGTATATAATCAAAGTTAACCCTTTCAGCTGATACTTACATTTTCTCAGTCTTTAATTACTGTCAAAGATCATATCCTCAAAACCCTCCTCCAGCTGCTACCGGATCTTCAAACCAATTAACTACCGGTGTTTCTTCCTGTTAAGTCTACCGGGCACATAAATTCCTATTGTGTGGCAAGTTACCAATTGCTTGGTTAGTGGAAGCATTCTCAGGCTAGGAAAGGTCTCTGTATTTTGTCTGCAAGGCATAACCCAGGAGTTCTTAGAAATTTTTACTAGGTCAAAAACTGCACAGCAAAGAGGAAGAGGTAGAGATCAGCATAATTCCTCATCATCTGCTTTCAACAGCTGAGTGCTTGTTGCAATATTCTTGATGATTTGTTAACATCCTAGGGTTTTTCCTCAGGCTAAAGAAGCTATCTGAACTTGGATCTTACATATCTGATCTGAGCACTCCAGCAGTACTCTATTGGATGAAAGAAGGAAAATAACCATTATCCATTAGGTTCTGGGGACTTCCTGGTGAAAATTTGAACATTTGAAAAGGAGCTGATATGAATAATCTGCCCAGCTTCATGTGATTTCTCTTATGAAACCTAAGAGAAACATTTGTGTTCTTCAGGACAAAAGTAAGATGCTTAAGTATTTATCTTGCCTTAGTGTTTCTTAGGGATTAAAGATGGCTCTACTTATCTTGCTGCTCCCCATGGATCATATAAGCAAATTCTTACCTCTCCTATCTTTTCTTCATGGGCTGTGAGCACACAACTTGATGCTGAAGTTTCTACCAACCAGCAGAACACATCTGAAAGCTAAGCATTGCAAAACTGAGTCCAAGTTGACCCCTGGATGAGGCTCATTCACATTTCTATATTATTACAACATACGCCTATATTTAAAAATATTTATACATTTATACAAACATATGTTTAGGAGTATCTCCTGCTTCGTTACATCATATACATAATCACTTACTCCAAACTAACCACTAGGCACATGCCAGCCAGTGGCTGGCTTTTTGTCTGTCACGGTGATGTCCAAACCACAATCCTCTGCTCTTTGTTCAAACACATCTTGTGTTAAAAGTCTGCCATCTACAAGGTTTCAAAACTCTAATACTAGTTTACTGTTGACTATATGACACAGAAAGTCTTCTGAAATGGATCCCTAAAACATTGATTTTTTAAATTCTTTGTGTGTGTGTGTATTACAAACACATGCATAGAACTAATTTATTTTACTTGTTAAAAGGCAGTGTTCTGCAGTAAACTTCTTTCTCTTCTGTCTTCTGACCCCTGTTCTCTCAAGCTTTAAACCGTATACATTCAGGCTCCTGTGATTTCAAGTAAGTAATCATGCTAAAGCATGTAGCAATGTATTTGATGTAGTTTATTGGAGTTTGAAATTAAAATCAACTTTAAAAAATGAATTTCCCATTTTTAGTAAATAAGATGGATAGGAAGCTCTCACTTGTGATACTGTTTATGACCTCACTGCTCTATGGAGCAGTGCTAGCTCTATGGAGCTAGCAGGTGTCAGCTGGAAAACAAATATTTTTGTTGTTTATGGGAGCAACTGAGTGTGGCTCTTAAATGACTTTGTGTCCTCAACAAACAGAAAGGATACTTCCTATCAACGGTTTGTCTAGAATCCAAAATTTAATACATGGTGTTACTTCTCTAAATAGATCACAAGGGAAAGAACAATTTTCAAAAGCTGACATTGCAGCTTGGCAATACTGAAAAAGTAAACAATAGTTCACTTGTGTGGTTCATACAAAGGATGGTTTGGAATAAGAGGTAAAAATCATGATTCGCTGTCAAATAATGCCTCAATATCTCCTTTGATAATGTTAGTGATTGTAGCTTATTTTAGTGTCAGAAAGTAAGTCAGATCATTCTGAGAGATGCAAACTGATAACAACTAGGTATATTGCAAAATATTACCAGAAAGATAGATTGTGAAAATGAGAAAGGAAGCAAGGACATATGCATATCTTAAGTTTCTTCTAAAAGTGAACCACAGACATATTCTACCACATGCTTGAAACCTGAATCACTATTTCCTAAGTTGCCAACAAGGAAATCAAATACTTAAATTGTTTGCATTAGTATATAGAAAAATAATACAGAAAATTGTTTGGAATTTCAGGTTTTGATTATGAAACACTAAAAATTGTTAAATACATAAGCATTTTCATTCCAGTGGCAGTATGTACACCTAGGTGCTTTCAGAACTAGCCCTCAGAATCAGAAATACCTCTAGTTCCATGTGATCCATCACTGACATGCAAAATGCAAGCTTGAGGGCAAATAGACACGTTATTTTTTATAAAACAACCAAATGATCTGGGATACAAAGTCCTATTTTGAATTCTGAATGATAAGTGTAGGTCCTATACCACCAGACAACATCGAAAATTTTTGCCAGGTTATATAATGCTTGGAATCCCAAAGCGATCCCATTAAGATTCTGCTGAACCATTTAACATAATGAAAAATCACTACCTGAAATTTATAAGTATAAAATCAAATAGAAGTAAAACGTTTGGAAGAATAGGTCACACAAAAGCTGAAAATCTAAAATTAAATATTTAATTAGAACTCTGAGTTTGCTTTCAAGGTAGGTGGAATTGCACAGGCTATATTACAATCTTTTATAATTTTTCTTTTTCTTTTTTTTTTTTTTCCAAAGAGAATACTGTTTATTTTTAACAGGCCACTTTAATATTAATACATGTGTAATAGGATCCAAACTGAAAATCTGCTAAAGATGGTAAATTTTACATTATTGGGAAAATTACAATTTGTTTTGTATTGTAAAAACATTTATTTTTAACAATTTACCTACATTAATCAAAAAAGTACAGCATATTTAATAATTTTACAAATTCTTCATAAAAAATATATCTCTGTACAAAAAGTTCTTTTGCACCTACTTCATGTCACAGCAGCATGTAGTGAAATGGCAGAATGAAGTACTGGGAATGAAAATTAGATTGACTTGATCATAATGCCGGCGTTCTTTCCCAATTCCCCCCCTCCCCCTCGCCCTCCCACCTATTTGTTGTGTTGTTTTTTTTCTTTTGTTTTTGTTTTTTTAATAACAGCCTTTATTTGTTTACAAAATATTTTACACAAGAAAAAAAATTATTGCAGCTAGCCTGGAGAAAGGCAAGATGTGTGATACAAGCAGCAGTTTTTAACAGCTTTGAAGCACATAACCTGTTTAAAAAAAAAAAAATAGATAGCATGTCTTATTAGCCCATCGTAATGATCTGGTCAACACTGGGGGAAAAGTCTTCTGCATATATCTCAGAAAGTAGATTTCCTGGCTGACATTATCTGGCCACCGTACAACATATTAAGAGTCTTATTCTGATGAAGCACCATACACAGCCCTCTGTAAAACAACTTCAGGAGAAAGAGATCCAACCTGAACAGAAGACTCAAACATATGGAGAAGGAGAGGTATTTGAGGGTCATGGATAGAACTGATAGAACCAGGGGTTCTTTCCTTTTACAGGTTCAAGTCTAAAGCTTCTGTTTAAGCAGTACTCCAAATAAACTTCTTGGGATAACGTGTCAGTGTGCTCCAACTCTGAGCATCTCTTATCAGAGAACACTCAGTTAGGAAAAACAATTCTTGAATAACTTCCTAAAAATGTATCACTGGGTAAAGAATGCAGAGAATCTGTGCTCTCATAAAAATAAAAAATAGAATAAAAAGACCAAAGAATTTAACAACTATCTTTCTGTGAACTTTCCTTCAGTGCATTCCTCAGTGGTCATAATGACATAGGTCACTTAAGAATACACTGCACAGAAAATATCAATAGTAACTACTTAGGTAGAATTTTGCACTTCTTTTCAATATTCTTCTCTCTTCTTTTTTTTTTTTTTTTTTTTTTTTTCCTTTCTTTTCTTCTCTTTTCTTTTCTTTTCTGCTATCACCACTGCAGAAAGACTTCCAAAGCAGTAGCAATGATTTTGAACACCTGCCAAAAACTTTAATCACACAGCAGCTTCCCTCCCTGGCCCACTGTTTCTAAGGAAGATATTCATTTGCAGAGTAGCTTCCTGTACGTAGGGTGAGATCACAAAAACTTTGATATGATGATTTTGTTCTTTCTCAAGAAAGGTGAAAGACTCTGAGATATGACAGATAAATGAAACTTACTCCAGAAACAAACAAACAAACAAAAAAAAAGCCAAGAACTATTAAAAAATGAACAAGGAACTAACTGAAAAGGATTATTTATTAAATTTACTTCACAGTTTCTTGCTCATAAGAAGAATATAATAGCTGAAGGCCCTACAATACTGTGTTGTATTGCTGGTATCTTTCACCTAACACATGTAGAGTCATTAAACTGACCAAGGGTTGGTTATCTTTGAATTTTTCTTTCTGTTCTGCACATGACCTGAAAATCAGTTATTAGACTTACATTTCCTTTTTGTTCTGTGTAACAGCCAGACCCACACACACACATGGAGTTCAGAAATATTTTTCTCCAGTTTTACAGAGCAACTGGACATTAAGACACTTGGAAATGTACAAAGATTAAGAAAAAGAAACTCAAACTTGAATTTAATAGAAAAGCAATGCAAGTTCCTTTTTCTGAGCTCAATGTGTAGGAATAAAATCAAATTTTATTTCACTGTCTTCTGTAACTTCCTAATTTTAAGACTTAATTAATTTTCTTATTGGCATCTTTTTTTGTTTGTTTTCATTCAGTAAAACTTCTAAGAAAATGTTAATGATTTACTCGACCATTTGTATTTAGAAATGTTAAAATTCTTATTTCAAAATGAGTACAAAAGCAATAAGCAGTGTGTTTAAAAATCAGGAAACAAACAAACAAACAAAAACATCCAGAAAGCAAAGAGATGGTTGAATATTTCTCTTTGCTTGAAGTAGAAACTGAATGACAGCTTGATATAGACAATTTGCACTCAGTATAGATACGCTACTATAATGTGTTTTAGTTCCATGTAACATGAGAAAATGATGTCATATTACAGACATGAATATGACAGAATGAAAAAAAAATGCAAAAGGGAAGACTGTATTATGAGCACTGGCTCACAGGCTTTATGATCTATCTAAAATAAATTACTATTCACATTTGTACATGGCAAGCAGCAATAGCTGCTAACCCCCCTGCTGTTAAATAGTATAACACTGACAATTGGTGATTGATGACGGATTTCAGAAGAAAACAATTGTACTGCCAATGAATATTTCTTAGAAATGGGCTCTTGTTCTGGCTGAAAGTCTCCATTCACTTGTAATCACGGTTAGAAATAAATTTAGTCAAACTTTGACAAAAGATACATTGTCCTCTTTTGCACAAGATTTTAACTGGTGCTAAGCATGGGGCTAATAATTTAATATTCCAAGAAAATTTATTGTGGAACGTTTTGCTTGACAAAAAGTGAGTGAATGTCTATATACAATGAGCAGTAGAAACCCTGTATATTTGTACCAGTATCTTAATCAGTCATCCATAACGCTCTAGTGCAAAAAAATTGTGCATTAACATTTTGCAATATAACGGCTGATTGGGAAATTGGCAAACTGCCCTATGTATGAGATACACTGTAAGTTTCTTTGCTTTTAGCAAGATTTCAATGGTAAAGCATTCACAGGTGTATGCAACCTTAAGGAAGATTGTCTTCTCCTTCAAGAGAGCTTTATTTCTTCAGAATATTCCTGTTCTTGGGGAAAATCTGTGGTGCTATCATTTGTCACAGTACTCAAAGAATTTATCCAGGTGCCCAGAAGAATGCATTGAAAGGCATCCAGCCACATACAAATATGAAAGTCTGAGGCATTAAATATGATTAATTGATGTGACTTGGCAGTCTTCCTTAAAGTGTGCCTTGAGTTGAAGCAGACGCAGCCAGGCATTTTAATCCAACTTAAGGTGAAAAAATATTCCTTGTCTGATCCCCAGAAGACTGACACATTTTTACCAGAAAATTTAGCTGCATGTAGGCTCACAGAAGATGTTAAAGATTACAGCAGCAAAGCCAAGAGAAGAAGGGAAACTGGTATATGGCACCAAAGGAATTACTGCTTGTCCATCAGAGGTATGGCTATGAATCAGTCATATTGGGCACTGAAGGCTATACCACTGTACAAACTGTGTTCAGAGTTGTATCAAACCTCACAGCCTTTGCCTCTGTGGGTTTTAAGTTTGTGTCATACATAGGATTTTCAAATGAAGCCTGTCCATTGCTGTTTTCATGTCCAGCATATCCATTGTACTGTACTTTTGGTCTTGTTCTGGAATAAAAGGCAAGAAATGGCCATTAGTAAACAACAAAAATAAAAACTCTACTATTACTGCAGATTTTATCTTTAATGTTTTCATCCTATCAATACAAGCTGCACAGCTCTGTCTAATACAGATAAAGAGAGATCTATAAAGGATGTTACCAGGACTTAAAAAGTAAGATAGATCTGTCGGGAAATTGTTCTTAGAACATGAAGAATACAAATCCTTAATGGGCAAACCAATACCGCAAAAACACAGAGACAACATAGGCATAATACAAGTATGCATTTTCCCTGTATAAAATCTGTCAAGAGAATGACAGCTTCATAGCCTGTTAGTGCCAAAATTGGCAGGCAGAAAGAAAGCAATGTGCAGCAAGAGAACAAAGTCCTTTGAGAATTGATAACATTTAGAATTTTTTGTTTTTGTTTCTGTCAGTAGCAACAATTATGATGGTTTCTGATGACATTTTCACTTTTAGATTGCTATACTCTGACAATAAAAGAATCTTTCCATAAGTGGAAACACTTATTCCAATTTTACTAAATTAACACCTTACCAATTTCCAAATACACATAATGGTCTTTCTAAAGTGTTCATTTTGCTGGCAAAACTGCAATAGCATCTTTACTTGATAAATTTAATTTTCTCACAAACAAGCACATTTTAATTGTCTTTCACAGACATTTGGGATTTTACCCATGCTGGTTTTTACCATATTTTTATGAAGACAACTGGACCATCTGTATAAATGTACTGATATAAATCAATACAAATAGTCAATTTAACAGACTTGAATAGAGTAGATGGCGAGATGTATGGAGAAAAATAAAAGCAAGCAACTCGTAATTAATTCTTTCAATTGTGTCTTGGGTTTTAGATTAGATAAACACTCATACCCTTTACTGACCTAGGTGCTTTTCAGCAGTGGAAACAGCTTAGTAATTTCGTGTTACTGGCAGTTTATTACCATTCCAGAACAGGAAGTTGCTGTTGCACCAGTGAAATGCTGTAACAGGTCCCCTTGACACTACTAAATGTAAATCAGTGCAAAGTCATCCAGCATAGCTTCAGTGAAGCAATAATAGACAGTAAATGTCCAGAAAATTGTACACTGTTACGGTAGTACCCTTCAGATAAGGGTGACTAATTTTGGTTATTCCAGTTGTCTGCCACAGTATACGTGCTTACCTCCACACATATGTCCAGCAATAAACAGTACTAGACACCTCAGCAAAGAAGTGTCCATCTGTAATCTGATTGGCCAAATTCTAGCTAATATTTACAGTAATTTTGACACTTGTATATCAAAGGACTCAAATAATGATCTTTCAGGAACCGCTCTTCTATTCTGGATATTATTTTACCACTATGTAGAATATATCAGTACTTCAAGGATGTTCATAGTTTTATGCAAAGTTCTGTTAGAATATATTAAGCCAATAATTAAATGAAAAATGAAGTAGAAATATTCAGACTTCTCAATATGTTGAGTAAAATGATACAGTAAATTTAATAAAATACTGTACTTTGCTACTTCAAGACTAAATTTCTCAGTGTCCAGAAGTAGATAAAGAAAAATCTAAAAGAGGTTCAGCATAGAATTTCATAATTTCAATAACAAATAGGGCAAGAAAGTCAGTGAAGGAGAACAAAAAATAGATGCTTAGTGTTTAATTAATGTTAAACAATTTAGCAAAGAATCTCAAGATAAAACTCTCAAGAGGGTTCTGAAAATCAAACTCTTCTACAAAATGATTCTGTTTTGGGTAGCAGATAGGGAAAATTCTCACTGGAAATATGTTGGTAATGGAAATTGACAACTTACAAATAGTTGTTGTAATTTTATTGACCTTTTTATTTATTGATTTTTAATTGTAAGTTTAATTAATGTTTAATTTTAATCTAATTTTATTTATTGACCTTTTATTCCCCAATATTTTAATTTTAGGAGTAACAAAACATGCTTAAAAATCTTAACATAGGAGTTTTCCTAAGCATAAATAATTCCTAATATTTTCATTTTGTTTAGAGAGACTAAGATGCTGTCTTCTCTTCTGAGGCACTCCCTAAATGATAGATAAAATGTTCTGAAACTATGTAAAAAAGCTCTAACAGCTCTGATTCTAATTAGTTCTTATGAATCTGACATAGGCACAACAGAAATATATGTAAAATTTTTCTGTAAGAACACTTTCAAATTCATTGATATAGATAGATTATAGGGGCATAATTGCTACTGCATCATTAAAACTGTCATAGATTCTATTCTTTCCTTTGCAACATCCTTTCTTTCAGAGAAGATAAAGGTGACCTCGAATTGTTTTACATGAGTAACAAACTTGTTAATTTCTTGAAGACACCTTCTAATAACCTCTCTAAAAATTGTGATGTAACGGAATCTACTCTTCTAAAGACAAAATTTTAGCTCTCTTAAATATATATGTCTATTTCTAGCAAATAGAAGAGGAAATATCTTCTACTCCCATCCAACATAAAACACTTCATAGAACAACCGCAAAATATACATATAGGTCTCAGTACAGTCTTATTAAATTTCACTTAGAGTTTTCCTCCCCTTTCTAAGAGCAAAGTGTGAGCAATCTTCCCTTTATTTTCCATTTCTTCACCCTATCTGAATGAATGCCTGTTCATCATCCTTGTGCTTCTGTATAAGCTTCCCTCTTCTTAGAGGAGCTAGTTGAGAACGCAGGCATGAAAAGGGTACCTTTCAGGAACTTTCTTCTGAGGCACAATTCTTAGTTTTTCCTGATCAATTTTTTGTTGTTGTTTGGTTTTGTTTTTGTTTTTCAACAAATACTATTTCATTTCTGGACGTGTATCATTTTAACTGGAGTTAACAAGTTCATGTCTCCTTGCAAAATTTTTCATCATAGGTCATCTAACCATCTGAGCTAGGTAGACTGTCAAGTCCATCACAGGCCAACAGTGGACTTCACTTTGTCTCTGCAATTTCATAAAATCTCAGAATACTCCTGTTATCATAATAAATGGAGGTTTATGAATGTGTTGTTTAAATCGGTATTTCTGCTAAACAGCATTTTGCAGACTGCAAATAATGTGAGGCTGTCAGAGAATATTGTAAGTCAATAGAAAAAGAACAAAAATTGTCTCAGAAAGCTCTAGCCAACATATACTTTAGCTACATACATCTGCTTTTAAACCTAATTTGAGGAAAAATGACTAGATTTATTCTATTATCTACTGATATATACATGTTTCATATATGCTAAAGTCATGCCAATATTAGTAGTACCTACTAACTTGTTCAGCATGAACTGTAAGTAGTCTCTCTTTTTCTTGGGGGGGGGGGGGGTGGGGGGGTGGAATCTATGATAAATTTAATTTAATAGAGCATTAAAATGAAAGAATAAACATGATCTGAGATTTCAAGCTGATATTCAAACAAAACAAAATTTATAGGTTTTTCTTCACAATACAGTGACTCATTTTTCTAATTCACCTTTAAGAACTTCTCTGCACTGACCCCCTTTGGTGGAATACTTAGTAATGTTTGCCTTTCTAGAACAAAGATATTATTTAAAGCTTTAGTGTTGCATTCTCTACTTACTTATGGTTATCAAAATTAAGACAAACAGTATATTCAGATCCCAAATAAGTAACATTTACAAATACCTGTGTTTGTAGAGGTAAAATGCAAACCCTGATAATATTAGAGCAAAGAAAGGTACCAGGATGGCAGCTGCAACAGAACTGCTGTTTGTACCATAATAGTGATTTGAAAGGTCTGTGTCTGCACTTAAGGGACCTGAAAAGAAGAAAGAAAAAAAAAAAAAAAAAAAAGGACAGAAATAAAGTTCTTATTTTTTTCTATCCCAGAATTCTCTTTTTATTCAAAAAGAAAATCCTGACTTGATAAAATCATTCTATTTAAAAATATTCAGTATATGACATGCAGTATCATGCATATATCTTGTTAATACCACTGAATATAATTGATAATATGAAAATGATTTGAAAAGAGTATTCAGCAGATGATACTTGTTTCAACTTAATTTCATAGTCATAAACTACATCTATCAGAATCTGAATAAAATTAAGCCCTACACCTTCTACAACAAATGATTGACACTGCAAAAAATTATGCTATGGCTGTATCCTTAATATTAGCTTAGAAGCATCCTGCTATGAGTGACTACATAAAATATGGAAAAGGATAGGAGAACTGAGGTAACTGCAATAAATCACATTGGTTCTCCTAGGTTCAGCAGTGCTTGAGCACCAGTTTATGTGTCCTGGCTGTATCAGTTTCCTTCAAGAGGTGAGACATGAGGTTCAGAGCATCCAGCAGGAGCTTTTTCATTGGTATAAAACTCACATGCAGAGATTGCAAAGCCATTTACCTATATTGTGAACTCTCTTACTGTGGACAGGAACTCCTGCACTTGGGTCATAACAAGTCTGTGCAGCTGTATAGGCTTGGAGAAGAGTGTCTGGAAAGCTGTATGGCAGAAAAGGACCTGGGGGTGCTGGTTGATAGCCAGCTGAACATAAGCTGGCAATATGCCTAGGTGACCAAGAAAGTTGATGGCATCAGAAAAATCATGGCCAGGTGGACCAAGCAAGGGATTGTCCCTCTAAATATTCACCACTGGTGAGGCTGCACCTCAAATACTGTGCTCAGTTTTAGGTTCCTCACTACAAGAAAGATAATGAGTTGCTCAAGAATGTACAGAGAAGAGCAACAAAGCTGGTGAAGGGACAGAAAATAAAACATATGAAGGAGTAGCTGAGGGAACTGAGGCTATTTAGTCTGGAGAAGAGGCTGAGTGGAGACCTCATTGTTGTCTACAAGTATCTGAAAGGAGGTTTCAGCAAGAAGGGTACTGGTCACTTTTCTGAGGTAACACGTGATAGGACACAAGAAAAAAACAAACAAACAAAAAAAACCAATCACAAGTTGTGCCAAGAAAGGTTTAGATTAGATATCAGAAAGAAAATATTAATGGGGTGGATGACCAAGCATTAGAACAGGCTGCCCAGGGCAGTGGTGAAGTCCCCATCTCTGGAGATATTTAAGAGATGCGTCACTAAGACACATGGTTTAGTGATGGGAATCTATAGTTCAGGTTGATGATTGGACTTGATGTCGAAAGTCTTTTCCTACCTAGATGATATTATGATTCTACAATACTTCAGATTGAAATGGAAATAGCCAAGATTTTAGAATATAAATCTAGAAGTCTAGAGGTAAGGCATAGGCATTCAGCAACTAAAGAAACAGAAACTAACAGTGGACTTGCAGACCTTACAGAACAAGATATTAAAAGATAACAAACAAACAAAAAAAGTTCACAGTAGTGGCAAAACAGGTTAAATCATTTAAAGTTCTAATTCTTTTGGCAGACAGATAACAGAGATCTGTTTTCTCATTAAGCTATTATATAAGACTAGAAACAAACAGAACTGATTCGGAAAGAGAACAAACAGTACTTAGAAACTACAATTTTTTCAGTTTTCATGATATTCCAAGAACGAGCATACCACCCAGCCTGGTCCTTCTCTAGAATTGTGTGATAGCAAATTCTTCAAAGAGCTTGGTCTTTCACACTTAACCAAGTACTTCTAATGAAATGCTGCTCTTTGAAGTATGCTCGCAGGTGACAAATTTTATATTACATTTTATATGCACCAGTGCATACAGAGTTTATGCACAGTTCTGGTTTAGTGTAAAGGCAGGAAGTAATTTGAAATATGTTAAGTCTTCAGCTTGAGGACATGTGAGATCATTACCTCAGCAGAATATTTATGAACATAACACTTAAAAAAAAATGTTATTGAATTTGACAGTATATGAACAGATGTTATTACCAGTGTTGGTCTGAAATTTACTGTGTCCTCCTAACTATAAGTTCTTCAATGGAGAATAAGCAACCTATAGACATTCAGTGTCTAGTAAATGATCACACAAAGAAATCCAAGTATATCAATATTTAAAAGATAGTATCTGCATTTTTAAAAGCCTCACTTCTGAGATGTCAAAGCTGAAGTAAAGAAGTCCTCAGCCTAAGAGTGCATGTGTAAAAATTAACGCTTCAGCTCCTTACTAGCCTTTAGAATACACAGACTGAGCTCTCATGTTACAGCTCTCAAGGCTGACATTTTTCTGCTATCATAGAATACAACAATCAGAAAATACTGTAACTGCTGAATTGTCATTCTGCTGCTTCTTCCTTTTTCCCCACTTGTTACTGATTTCACTGCTAAATCAAATGGATCCAAACTGATCCAAATTGAAGAAGAGATGGGTCTGTACTTGATTCTTCCCTGCAGGGAACTGTACAACCAATTTGCTGAGCAGACCTTCATCTTAGAGAAGTCTGTTGTCTTCCTGGGGCTGGGATGACACTAGGAAACTACCTTGCCTGGTACAGCCAACAGACCACAACCTCTTACTCCTTTTCCATACAGGGAGAGATGAAGCAGCTAACATGTAGATCCAGGGCTATCAAAAGGGACTTCAGGGACTTGGGACGATGGCTGAAGGATTTGCTTACAAACTCCAAATGTGAAGTCCTCAGTAGAACAGAGATATAGACCTGTTGGAACATGTTGGAACATGGAGGAGAGCCATGAAAAATGATCCAAGTGATGGAACACCTCTCCTACAAGGACTGGCAGAGAGAGCTGGGGCTGTTCAGCCTGGAGAAGAGAAGAAGGCTACGAGGTGCCTTAATAGTGACCTATCAGTATCTAAAGGAGAGCTACAGGAAAGAAGGGGACAGAGACTTTAGCAGGGTCCATGATGTTAGAACAAGAAGAAATGATTTCAAGCTTAAAAAGTGGAGATTTAGGTTAGATATAAGGAAAAAGTATTTTACAGCAAGGGTGATGACGCACTGGAACAGGTTGCTTAGTGATATGGTGGATGCTCTGTCCCTAGTGACTTTCAAGTCAAGGCTGGACCAGGCCTAGGTCTACCTGATCTACCTGAGGATGTCCCTGTTCATTGCAGGGAGTTAGATTAGATGATCTTTAAAGGTCCCTTCCAACTCTAAATATTCTGATTCTAACTGGAGAAGCGGGGATCTTTTTTCTGGCCTGACTCAAGAAAAAGTAAAAACAAGAAGAAAATCCAACAAACCGTAGCCCCACTGTTTAGAGATACCAAAGGCTTTTCAACAAGATATATGCTTGGATTAATCTTTGTGCTCTACTTTCATAGTGTGATTGTTAAAATCAGAAAGAAAAAGCAGTTTAGATATAGCGATATGAATTATACAAAAGTACAGGCAGATAGACAATCTGTGCCTTGTAAGAGTTTACTCTGAAGACTGAAATAGTATTCAGCTTCAATAACTGGCATTTCTTAGGCTGAGAATTTGAAGAGTAAGATATTCTCTCCTTACGATTAAACATACGTGGCACTTGGAAAGTGGTCAAGATGAGCACATCATTAGGGAAACTGATTTTACACCAGTTAATAGAGTGAAGAAATATCAGGGAGCATTGGTAGAACTTTGCAGGCCAGTGGGTACTGCACCAATGATGTTAATGAAACTGCAACAATTTGTAAAATGCAGATTCATGATGGTGTAGATGTGTTGGCTAGGCTGCCAATTCCTGCTCACCTAATACTTTGCTGCATAAATACTGTCTTACGTATATCCTGTTGAAGCATCAGGAAATTGAGATGTCCATGGCTGGTATTTCCCAAAAATATTTTATGAGTAAATATTTATGAGTAAATGTTATACTAGTTTTCATTAAAAAAAAAAAAAAGTAATAACTGTAACTAGTTTTTCACTAGCTCCTGGATTACTTGTATCCATGGATGCAATATTTATCCCAGTCATTAATTTCATGTTTTTGACAGTGAAGTAGAAATCTATCTAAATAAATACATATTTCGAAATAAGCCACCTCCTAATGAAACTAATAAAATCAGTGATTCTGTCTTTTCAATTTCCTTTATGATTCTGCTTGCATTTTATGTATTTGAACAGAAAAAAGCTTTGCATTGTGTGACACTTCTGTTACGTTCAAAAAACCCTTCACTGACAAGGGAACAGTTGCAACTGGGCTCTCTTTAGAAACATCTTGTAATCACAGAATCATAGAATGGTCTGGGTTGAAAAGGACCACAGTGATCATCGAGTTTCAACCCCCCTGCTATGTGCAGGGTCACCCAACCACTAGACATGGTGGTTGGACATGAGGGGGGAAGGGGATAAAACCAGGCCTGCTACAGACGAGCCTGGCAGAGCGATAATGGGATTAGGGGTGAGGCGAGAGGCCCAGCTAAAGTGTGTCTTACCAATGCATGCAGCATGGGCAACAAACAAAAACGGTTAGAAGCCATTGAGCGGCAGGCAAGCTATGACCTAGTTGCCATTACGGAAACATGGTGGGAACACTCCCATGACTGGAGTGCTGCAATGGATGGCTACAAACTCTTCAGGAAGGATAGTAAAGGAAGGATGGGCGGTGGCGTGGCTCTCTATGTTAAAGAGTGCTTTGAGGTTATTGAACTTATGACTGGGGATAATAAGGTTGAATCCTTATGGGTTAAGATCAGGGGAAGAGCAAACAAGGCAGACATCCTGGTGGGCATCTGTTATAGACCACCGAACCAGGATGAAGAGACAGATGAGGTGTTCTATGAGCAGCTGGCGGAAGCTGCGCGATTGCTAGCCCTTGTCCTCATGGGGGACTTCAACTTCCCCGACATATGCTGGGAATACAATTTAGTGCAGAAGAAACAGTCTAGGAGGTTTCTGGAATGTATGGAGGACAACTTCTTGATGCAGCTGGTAAGAGAACCTATGAGAGGAGCTGCCCCGTTAGACCTGCTGTTCACGAACAGAGAAGGCCTGGTGGGAGATGTAGAGGTTGGAGGCTGTCTTGGGCAGAGTGTCCATGACATGGTAGAGTTCTTGATTCTTCCTGGAGTCAGAAGGGGGAACAGCAAAACTGCTACCTTGGACTTCCAGAGGGCAGACTTTGAATTGTTCAGGAGACTAGTAGGGAGAGTCCCATGGGGCTCAGTCTTAGAGAGTAAAGGGGTACAAGATGGCTGGTTGCTCTTCAAGAAGGAAGTCTTAAAGGTGCAGGAGCAGGCTGTCCCCCTGAGCCGCAAAATGAGCTGGTGTGGAAGAAGGCTGGTGTGGATGAATAGGGGACTATGCTTGAGGCTCTGGGAGAAAAAGAGAATCTATCTCCTGTGGAAGAAGGGATGGGCAACCCGGAAAGAATACAAAGAAGTTGTTAAGATGCGCAGGGAGAAAATCAGAAAGGCAAAAGCCCAGCTTGAACTCAACCTGGCTGCTGGGGTAAAAGGGAACAAGAAACTCTTTTACAAGTATATCAACAGTAAGAGGAGGACCAGGGAGAATCTCCATTCTCTACTGGATGAGGCTGGGAATGTGACCACTGAGGATAAGGAAAAGGCAGACGTTCTGAATGCCTTCTTTACATCTGTCTTTAAAAGTCAGACCAGTTATCCTCAGGTTTCTCCACTCTGACCTGGCAGCCTTGGCTGGGGAGCAGACTAAACCCCCCACAATTCAGGAGGAAACAGTCAGAGACCTGCTACTCCAACTGGACTGCCACAAGTCCATGGGACCGCATGAGATTCACCCAGGAGTGCTGAGGGAACTGGTGGAGGTGATAGCTGAGCCGCTTTCCATCATCTATCAGTGCTCCTTGTTGATGGTTGAGGTCCCAGAAGACTGGAGGCTTGCCAATGTGACTCCCATCTACAAGAAGGGCTGCAGGGACGATCTGGGGAACTACAGGCCTGTTAGCCTGACCTCGGTGCCGGGGAAGATTATGGAGCAGATTGTCTTGAGGGAGATAAGGCGGCACGTGAAGGACAACTGGGGGATCAGGCCTAGACAGCATGGGTTCACAAAGGGCAGGTCCTGCTTGACCAACCTGATCTCCTTCTATGATCTAGTGACCTGTCTGGTGGATGAGGGAAAGGCTGTTGATGTAGTCTACCTAGACTTCAGCAAAGCCTTTGACACTGTCTCCCACAGTATTCTCCTGCAGAAGCTGGCAGTCCGTGGCTTGGACGGATACACTCTTGGTTGGGAAAGGAACTGGCTGGAGGGCCGGGCCCAGAGAGTGGTGGTGAAAGGAGTTAAATCCAACTGGCGACCAGTCACGAGTGGTGTTCCCCAGGGGTCGGTGCTGGGGCCTGTCCTGTTTAATATCTTTATTGCACCCTCAGTAAGTTTGCAGATGACACCAAGCTGGCTGGAAGTGTTGATCTGCCTGAGGGTAGCAAGGCCCTACAGAGGGATCTGGATAGGCTGGATAGCTGGGCTGAAGCCAATGGGATGGGATTCATCAAGACCAAATGTCGGGTCCTGCACTTTGGCCACAATAACCCCAGGCAACACTACAGGCTTGGGGTGGAGTGGCTGGAAGACTGTGTAGAGGAAATGGACCTGGGGGTGTTGATGGATGCTAGACTGAACATGAGCCAGCAGTGTGCCCAGGGGGCCAAGAAGGCCAATGGCATCCTGACTTGTATCAGAAATAGTGTGGCCAGCAGGAACAGGGAAGTAATTATCCCCCTGTACTCACCACTGGTGAGGCCGCACCTCGAGTACTGTGTCCAGTTTTGAGCCCCTCACTGTAAGAAAGACATCAAGTCCCTGGAGCATGTCCAGAGGAGAGCAACAAAGCTGGTGAGGGGTCTGGAGCACAGGCCTTATGAAGAGCGGCTGAAGGAGCTGGGATTGTTCAGTCTAGAGAAGAGGAGGCTCAGGGGAGACCTTACTGCTCTCTATAACTACCTGAAGGGAGGTTGTAGTGAGCTGGGGGTCAGCCTCTTCTCTCGGGTGACTAGCAATAGGACTAGAGACAATGGCTTCAAGCTGTGCCAGGGAAGGTTCAGGCTGGACGTTAGGAAATACTACTTCTCTGAAAGGATGGTCAGGCACTGGAATGGGCTGCCCAGAGAGGTGGTGGAGTCACCGAGCCTGGTGGTGTTCAAAGAGCGTTTGGATGTTGTGTTGAGGGACATGGTTTAGCGAGAACCATTGGTGATGGGCAAATGGTTGGACTGGATGATCCTGTGGGTCTTTTCCAACCTTAGCGATTCTATGATTCTATGATTATACGATTCTAAACCAGGCTGCCCAGAGCCACATCCAGCATGGGTGGATGTAATCATCATATTACTTAGCTCTGCTATGGAAGATTACATGAAAACATATTAAGCAGAATTAACTTAGTATTTGAACTGTAAATTCCAAATATGCATACTTTATTATATAATTTATAATAGCAATGGCATGAAATAAACATGCTTCAGCTAGAAAGCTGACAGAATCATTTGTTGAATCCACTCTTGCAGGACTTGAAAATATTATACACAATAAAACTCTAAGAATGCATTTACCTTGTCTTTGTAGCATAAATTTTCCAAAGTCTTTTCCATGTATGTCACCTTGATAAGTAAAAACACCTCTTTCAAGCCCCGATGACACCTACAATACACAGAAATAGGGAAAAGAAAACAAAATAATTTTGGAAAGAAATAAGGATATTTATCCACTTTTTTTTTTTTTCTGATTTAGATATACAGATTTGTTATGGTTTTTTTCCCCTTAAAATGTTAATGAATTTGTTTATAGAACATTTATAATTTGAAGTTTGCATCACTATTAATGTTTATAAAAAACATGGAATGACTTTAAAATATCTTATGTAAATATTGGGTTTTAAAATTCTTTAATTTAAATTTATATAATTGATTAATTATACAGTTAAGTTCACTGAATTTTCTGTCCATTTTTAAAATACTTTATATAGACAGCATCAAAGGACACAAAGAAGTGCAAAGATGAAAATAACTATTTTCTTCAAGAATAAATGCCAGCTCTTGGAATCAACCCTTCCCTCTATACTGAAACAGTATTGGGTAAATAGCTTACCTGAGATTTAACGTGTGTCAGAACTATACTGTATCTCAATATGGGTAAACACTTGCAATAGCAAATACAATATGGTTCATCCTGGTTTTCTGTGAAACATTTTCTGTTACATGTCCATTCTTAAACTGAGAATTCTTTTGATCTTACAAATTTATGACAGTGAACCGTTTCAGAAAGTATAATTTTTCTACAGGCAAAATTCCCACTCATATGAAAAAAAAAAAAAGGCAAAATCATAGCAAAATGTAATGATTCACTCCACTCTCAATTTAATGAAATAAAAATTCTAATGGGGGTGTGGAAGATAGAAGATTATATACATAGTTTAGAAAATAAAAACACTGAGATTTCTACATTGATATCTGGAGTGATGTATGTAATATTTGTCATATAAAAAGATAGAGTTATATAGAAAATCACAAATTACTTAATATTATGCTCAGCAAGGTTTATCCATAGCAGTCCAGTTACTTACATAACCATCTAGTGCCCAGTTGTCATTTTCAAACTTGTTTGTGAAAATGTCATTAGATCCTTTGATCTGAAAAATTTTCAGTAGCAAATGGGCTTCTTCCTTCTTGTAAACACCTATTAATGTAAAGGAGGTATCATATGCCTTTTAAGCAATTTTTGAATCAGTTTGTTCAAATTTGCTTTCAAAGCCTAGTGCATTGCTTTAAAAGTACAATATTTTGTAGAAAACATTCTGTATTAACATAGTTTTATAACTTGGATAAAATAAGAAAGGTTTACAGTGCGGTAAAAACAGGATCTTATTTTAATGATCTTTCCCTTTGTTGTATTTGATAACAGGATGCAAAGATGTTTTTGTACTGCTTGGTTGTGTAGATAAATGGTCAAGAATATCTGTCTTTTCATGCACTAATTCAATAATTCTGAATACAAATATAACTATTTCCTCTCTAAAATAACTGTCAATTAGAACTGGACAAATTTATATTTACTCACATCACAATATATTGCTATGATAAATATCAGTGGTACAGAGAACAAAAATGTGCTATATGGTAGCCAAACTATCTCTGGACTTTTGTCCTTAGAAGGTACTGATAGCTGACAGCGATCATTACAAACATAACTGTGATCAAAGGCTGTAAGAGATTATTTTTCGCACCACTGTCTCAAAGTTTGCTGAGGAACACTGATGGACAGGTCCTGGGCAAAGGGTGGGAAATTCTTTGTCTGAGGGACACAGATGGACAAGTCCAGGCAAGTCCTGGTCAAAGTTGGCAAAATCTTCTGTCTGAAGATTTGCAGGCCAGGGGCAACAGAGGGAGAGAGAGATAAGCCGTGCATTAATGGTTGGGAAGCAGTCTTTTGTGTGGGCTTATCTTGAGGGAGATAGCCATCTCAGGGGGTACTGCACATGGCTCTGACCCAAGCATTCAAGAATGCCATGTTGGAAGAAGGATAAAAAAGGAACCAACAATCTTGAGGCTAGGTGTCTGACATCAGAAGCCTCATGACTTGATGCCTGAATGCTGATGGACTCTCCTGGGCCTGCAACGTGAGACCCATCTCTTCCTCTTGGACTTGCTCTGTGCTCTGCCTGCATGCTGCCTAAGGCTGGCCATGCTTATGCTGCTCTCCCCCCGCGCTTTTGCCTTGGACCATCGGAACGTCGTGCAGTGGGATGCTGCTGAATCTTGGTGGTGACTATCCCTGCTTTACGTACTTCTTGCTCCTCTCCTACCTTTCCTATCACCTGCTTTCCCTTCCCCATCACCCTAATTTGTAACAGTCACCGGTCTTCCCTTCCCCATCTCCCTGATTGATTAAGATTTGTAATAAACTGGTCAGACCAACATTTGAACCATTGTTTCTTAATCTCACATTGGCTATACATATATTAAAGCACTTTCTCTCCCTCCTATAAATTGAAGTGAGACAGAGGCTAGATCAGAACGTGAGTCAGATTTGTTGAAAGAAATACAGGATGTTGATTAAAAGGTCTGCATAATGTATTAAGCTATTTGATTTATCTGCATCTACTGCACATCATACTAGCTTGAAGACCAAGTTGTATAAAAGCAGACATTAATCACTGTTGAATAATGGAGCCTTGCAGTATTACAAATCTTAAAACAAATTCTCAAAATTCTTAAAATACACGTTGCCTGCCACTTCAATATTACCCGTGAGTTCAAAGATCAATACTACCGAGAAGTCCAGGATTAAAACAAAAAACAAAAAACAGAACAAAACAAAAAAAAAACATTTCATTACTTATTTGAAATGCGAGGGGAAAAATTGTTGAGTAGCCACATAAAAATTGACTGAAATCTCTGCTGAAGTTACTGCTTTATTTATCACCTCTCTGTTTGCAAAATAAGCAGTAAAAAGTTCGTAGAGAAAACATAAAGGGATTTTGCTTCATTTGTGTAAAGGAGAAAATAAAACAAAACTGGACAGGTAAAAAAAAAAAAAAAAAAAAAAAAAAAAAAGGACTGCTTCTTTTCTTTTTGTAATATTGAATTCTGAACCTACCTGACAGTTTGAGTTGTAGGCTGGATGCTTCAGTGAATGTGGCATTCACTTTGCTGCTTGTAGTGTTAAACCAATCAACAGTAAGAGTAGCAGGCTGTCTTTTTCCTAGATATTCATAAAATCCTTTCCACAGTGAATTTATAAAAAACACATCTGAAGGAACTAAGTGGGCCAGGAAAAAAAAAAAAAAAAAAGAGAGTGAGAGAAAAAAAACAAACAGAACTGTAAATTACAACAGTGCAACAATCTCTCTAGCCATAACTAAGCTCTTCAGTTTCTCTGTTACAGAACCAATCTGCCATTCTAAGGAGGTATTACAGAACAAGTTTACAATCTTAAGGACAGTGAATTTAATGACCTTTCCACACAATTGCCTGTACTGTATTATACTCATCCACTACAATATATGTTCTTCAATAATGTCACATTTCATAGCTTGAATGCTTCAGTGCATGTCCACAAGGCAATGAAAAATAATGGACTGTTCCCCTAAAGCCTCTACCTTTACTATATCATGAAAAAAAAATAGGAGGTCATTCTCAAGGAAGGAGATACACTTAGGGCACCCTGCCTGTTTCATGAATAATGCAACACTGTGTGTAATACTCAACTATTTTCATTGAATTCCAAATGGACTTTACTGCAAGTCTGTATTGTTCTTTTTTTACACTCCACATATTTTCTCCACACACTAATGATTAATTTTTTTCATGGATCTCAGTCCTTAAAAATCATATGTTTCCTTCAAAGGTCTTTCAGACTTATTTTCCTAAATATTTGTCATTGGTTAGCTACAACAGTGACTTACAGTGAATCTGAAACCCAACATTTTAAAAGTATGTTTGTCTTTTATTCATCATCAATTAAAAATATGTGTCAGAATTCAGTCCTGTGGAGGTGAATGTCAAGTACTACTGACTGAAATTGTTAGCAGCTTTGATAGTTAATATGTACAACTTTGTTACAATGGAGCTGACACCACACTTCTGTTGCCAAATTTAACATCTTCAATATCTGGCATCTTTGGCTCCTTTAACTGCCAATAACAGCTGTTAATCTGTGCCCCGTGGAGACTGCTGTGGAATCAGAGTGGCTTTGACCCCATTCTGCTCAGTTCCTGCAATGTCCATGCCTCCCCCGCACACTATACAAATGCAGAATGAGAAAAATGAAATGGATTTTGTTATACAAACACTGAATCAACTATGGATTCCTCTCTGAATGTGAAAAATGGGAAAATCCAGGACTACTAATAAAAACAGCTTCCTAACAAGTTTTGCAAAGGCTGCTCAAAACAACGAGAACCATGGGAATCACACACAGTATTTTAGATCTTAAACTTCATATGGGTATTGAGAGAACTAGTTATTTAGAACTTGTATTTCATTACAATTTACTGTTAAAATATTACTGTTCTGTACAAAAGCATTAACTATAGAAAACCAGCAATTTAGTAAACAATAAACAACAATTTCTATTCAAATATTGAAAGGTGTAAAAAAAAAATAATCTATTGTGTTATCAGAACATATTAGTGAAAACCACTAAGACTACAGATAGCAGCAAACAGAATTCAATGAAAAGACAGACTGCATACTAAAGAAAATGTTCCAAAATACTGTGTTCTATACTCAATAAAATCCATAATTTAAACAAACAAATAAATAAATAAATAAAAGAAATAGCTTAAAACTTTTACTTGTTAATTATTGCTTTTTATTACTCAATTTCAAATCGTTGCTTACCACTGTTGGCGTGTTCAATAGTAATAGTCAATATTTTTACAAAAATACCTTTCAAATATCACTTATTTACTAAAACAGGTCATAAACAACATGATGTGGTGAGATACTGATGCTCTGCAAAGTGAGTGCATTCAATTTGGTCTATATTTTAATTTGGCATTGAACTTCAAAACCTGTGTGGTAGCAGACTGATGGATACCTTAGCTGTTGAGTGAGGTGAATTCTCCAATAAATGAAAATTGTTTTTTAATTATAATGAATACACACTATGGCTTGAATTACTGCAAATCTGACAAAGTGATGTATTTGGAAAGACCTAAATTCAAGTTTCACATGACACTCTTAAAATTAATATCCATGGGAAAGGTTAATTATTAGCAGAAGTACATTTTTATCTCGTATGTTTTACAGAGTCCTTCTGTGAATTGCTGTGACTGTGAAGCATTCATCTTGTTTTCCCTGTAGTTTACTAAAATTCAGAATTTAGAGTTGCAAGCTCATTTATTTGGTGAAAAAAAAAATCTGTCCATAGTTAAATAAAACAGTAAAAAGAATAGGTCTCTCATTTTCTGAAAATGATTGAAGGATCTATATAAAGGTGCTACCATATGTATTACTGTTTTGTCATTGGCAGGAGGACAAAATTGACTGTGCAAATGTTACTATGGTCCACACAGTTCAGGAAACCCTGGCATAGAGTACCTAAAAAATTAGAGTTTCTATGAAATGAACACCAAGAAAATTTCTAAAACTGATTTATTTTTTTTCCGGGTTTCTTACAATGTGTAAGACTGAACGTTGAACCCAGCCTCTAAACTTATAGTCTGTGCTCATGATAAGGCTCTCAGTTATAGCAATCTCTCTGATATAAAAGTCATTCAAATGTCCTTATGTCCTTCCTGTTTATATGATTTATCTTTCTGCCTTTTTTTTTTTTTTTTTTTTTGGTATATTTGGTTCACAGAATTGGTATTGTTGAAATTATAAAATTGTTTGGGAAATAATTTGATAGAGTAGGTTTAATGTGGTACTTGTTATTATGAATGACCTCAACATTTATATTCCTTTTGAAATGAGATATAAAATACCTATTTTAAATATTGGAAGTAGTTTTATCATCCATAGCAATCTAGAGTGTGAATTGATTTATTTATTTAGATCTAAAACTCTTCTTGTATACAAACCTGGAGTTTTAGTTATTGTTTCATTAACTTCTCTCACTCCTTTACCTACAAGTAAAAAGACAAATTATCATTTTCATGAACATATTTGTTATTTTTTTAATAGAATGTTAAAACAATGCCTGATTGATGCAATTAACCCTTATGCAATAAAGTTATATTTAAAACAGAAGTAACTGATGTCTTGAATACTTAACATGTTCAAACCTATCCACTTAAACAAAAGCCATCAGAAAATAATTTAGGAAAGCAACATTTTTACTGTGAAAAGTTGTCCAGTTATATAATTATTTTATACACTTAGGCCCATAATTTTATATCAGTCTCTGCTATAAAAGAGAGCCTTATTTAGGGGACAAATACTATATCTAATTATGCATAATATTATGCTAAATATTATGCTAAATGCTAAATAAATAAACTGCATTAATAAAGTTTGCTACAGATTAGCAAAAAACATCTGGATTAAGAAGATAGGATCAGATATCATGGGAAAGAATCGTTAGAAGTATCATGTGCTATGCTTCTGATGTTCTCAGGAGCTATGCCTATTGATTTCAGCTAAAGCTGTGGCTTCATATTGTTAGACACTTAAAAATCACTGTCTGGTTGTATATTTTGTCTTATATAATTTCTGGTTCCTTTTCTTTCTCTTTAGGAGCAGAAATACACAGGTTAGACCGTTTAAGTGATAAAATAGGACAAAAAGCGTGGAGTGCACAAAGAGAATTATATCTCAAGACTGCATGCCAATAAAAAGGAAAATCAACTAAAAGCATACAAGAACTCTTACCTCAATGTATTAATTACATATTACCCATGAAAAATCATCCATTACACATCTAGAATAAGATTAATTTTTATGTACAGATTATACTTCTCTTGTTGAAACAAAGAACTTTAAAATGAACTACAATTCTAACCTTAAATCTATTTAGAGTTCTTTGACACATTAGAACTACATATAGTGTTGCAACTGTCTTTCCCATGGCATCTGATTGCCTTTCTTTTGCTCATGTTACAAAAATTAATTTTTTAAGTTTGCTAGATTAGGTACTCATCCATGTTTATTCACATGTAGAGGCCAAATTTAGCCCCCACAATTACATACTCAGAGTTATTCTAAGAAAATGATAGGAAATTTACATGAACATAAATAAAAGCGGAATCAGGTGCAAACATTTTATTTATTTATTAGTTTGCTGTTCTTTTTTATTATGGATGTTTTTCTTAGACAAAGAGCATTCCTGAATGAATTGAAAAGACAACTGAAGTAAAATAATTTTTTCTTACTTCTAGAAAATCATATATTAAACACTGAAGACATTTAAATACTCTTTAAAACTATGTCATAAGCATTAGGAGAAATATAGCTAAGAGTAATACTTTGTATTGTGTTGGTTTTTGTTGTTCTTGTTTGCTGGTAAGGAGTAAAATCATGTATATGTGCATACATATATATATACATACACATACCTCTATTGTCTGTTTGATTAATTGTAGATGCTGTGCTTATTTTAACTTTAAAATGGTTTCTTTCACAAAATAATTTAAAAAAAAAAACTATTGTGTAATATTCATATTTAAATAGTAATCAGGAAAATTCAGTCCTAGTATATAAAGAGCAAATGTTGGGGAAAATGAAATCCATCCAAGTAGGGCACAGCATATCACTCAATAATGACTTACTTTTACAAATAGGTGATTTTCCTGTCCATTTCATATCCGGCTTACATGTTCGATGCTCTGATCCACCAGCAAGAAAAAATCCTGGCTGACAGGTATACACCAAAGTATACCCTAAAGTAGGAAGATCTATTGCTTTCACATCTACATGTGCTGGTGTCTCTGGCTGCCTGCATGCATGAGCTGCAAAGGGTTTGTAAGAGTTAGAAAATGATACCAAAAAGCATCCACAGGATTAGCTTACTTAACTGAAAACAAATGCATGCCAACATATTCCCTGTCATTAAGTAAACTTTGTACACTTTTAGCAACATCAATAGCTTGTATTTCTAACAGGAATAGTCTGAGTGTATGGCTTGAAGGAAGATGAAAATGATATTTTTGAGCAATATGCTCATGATAGCAAGACTGGAAATAATTGAAGTGAGAGGAAGGACAAGTAAATTCATATCCTTTGAATACTGTACTGTCACAGCTTTAGGTATCACTTCCATTGTAAAGAACCTTAATACAGAGTGGTTACTGTGATAAATAAATTTATTATAAATTTCAAACAAACAAAAGTTTCCATATGAAGGCTTTATGCTTCTTTGTCTGTTGTACATGATATTGATTTATAAATATCCATAGTTAATCTGAAATGGTATAAGAATATAAGGTCATTCTAAGGAATATCTTTTAGCTTTGATCACCATATTTTAATACAATACTTATTAGATATCCACATTATTATAATGATAATACTTATTAGAGGTAAAGCTATAATGACACTAATTGTTTACAAGCGTAGCCCAGAAAAGTTGAATTTTAGTAAATTTCTAACTTATGCTTCAGGAAATCTAGCAAAACAAAAAGTCCAGAACTAATTTCAGGCTACTTTCTTTCTTTCTGTTAATCCAATACACAGACGCACACAAAGATAAAAGATTAACCTAAAACATTTAATGCAGTAAGTCAATGAGGAAAAACATTTTTTTAAGGAGTAAATTATTGTGCATTGTGTATTCAAGAAGAAAACAATATCTGAAAAATCTTACTTAAAAGTAATATCCTACATACATGTTTGTTCTTAGAACAGAAAGCAAAAGCAAAACAACAACAAGAAAAGCATACAGAATACTGTTAAATAAAATTGATTTTTCTGTAGCATGCTATTTAATATGATTTCCACATGCATTAATCTGTAACTCTTTCAAAATTGCACAGTGTACAAAGTCATTAGATAAGAAACTGCACTTACGAATACATTCAGACTGTATGCCACTCCAAGTTAAGTTAGCAAGACAAGAACGGGTTGTAGATCCCTGAATATGATAACCTTTTCTGCATCTGAAAAAGACTGTACTTCCAACCTAAGGATCAAAACAGAATATTAAATGAAAAAAGTAGCCATCATGTATAATCAGATATCAAGACAGTGATAAGCTAATAGATATCTGGTCACTGTTTTCAAGCTTTTTTTTTTTTTTTCCTCCATAACATGTAAAGTATGAAGAATAACCTTATCTGAAAGCAGCAAGTAGAAGATTATTGACAAGACTGTGCACATGGAAAAGAATGACATACATTTCCTCTTATAAGTTTGTCAGTGTGACAAACTAAATGAGAAATACGAATCTATTTGTTGTACATCACTCCACATATTCCAACAGAACCTGACCATAAAGTCTATTTTAAAGGTTTCTCATTGTGTTACTTCATCAAAAATATTTGAAGGGTAAAATGAAAAAATTGTAAGCAGTTTCATCCATAATTAAATTCTGGAAAACTCCAGGCCACAATTCCTTATACTGCATTCATTACCATAAAATACCTGTTTTACCTGAGATGTTCAACTGGTAGAGTAATGTTATGGAAATACTTTTTATAGTAAACTGTGACATGGTCTTTCCAGAAGAATCTGTAAAACAACTGATAAAGCTCTCTGTAGACTTGCACTGACAGAAGTGTGAAATATGGATAAAAATAAATGATGAAGGAAGACCTTCCATAACATAAGAAAGAGATTGTGTGAAAGTTCTAGTAAAACAGATTTATTGATAGTATTGACAAAAGTAACCAGGATATTACTCCAGGCCAAGATATTTGGGGATGTGGGTCTTACTAGTAAGCCATTGTTTTGACTTTACATAAAATACCTTGGCAGTAGAGATCAGGTGAAATGTAAAATTAAAAAAAAAAAAAAAAAAAAGTATCTGTAATTATACAATTTATTAATAAAGTAATATCACACAGAAAAATGAAAGCAAGCTGCAAATGGGCACTAACCAATGCATACTGATAAAACAGTTTGTTGGTATATAAATGCTGATAGCTCTACAATGCAGAATACACTGAAGGACTTCAACGGATATTAAAAACCGTCAGTACCTTCAAAAAAGGTGGATACCTATACAATTAGTTACCTAAAACAGATTATCATGATAGATGTTCAGCAAATGCAGTGCTGGATCTTCCTGAAGTGGCCTGGGAAATCAACTGATACTTTTAAAGGTCAAATTGATATGGCTTTGCAGGCTTATCTATTTGTAACTATTTTTAAACAGATTAATCTCTGTGTCTTGCCATGGACACACAGTATGTCCAGCAGAAACCAGAAGAGAGTGTAGCTAGTCTTGATTGTCATTCTGACTTCTGTGAAAATGCCAGTTATGATACAATAAGTAATGATGAGTTTCAAATATTTTCTCACTGATCCAAAAGATGAAGGAATACTTTAAGTTGTAGGTGCAGGGTAGTTACAGAGTTCTATTTCTTTTTTTTATTTTTACAGAAAAACAAAACAAAACAAAAAAAAAAAAAAAAACCAACAAAAAAAACATGGCCATGCCATGTCATGCCATATCATAAATTGTCATACTTACATATACAAAAAATAATAGTTATAAAAAAATCTACTTGACTAGTTTTAAAAGAAGTCTACATCTTTTTGTGCCAGACAGTGATGTCATCATAGTCCTGTTTTATATACAACTTTAACATAGAATTATTATTTGAGTTGGAGTGAAAGAACATACTTGAGAAAGATTAAGCCCAGAACAAATAAAAATCTGCCATTGCCTCCAGAAATGAACAAAAGTATTCAACTGAAATTAGAACATGAATTGTCCAGTGTAATTCTGGTATAAATGTCAGACAATTTGTAAAGCAGGTAAAAGTGGGAGAGGAAAATAAAGTAAAATAAAAATATCAGATGAGGTAGAATGAATACAGTTGCTTTTGAAGCCATGCTTGGGACAGGTGCAAGGGCAAGATGAGACAACTGTACCTACTACTAGAAGAATCACTTTGGGGGTGAGGGCAATACACAGCTAGGGAAGAAGTGCCTGGGCTCCTTCCGTCAAGAGCTGAGAAGCTGAGAGCTACAGCAGTGACACATAGCAAAGTTGCAGGAGAGGAGGGATACCAATAAACACAGGAAGGATTATTTAAGTAACAGTACTAATTTGATCATTATACCATGTGGCACACTGCCCTGGGTTCAGAAATAAGTATATACGTTTCAGATTCAAGTCACAAATATTTAAACCTCAAGAATCTATTGACATAAAGTTAATCAATGCATGTAGTTTGCTCCAAAAGTAATGCTACAATACATTTTTTTTTCAACAGTCAACACCATTAGCTATGCATTTTCACCAGCAATGAACAAGAGCTTGCATGCCATGCTCATAAAAATCTGCACCAGTGGAGGTGACTTACTGTTTCAGAGCTGCTATGACAGTGTCATTGCTAAAACTATAGTTTAAGACCTGGTATGATCTTGTTGCAAGAGAAAGGCTGTCTTATTTTGCGCAACTCTGAAAGTTCGAGCCTTCAGATTAGTCAGCATCACTATATTGTGTTCAGAGTTGATGGCTTGTCCAGGTTCCAGGAAATCCATGAGTGTCACCCTTTCCTATCCCAAAAGACAGTGTGCATCACTTTACTCATGTAGGGCTGCAACTTATACTTTTTATTCAATGGGGAATTCACAGTTCCCCACAGTGTTGGTTCAATAGGTCCTGACAAACTTGCAAACAGCATTCTTTCTGCTTCTTTGTGAACATTCATGGGACCCATGTGGTGCAAACTTTTCAACATACTAATGTTGCCACCATCATTTCCAACGCAATGAAGCTGATATTCAGCTCCATACACAGTTTCCTGGTTACAACCTCTGATTTTAATGGATGAGAAAATCAAGATCTCGCTTTCAACTTCGTAGTGTGGCAGCTGTGCATGGCCACCTGGGACATGGCTTGTCTTTCTTGTCACTGTTGCCACTGCTGAAATGCACCCCTTACCACCCAACTGTGCTAACTTCCAGTGTTTGGTCTCCATAAACATTCAGCATGTATCAGTGAATGTCAGTCTGTGCCACTTTTTTCTGCATGGAGGAATTAAATTCCTCTCCATTGCTTCACTGCTTCAACAGATTCTCCTGGAAGCTATATGAAGGCACACGAAAGGCAAGGAGTTGATACGGCAGAACCAATACGGCCAACCTAGTGGCCTCTTCTGATAGTGTCACCGCATCAGTGCACAAGCGAAGAGCAACTGATGTCACCTATCTCAACTTCAGTAAGGCCTTTGACACGGTACCCCAGAACATCCTTCTCTCCAAATTGGAAAGATTGGATTTGATTGGTGGACTGTTCAATAGATAAAGAACTGGCTGCAGGATCAAGTCCAGTGACTGGTGATCAACAGCACCATGTCTGGATGGAGATCAGTGACAAGTGGTGTCCCACAGGGGTCAGTGCTGGGGTCAATACTCCGTAATATCTTCATCAGTGACATTGACAGTGGGGTCAAGTGCACCCTTAGCAAGTTTGTTGATAACATCAAGCTGTGGGGTGCTGTCAACACACCAGAGGGATGGGATACCATCTGGAGGGACCTAAACAGGCTTGAGCAGTGGGCCCAACAAATTCACATGCAAGGTATTGTACCTGGGTTGAGGTAACATCCACTACCAGTACAAGCTGGGGGATAAAAGGATTGAGTGCAGCCCTACAAAAAAATAAGAAAATGAAACTGGGGTACTGGTGAATAGAAATCTGTACATGAGCCAGCAATGTGCCCTCACAGCCCAGAAAGCCACCTGTATCCTAGGCTGCATGAAAAGAAGCACAACCAGCAGGTCACAGGAGGTGATCTTGACACTCCACTCTGTGCTGGTGAAGCCTCACCCTGGAGTACTGCATCCAGATGTGGAGCCCTCAGCACAGAAGAGACACAGATCTGCTGAAGCATGTTCAGAGAATGGACACAAAAATGATCCAAGGGTTGGAACAGCTCTACTATTAGAAGAGGCTGAGAGAGCTGGGGCTTGTTCAGCCTGAAGAAGAGAAGGCAGCAAGGTGACCAGATAGTGGCCTTTCAATATCTAAACAGGAGCTATAGAAAAGAAAGGCACAAATTCTTTAGCAGGGTCTGTGGTGACAGAACAAGGGGAAACGATTTCAAGCTTAAAGAGGGTAGATTCAGGTTGGATATAAGGAAGAAATCTGTTACAGTGAGGGTGGTGAGGCACTGGAACAGCTTGCCTATTGATGTGGTTGATGCTCCATCCCTGGAGACTTCCTCGGTGAGGCTGGATCAGGCCCTCAGTTACCTGATCTAGCTAGCAGTGGTGTCCCTGTTAATTGCAAGGGAGTTGGACTAGATGGCCTGCAGAGGTCCCTTCCAACTCTCAGGATTCTATGATTCTGTGATTCATACGCACTTCCATGTCAGACACCATTTTGTCAGACTGGCCCTCTGCTACCATCTGTCATAAGGCAGCAACAGGTTATAGAATACTGGTGGGAAGATTAAATCTCTACTGCCACACCATGCCATCAACACCTGCTTTTGATATTGTGACCAATACAGTAAAACAGGAGGCACTACTTTCGGTGCAGCCCTTGAAAATAACAATTGTGTATTTGTGATGTTTGCACCCATTTTTATTTCCTCAGTCACTTTTATGATGTCACTCGGAAAACAAATATTGTTTGAGGAGTTTAGAAATCATAGAAAGGAGTAGAGTACCTGCAACCACCACAGAATTACTTTATATTCTCTGACTTTTAATAAAATGTAACATGAACTGATAATTTAGTAAAGACACTGACTTTTTCATCAAGGACTTCATGGATAAGACAGATCTTCAGTTCTTTGGCATTTACTGACTATTCATCAATGTAAGACAGAATTATGATCAAAAAGTGAAGTAATTATATAATCTGATATCAAATTAGGTAATCAATTTATACATAGTTCTCCTTTTTGAAGTCTCCTAGAGAATACATGATGTAATACAAGGTTAAAAGTTCTTCAAACTATATGTTAAAAAAAAAAAAAAGTGCTGAAATTTATGAAAGTTTATGTTAGACAATTAAGCCTACAGATAAGTCAATGTATTTGCGATTATTAAATGCATTTTCATTTCAAGAAGCTAACAAATAAAAGAAATAATTACCTCATAACCTCTGGAACTGTTTTGCATTCCAAAATGTGGAGTGCCAGGGTCTGTACACGTATTGTGAGCTGGATCTATTGTAAAATATGAAACATTTACAGATATTACTATTACACAGAAAGAATAGGCTACTATTTGCAAAGATTAATTCATCAATGTAAAGTAATAATAATAATCACATATTTAATACACGTGTGTATTTCAGTATACAATGAAATCCAATGGTGAATCCAATAAAGAGATCAATGGTTAATTCAGATTTCTAACAACAACAAAAAAATTTGCTTTCTTATAGCATGTAAATTACTTACATTTTATAGAATTTGTCCTATATTTTATAGAATTTGTCCCATGTCATCATGAAAATAAATGTTTCAAATGGACTATTATCTCAGATTTTGCTGGAGAATAAAAATAAAGCCCTCTTCCTACCCAAAAAAAGATACACCAATAGAGTTTGGCTAATTAAATGACCATAAAAATGAATGATAATTTTCATAAGTATAAATTAACACAGTTTAAAATCAATTTTGATTCACTTATGCCCACTTCACATTCTGATGGTGTATTTTCACTGAGAATGCCAAAGCACCAGATCTGATAGATGTTGCTGTACTATATGATTCCTTCTTGGCAATCAAGTCTGCTTCTGTGTAGACTGCAATTTGAAGAACAGAATTTGGGCCCATATTTTATCTGTAACAATTTGTAATTTTCTGTAGAAGAAAAATTGACATATATAACATATGTTATTTCACTCTCAGTCAACTTCCCTTTTCATGTTCACTATCACAAGAGCACTACAGTTCAACTGGACTGATATTACTAAAATCTTAAAAATTTTGGTGGATGTTAACCTAACATGTGAAAATAAAAGTCAAACATATTGAGAAGTTCAAGGACTGTTTACAAATTATCATAAGCTGGAATACTACTGCTAGTAATAGAAATAGAAACTGCATTTTCATATACATCTATATTATGCTATATAAAATGTGAACAGAATTGACATGATATCATTTTGAAATTTGATTCACCTTACATTTTGATTTTGCAAACCTTGTTGCATCTCTTAAAAAAACATGGATATACAGGCTATATTGGAATGAGTTTATTTAGAAATACAAGAGTCTTTTTTCATGATCACACCAAAATCTTTTTTTTTTTTATCAAGTCACTGGGTCAAATGCTGATGTCAGTGGGAGTTACAGGTGTCCAGCATTTCTCACAGTTAATCTGATTATGTATCATGCTAAAAGTCTATCACCTGTACATCAGTCAATGAGAAATGGATAGTGCTTGGCAGTTTACCAGTATTTCAAATGATCAGACCCTGCACACTTCATTTTTTTGAACTCTACCAGCCACATACATAAGGTCCAAAAATCTTTTTGATTTAGGATTGATTTTGATAAAAGCCTTTAACTCTCCAGTGACAGAATGCAGTCTTTAATCTGCAAAAATCTTCTGTGTATCTATAATGCTTCATAAATAGATGGAACTAATTTATTGACACTCCGCATTTCCAGTAGACAAGCAATCATGTGAATTTATAAATGACTTCATATGTGATTGTGTCTATCCTGTCTTTTTAAACTCAAAACATTACCTTATTTATCTGGTTCTTTTTATATTACATAGAAGTTTTCTGCATTTGGAAAGCTAATTGCTAGACTTGTGATAGTGTAATAGTGTATCAAAAAATATTCTCAGCAGAAAAAGCACAAGTAATGGTAATTAATACCAATGCATGTTGGTTGTATTCCACTCCAAGTACCATCTGCTTGGCAAAATCTTCTTGAAGAGCCTATTAGAATAAAAGGAGGTCTGCACTGAAAGCTAACTTCAGATCTGTAGGTAAAGCTTTTTCCATTCAAGCGTCCTTCTGCTGGTGTACCAGGGTCACCACAAAACACCGCTAATATATGAAAAAAAGAAAAGTTCAAATCAGGAATACTGAATATGAGAGGAAATGCTATCTTTGTTCATTTATCTGTGTAGCTCAAATGAATTATTGACAGCAATTTAAAAATAATTGTCACTATTATAGTTAATGTAAGCATCAAAATAAACCTGTAAAAACAGACCTTTTAACTGAGACACTTAAATGTTTATTAGATTTGGTTCACAAAGTAATTTCAAAGTACTCAGTGCTAAATGCATGCAATTCTCACATCATTCACCCTCAAGTGAGTTTGCTCAAAATTTTTGAACTAACTAAGTAAAGGGAAAAATGTTTGTCAGGGTCTTGACGAATTTCAAGCATTCAAGGTCAGAATATGACAGGTTAAGAAGAAACTGAAAAACAAATGGCAAACAGAGTATGTGATCTAGCCAAGTGCTTTTTAAACTGAGAGGAAAAAAAATTACTGTAAGTCTGAGACAGTTTGGTGAACCCCAACACAATGGATCCTGAAAACTTACGCAAACATTGTGGGATGTCTCCCCGCCATATTCCTCGACCCTCACAGGAAAGAATAGCTGTGTTAGATAGCTGATAGCCTTCTGCACAGCTGTAACTCACACTAGCACCCCAGTGATAATCAGATCCTTCCACTTTTCCATAGAGTACTGGTGGAGGTGGGCCACAGGTGATAGCTAGATCATAAAAAGAGAAGTTGGAATGTCAAGATTTTATAAGGTTTAGGAGAAGTTAAGATAATGTCTTGTTATACTTTTGTAACAAATACATAAATAAATATATGCTGTTCAGGTCTAAAAAGAAAAAAAAAAAAGGTGTCGACATAGCAAACTGTAGTAAATAGAAAAGCAATTTAAATACAAAAATACCTCCTCTAGGCCTAGGAAGTCCCTGAGCTCTAGGTTGCTGGAAGCTAGAATATTATATACTTTACCTATATAGAGTCTCTTCTCTATAAATTCATGGGTGATCACTGTTAGTAACAGGGTACTGAGCTAGGTATAATTACTGTTCAAACACATTTAAAAAAAATATTTACATTTTATTTTAAAGCTTTTTATATGGCCTTTTCTTGCTTTCTTTTCAGCATTCAATGGACATTGGCTTCATTCATAATTATATGCCTAAGAATCTCTAGAACTATTCTGATGTATTCCAGCTTCTGAAAAAGTATAGAAAATGATGAACTCTGGAGTGATCAAGTTTGCACTCTTGCATCAGTACTTTCAACAAAGAGCGCATCTTTAAATTCATCGACCCACTGATTTCTACAACAGAAACTATGGTCTGTCAACTGCGTATGCCAAAATTTAATTATAAGGCTAGACTTAGACAACACTTTAAAGTGGTACTAGATGTGGTAGCATTCTGTAGGCAGCAAATGCCTTGAGCTGTTGAATTTACCCTCTGATCTCTGGCAATAATGCTTAGAATTTTCACCATACTGCCTTACTTGCCTTTCAGCTCCATATCTACTATGACCATTATGTTAGCACTTATAATCAGCTATTTATCCTAATAATTATTTATGATGACCACGATACTGCAACACGGGATTCTTTAATGACAAGCTTGGTTTGGAAGATTCCCTTGAGGAATATTGGCCATTTAATTCAAGACAAAAGAGAAAAAAAAAAAAAAAAAAAAAAAAAAAGGGTACTTCATTCCTGAGAATTTTCAGCAAAGCATTTTGGTAGTCTTCACTGCAGACTGATTTTGTCCTACAGTAGTCATTTATATCAGTATTGTAACTTATTTTATGTTGTGACATTTATACAATATAAATATAAATATTACACTAATGTATATCCACGTTTTAGTTGCATTTGTATGTTTATTGTCCCAGAGAAAATACTGACAATTTTTGTATAAATACACAGATAGATATTCATTATACAAATATGATATTATATTTATTTTAGATATTAATATACAGTATAAAAATTGTATTTTTTATCTATTTTTCAAATGCACACCTTTGCAAATTGGTTTACTCTGGTTCCAAGTGCTGTCTTTTATACAACGCATGGTAGATGAACTGGCAGGCTCCATCACATATCCTGGATTGCACTGATAGCTGACTGTCTTATTAAAGGTGAAATCATTTCCAAACTGAATGCCATTTGCTAATGCACCTGGATCTCCACAGCTGATCACTAGTGAAGAAAAGACAAAAAGGCTTTTTTTTTCAATAAACATAATGAAACATTAAGCTATATATAGCTAACCTTTGTTGGTTTGTTTGTTTGTTTCAAGTGGAAAGTAAGAATATTTTAAACAGATTTCACACAAAATCAAAAACTTAGTTAAAAATCAAATTTTGATGGATTGCAATAATCTGAGCCAAATTTTGAGTTCAAATATTATTTGAATCAACAATTTTAGAATCTATAGAATCATAGAAATGTTTTGGTTGGAAGGGACCTTAAAAATCATAGTTGAATAAACTAGCTTAAACTAGCATGTTCTACTGACATAGAATATTGTTATGTTAGTGGTAGTTTTGATAGGGACATTTGTAACAGTGTATCTTATGTAGATCACTTGATGTAATCCCAACAGTTACGAAATTCTTGAGATATTTTTTTGAATTGGTACCACTGAGCTCAGAATTTAATTCATATTTCTAACAATTGTCTTGTTTAGTCCTGGAAGGAAGATTTTGTACAACATGATAAAACTAAGTATTATTTACCTGGCATTACATCTATCAAAGGAGATAAAGGTAGGTTTTCTAACAGATTCCATAATTTTGAGTAACTTCCTCCCAGGGTTATGTATGCACCGACTGACTTTGCTGCCCTTTCCCCATTTCCCAGTGAGCCTGTGCTCAAGGCCAGCTCTGATTCAGTGCAAACGTAACCTAGGATCAGACTGCATTGGAAAAAGCAGCTTTGTGGCTTCTCCGTTTGTTTGAGAGCTATATTTAAGCTCAAAGCCTCGCCTTTGATCTTTGACTGAGCTACACAGCAGGTATGTCTATGCCTGGCCATGTACCTTGCTGACTAGACTGACTAGACTTATCAGCTTGTTCAGAATTTGCCTTGTCACTGCAGACTTGCCTAGAGATCACTGGGCTGTGGTGGTCTCACATTACTGTCACTGAACCCGTTGTGCTCTCTTTGCTCAGTACTGTAGGCCTGGCCTCATCAGCAAGGTCACTGGACCTGCTGGCCTGGCTGTTCCTCTCCACGCTGGTGGAGCAGCTCAGACTCACTGCTCCCTGACTCTTGGTCCTGAACAGAATGACTGTGAGTCAGATCTGACTCAGTTGTGTCACAAAATAAGCAGGCACAACAATGCATCCAACTAGATAAAATCTGATTTAGACCTACCTGCGTACATAAATTACAAAGAAGCTAAAGAAAATTTTAGAGGAACACTTATTCTAAGCGATAATGTAATGTTTTTAATTCATAAGATATTCACAAGATACGTGAATCTTGTGATTCACCTACAGAAAAGTTACCTATGTATCCATCTTAAAAAGTTATTTCTGGCAACTTTTGGCATGTGTTAAAAACATATACCTTTAAGCACATAAAATATTTATGTATCTCAAATTAGAGAAATAGGACAAAATGTGCTTCTTTTTTCATAACAAAATAATCATTTCAGAAGGAACGTTAGCTGTCTTAATATTTTAAAGCTTTAGAGGGAAAAAATATATATATTTCTGACCTGTGCAGTCTGGAGCAGTGCCAGTCCATGTCCCATTGGCAGTACAATGTCGAGTAGTTAGCCCTGAAGTTTTGTAACCTTCCCAGCAAGCATAAATAACCGAGCTGGAGAATAATATTCCATCACTGTATATTATCATACCATTGGCTGGAGTGCCAGGGTTTCCACAAGATACAGCTGTGAAAAAAAGTTTAAAAAATGAAATACTTCCATGATAGGTGATTAGCTGGGGGGGGGAAAAAAAAAAAAAAAAAAAAAAAAAAAAAAGTGATCAATTATTTTTAATCAGCTTGCCTTTTAAAAATGGTATAGCAAATGTTATTAAGAAAATGCTTAATGAGTGTAATTTTGACTAGGAAGCTACAGTTATTACACAGAAGTATAGTGTAGAGATAATAGCTCCACCTTCCTTAGAGAACTGGATGAATTTCACTTATAATGCTAATAAAACAAATTGAAGACAATTTGCAGATACTGGTCAAGGTGCAACACACCCGCAACACGCACTAGGAAAACTTGGATACTGTCAGTAACACTAAATGTACTTATGGAATTTATGCAAAGATCTTTTTAACATTTGCCAAAACAACAGTTTGATAGTGATTGCCTTTAAAATAATCACACACTATACATATATTTATTTTACTTATTGACTTATTATTTTGGTTAGTAACAGAATGACAGAGTTGCAGAATGGGTTATGCTGGAAGGGATCCCTGGTCCAATACCCTACTACAAGTAGGGTCAGTTAAAGCCAGTTACCCAGGACCATGACCATATGGTATTTTGAATATCTCCAAAAAGATATATTCTATGACCTCTCTGGGCAACCTGTGGCAGTGCCCAGATGAGAACTCCTACGCTTCAGTTTTGCCTGTTGCCCTGTCCCTGGGCAACAATGAAAAGAACCTAGTTCGAATGTCTTTGCACTCTCCCTTCAGGTATTTATAGGCACTGATAAGACCTCCCCCAAACCTCCTCTGCTCCAGGCTTACTCTGAATATTACTGATGTTTAGTATCATAAATGCCTTTTTATAGTTATGGCCTTCAGACAGGAGGAAAAAGGATGAGGTATACTTCTCATTATTACTTCCGTTGCACTGTTAGATAGAAATACAATAGTCCTGCCTTTTCACTGCTCTAGGACTGTTACAGATGTCTCTGTATATTCCAGGCTTCTTTGCAGGAGTCCCTGCCTGCTCCCAGATCATCATCATTTTTAGTGTAGACAAAACTATAAAAAGAATGTGTCTTTATATTGCTTTGGATTATTTAAGGCATTCATAGAATCATAGAAACGTTGGAAAAGACCACTAGGATCATCTAGTCTGACCACCAACCTGTCGCCACCATGCCCACTAAAACAGGTCCCTCAGTGCCATATCTACACATTCCTTGAACTTCTCCAGGGACACTGACTCAACCATCTCCCTGGACAACCTGTTCCAGTACTCGACCACTCTTTCAGAGAAGAAATTTTTCGCAATATTCAACTTGAACCTCCCCTGGTATAAATTGAAGCCATTTTCTATCCTCCTATTATGTAATAGGAGGATAGAAATTATTTATTATTCATATACATATATTATGTAATAAAGAAATATATGCTGTTCAGCTCTAAAAAGAAAAAAAAATAGTGTTGACATAGCAAACTGTAATAAATAGAAAAGCAATCTGGGAGAACAGACTGACCTCCACTTTGCCACAACCTCCTTTGAGGGAGTTGTAGAGAGTAATAAGGTCTTTCCTAAGCTTTCTCTATCCCAGCTCCCTCAGCCACTCCCCATAAGGCCTGTGCTCCAAATCCGTCAGCACCTTTGTTGCCCTTCTGTGGACACACTCAAGGCCCTCAACATCCTTCTTGCAGTGAGGGGCCCAAAACTGAACACAGTACTCAAGGTGCAGCCTCACCAGTGCCAAATAAAGGGAGACAATCACTTCCATAGTTCTGCTGGCTACACTATTTCTGATACAGGCCAGGATGCTATTCATTAATTATTCAATGTGTTGACACTGTATTTGAACTGTCCTGTATCTTTCTAGAGTTTTGGATGACCTGCACCTGAACTCAAAAGGATAGTATGAGGTGCTTTGTAAAGAATATACGTACACTGACCTGCTCACCTCAAACTTTGCCACAGCAACATTTTAAATGACTTTTGCTTTTATGAGTAGGGAGAGAACCATAAATCTTACAATCTCTACTGTTCATGATGCAGTGGATAATGGTCTCATGTGGCCCAGTAAAACCTCAGCCGAAGAAATAAAAATAGAATGCATTCTGGAATAATCCAGTTTTCAGATGAAATATGCTTCATATCAACCAATCCAAACAGAAATAGCCACAAATGCTTTTCTTTTACAGGTGAGTAGATGACCATTATTGTATACTTTCCTTCTGAGTCTACCAAAAGTAGATTGCAAAATGGTTACTACATAGCATAGATAAAATTGGTACAACAAAAATAAAATTGAAATTTAAACAAAAGTGAGAAAATGAAATGAAGAATAAAGGTACTGGTGTTTATCCATTATTCCCAGCATTTGACTGCAAATTTTTAGGATGAAGAGTCATGATGTGATAGCTTGAGATTCTGTCTCTTTCTGGACATGAGTGGAATCAGTCTACAGATAGAACCCTGATATAATAAACTCCATAAATAAATAAACAAATAAACAAACAAATAAATAAATAGAATCAGATAGCTCACACATCCTGTAACAGTTTGTTACAGATGTTCATCTTGAAGCCTGAAGATGGTAGAGGTTACTAATGGAAATGCTATGTCTTATTTTGCACTGCCAGCTTCTATTTTAGTTATGCAAATCTTCATGGTTCCATGCACAATATTCAGTGCAGGTGCTGATGCAAATCTTATGTACATTCTTCCAAGTAGAGCACCTTAATATCTTCAAGAAGCAGCAGCAGTTCTCAGATTTATGCATGAAGGGATGTTTATAGTGCTTCTGAGAATAACTGGGCTTCTCTCTGTCATCTTTAGATCTCAAATTTTCTCAAGTATTTGTGTGTGAAAACATTTAACACCAAGACCTTCAGCGAAAAAGACAATGAGGACTAATGGCATGTTTTCCAAAGATAGGAACGTTAGAACTGATATGGAGCAAGTGTTATCAATTCTGAAGTAACTTCCAGCAATTCTGCCTATGAGGATATATGCATTGGCAGGAAGCCTTTTAAATATTCTTGGGTTTTATAAGCATTTTGGGGCCTCTGATGTTCTGCATTAATTACTTTAGCAATTGCTAAATCACTCAATCACAGGTTCAAACAAAGGCATTAACATACTAAAATTTTATGCAGTGTGTGACTTCTGTATAGGTGGAATAAATACCAGATGTGTGTAATAGCAAGCTGAGATAAAAACAGTTATAAACTCTGAGGATTTGTCACTGTGATATGCTTTACACAGTGTGTGCAGGGCTGAAAAAATGGTTTCCTCATAATCTCATTGTCACTTATACTAAACAAAAAACAATCCAAGCAGAAAGAAAAGTTGAAAGAAAGGTTTCTTTTCATGATTTTTCTGGAAACATAAAGCTTAAGAAAAAAAAAAAAAAGATACGAAAATCAGCAGCATTTCACATACCACTGATTGCCACTGACTGCTGCCATATTTAATGTCTCTAAGAGAAAATACAAGAAAGGACACTGAAGAACTTCAATTTTCTCCTGTAAATATTGATTCTGTGCCTTCTGCAATTTTAATACAGGTTAGACAATCAATCTGTACTGAGGAATACTGAAAAATAATAATTGTTAGATGCTAATAAGATATCATTAATAAAATATGTTTTTTTATACTATCTTCCAGTTTATAGATCAGTATAGCAGCCATGAGATACTACAGAATCCATAAACTATTTTTTTCATTCCATTGTTACATGTGTTTTCCAGAAATATTTGTTGCTGTTTTTCTTCTGAAAAACCTAACATAAAACTAGTCTTTCATAAAATAAAGTTTCTAAAAAAAATTAACTTATGTGGAAGAAATATTTATTAATTTCTTCTTAGTTAAGAAAGCAACATTATTTTGTCATTTGTTCAGTCCTTGATGCCTAGACACTACACAGAAAGAAATGAAGATGGATGATGGCTTTATTTATAACACTGTTATCATATTTTCAAGCAGTAGCATTTTTTTAATTTCATATTTTACTTAGGTATCTCTTCTCTATTTCCAGTCTCATTAGTTGTTGAACTAGAATTATTTTCTTTTTTTATAAACACATACTATAAAACCTTAAATGTTTGTACTTTTGTTTTTAATCAAAATATTAATTGCTTGCAAACTATATCAAATTTCTGCAGAAATATTTGAAAGCATATTTTTGTCATATATTTCTTTTTAATAAAACAATACAATTCCATTTATAAGGTATTCTGGGCAGCCTGGTCTAGTGGTTGGTGGCCCTGCACATAGCAGAGGGGTTGAAACTCAATGATCATTGTGGTCCTTTTCAACCCAGGCCATTCTATGATTCTATTCAATAGTGCCATAAATACTGATGGTGTCATCAATACTTACCTTCACACACAGGCTGTATACCTGACCAAGACCCATTAAGCAGGCACGTTCGTTCTGAAGATCCTCTCAGTTGATAACCCATTTCACAGGAGAAACGAAGCAAACTTTTTATTTTGAACTCATCTCCTAATCTAGACCCATGGGCTGGTATTCCTGGATCATCACAGTAGCCAGGATTATTTCCTATAACAATACAACACAGCAGAATTATTGGTACAGATATTACAGGTAACTATAGTGGCAGCATGGATTCTGTCTTGTGAATAATACTTCTAGCTGGATTATTTCTATCTCAGAGGTCTTATTAACCAGTCAATTGCTTTATCACAAGAAGTGACTGATACAGGAAGTGCAACACAAGGTTGTCAAGGAGGTATGGTCTCAATACCAACAATTTATTATAAATTTTGTTATAATTTTTTGTTAATCATCCTTCATTATTTTCTTTGAGAGTTATACCTCTAGACTGAATTTCTATTCAAAGCTTTTGCATTTTAAAAAAAGAAAACAAACAACTCCAAGCAAATACAAGTTTCAAGCATTTTATTAGGACTGTTTTTCCTACTCCCTTAACATAAACCTAATTAGCTGTCTCTTTTGTCCAGGGCTCAATCATTCTTTAACATTATGAATATTTTCAGGTTTTTTTTGTTTGTTTGTTTGTTTTTTAAGAGAATCAGCTCCTGAGTACCTAACAAGAAAACTGTAGTTACTAACACAATTCTAAATGGCTTAGAGGAGTGAGAAACTTTTTAAACATTAGCATTGTTCTTTAATTAACAGAGACTGTTCTCTCCTTTTCCTACAGAATTCCCTTGCTCACTAGGTGGTTTCAGACCAAATTCAAAATTAGATAATTAAATTCTGCATCAGTAACAATGTTTTAGTTGCACTAAATACATTTTTATCTCTGAAGAGAATTTTTCATGGTTTAAAAAACTATATTTTTGTAATATAGATAGAAGTCTCTAAAAATATTATCACACTGAGGACTATTATCTGAAGAGTTTCAATTTCTTTCCACCAAAATCAGAATTTCCCTTGTGGTGGGAAACATTAGATAACAGCACCTGAGGGCACTGACATTTAAAATGTTAAAGT
Source organism: Gallus gallus (assembly GCF_016699485.2). Lineage (NCBI taxonomy): Eukaryota > Metazoa > Chordata > Aves > Galliformes > Phasianidae > Gallus > Gallus gallus. The sequence continues at coordinate 89,816,981 of NC_052534.1, read as the reverse complement.
CTTGATGCAATCTCAGATCTGGCAACCTTTACTGAAGAAAAAGGTGATGGACATAAACTTGAGCTTAAGATAAGCAAGAAAAGGCCAATTCTGTGTGGAAATGATCCACGTGATTGTCCTGCAGAAAATCTTTTCGGGTCTGGACCATGACAGCAGTGAGTCCCACATCTGTGAGAAGACTCTAATTAAATTTCCTCTTTAATGTATCAAAGTAATGTCAGAGAGAATGAGAGCAAATGTTATGAAATATTTCAATAAACGATTATAATTCAGCTGAGTGGCTTTTTGTGAAACTAAAATATACCTGGAAAAGAACCAAAATAAGTATCTGACTATAGTTAAAAACTGCTTGAGAATACTACTATTCATGTAGTTCCAAGGTGACATACAGGTGACAGTGGTTACACCTACCTGAACAGTGAGGGAGAGTCCCACTCCAGTGGCTATCTTCTTGACACTCCCTCGTAGAATTTCCTATGAGTCTTCGACCCGCTGTGCAAGAATAGTGAATTATGGAGCCATATGTAAATTTGTCTCCAGAAAGAACTGCATTGGCAGGTACCCCTGGATGTCCACAAGAAATGGCTAGTGAAGGAAAGAGCACAATATTTAAGATGCTTTCATGACACAGAAAAAAACTATTATAACCTTTGTGTACAAAACTGGTACACAAAGTAAACTTCTTTCTGGATCTCTGTTTCTTCTCAAGTTTCACTGTAACTAAAGATAAATGGTCATTTGTAATGCTAAACATAAAAATTACATGTAAAACTAAGTTATCCAGCTTCCCTTGTTATTATGCACAGCATTCTTTCTTCATTTGTTTCCATTCATTCTCCTATTCTAGAAACTATACATGTTTTATCTGTTAAGGATGGGAAAGAAGAACAGAAGGTTATTGCTGCAGTGTGTTTCTTTATTACAGGTAAAATAATAGTGAGTAGCTTTATCGTGCCTATAAAATAACTAGAGGCAATCTGCACAGTATATTTTATTTGAGAAAAAAACACCTATACAGTTTGGGTACAGAATTTTTTGAAAACTAGAAGTTCAGATCTGTTACATGATGAAACAGTCATAAACTAAAGATAAGGCAGAAATAAAATTAGGAATGCATTTTGTTTAAAATTCAAGTCAGCCAGTGCAGAAAGGAAAGGAAAGAAATTTTTCATAACTCCAGTAAACAGTCACTCATCCTAAACAGGAAACACATAAGCAAAATCAACTGAACATGAACAGCTTTATCAGTTACTGGATCTATGGGTCAAATAATGAAGAAAAAAAAAAAATAGTCCTGATATCCATTAAAATAATTTGCATGTTATTTGTGTTATATTGGCTCCAATGACAAGGTCAAACTCACTGCACAATGGATTTCTGCCAAAAGGCACGGTCCTGACCACCTCACAGTTCCATGTTTCTGCTGCTTTCTTTGAGCTGGCACAAGCATTCAAGTGGCAAATGGTAATAATTTTAGATTTCCCTAGTTCTCAGGTACGCAACAAGAATGAAAACCAATCTTTATTAACTGGCACTTGAAAAAAATGTTTCACAGTTCCCTCTAAAATCATTTTCACATGTATAATAAAATTTACATGCCATCTCAATGTTTTTTTTTTTTACTGAACTGTAGAATTTGCAGTATGTTCCTCAGTACAACAACACATTTTTTTTTTCCCATCGTAACTAAAATTCATGAACCATTCTCAAATGTTAAATCTGAATGAATACTGTTAGACTGAAGGGATACTTACACAAACACTTTGGCAGTGATCTATCCCATAAGCCATTAGATTTACAGGTCAAAGCAGATGAGCCCAACAGATAAAAGCCCTTCTTGCAATGGTATGCCACACTTGTCCCATATTTGAAACTTTCAGGATAATTCTGTTGGCCATGACGAATAGCATTTTCAACAAAACCAGGATCAGAACAGTTCACCACTGTAAGACAAGCAGTGTTCATCATCATTTTTATGTGAAGAAAACCAAACAAAAATGAAGCCAGTACACCATTTAAAAGTTAAAAAAGAGAATAAAAAATAGGTATCATGATGATGTATATAAAACATTTAATACAACATTATCTAGACTGATGAAGAGACATGGTTCATATGGAAGAAACCTTTCCCTGAGGTGTAGTAAAGCTACAGTGTTTCTGATGTGAAATCATCTGAATTTTGATTTCTGCCAACTCCATTGAAACCTTTCACCAAATGAGCTTACACTACAACCCTTATTTCACTTATATTTTCTACTACTCACATTTATTTAAATTTAGTATTTGTAAATTTAGTATTATAACCTTATAAATGTTAAAAACATATATCTTTCTAACCATTCTATGGTTCTATGAATAGACAAAATAAATATTATTTACATTGGAAGTTGTTGACAGAAGCAAATACCTTTTACCTCCTGTTTTGTTTTTGTTTGTTTGTTTTTTCTATCCCTTAAAACAGACAAAAAACTGTGTCCTAAAATTCCTAAAATCTCATTGGTCTCATGAAGCTGCTAATGACTTGACTGTAGAATCTTTTCCACTTGATCTGAAGAACTCCAAAATTTCACATTTCTAAAGATCTCTAAGTTTAAGTATATTTTCAAGATAAGGTATTCTTTTTAGGTTACACAAGAAATTATTTTTTTTTCCCATTGTTACTAAACACTGTCAACTGAATCTAATTCTGGCACAGACAATAAAACTCTAATTAAAACAGAGATATATGAGGAAGTTTGTCAAATAAACAACCCACTCTCATGAAATCATGCTAAGATATTGAGCTAGATCTGCACGAGCTCATCTGTCTACATTAACAGTGCAATTCTTTATTACAGAAACTAGTGCAGCTCTCAGAAGCAATGCACACTGCATCCCAATTAACCCTATTTCTTAGGCAACTAGACATTGTGTAGGACTGTGTAGATGCTGCTGTAAAGCTTCTGCTTTTGGAACTAACCTGTGTTCTCAGATAGTTAAACTTGCCTTATACTAACATATCATTAAACTATCTAGACACAGATTCTACATATCTACATATTCAATATGCATTCTTCGACACTTGAATTTACATCTGTGTCTGGATTCCTGTGAATGTGCTACTTAGTATACATGAAAAACTTGAGAACTTTCTAATAATATAGTAGTAGAGGAAATTAAACTTCTATTCTCAATTTCACAGGCAGAAGTAACTGTTTCACAATTTTTTCAGGTGAAATCACAGTTATACGGTAACGCAATTTTGATCCTCAACTTCACAGTAACACAGTACCAGTAATATGAGCCATCGTAACACAAGTCGACATCCAAGATTGTATGGCGTACTTGTACTGATGCAGAATTAAACTCAGGTTGTCTGAGACTTATATTCATGATCTAATGGTACACTAACGTGCAATTAAATTGTAAAGTGAAAGGTAGATACAACAAAACAAAACTTTCCCATTCTACTTAACTCTATTTGTTACTAGAAGGAGCTGCACCTTCTCTCAGGTAGTCTCCATAAAGGTAATATGCAGAAGTTAATCGTCTTTTAAGACCATAGAAATCCCCTGGACTTAAATAACACAGAAGTGTAATTCAAAAATGAATTAATATCAATTTATAAATCATATTTAAAACTTGTCTGTAAAATCTGTTTGATTTTGTTCAGGTAAGAAAATAAGATACCATTAAAAAACTTTTATTTTCATCTTTACATGATCAATAATTCATAATTCTACTTACAGGGGTTTGCTGCCTAAAAAAAGTTTGTTTCTTATTTTTAATATTAGATTAAAATACTGACAATGGCTGAAAGAACAGCTTTGAAACACAGACTGTACTCACGTTGTTTATGATTTCACTGCAACTGCTTTACCATGAAGAACACTGCATTTGTTGATATATTTGCTATATTCCCAAAATGTCTCCCAGATAAGGTGTTTTGGGAAGAAAAGCAAAATAATGTTTTGTATTAAGTTTTAGATGAGGGCCAGAAATGCAGCAGACACACTGGCACTCATTTTTTGCTGGAACCAGGAGGATAGTAGGCATCTACAGGCACAAACATTTAAGAAAAAAAGACCTTACAGAGAAAAGAATAAATGCAGGTAAGCTGCCAGGGCTTAATCAGTCATATAGAAATCACATCTGGGAATTGTGAGAACTTCGGGTTATAGTAAAGTACTATTTCTTCATCTAGAATAGTGTTATGAAATATTTCACAAATAAAAATACTGTAAAAGTAAAAGAAGTAAAAGAAGCAAAAAGTATCATTTAAGAATTTCTACACAGGTTACTCCAAAAATAAGCTACTATAGGTAGCTTTCTATTTATTTCCTTGGAAACCACAACAATAACACTATTAGAGTAAATTCTCAGCTACAAAATACTGTTTTTCAATATAGTCACCTCCACTCCTTATGCATTTTTGCCAACAATGAACAGGAGCCTTCATGCTGCATTTGTAAAAATCTGCATGGCTGTCTGGAGGGTGACTTGTCTTTCACCTTATTGTTGCCACTGCTGAAATGCACCACCACCACCTCACTGTGCTCACATCCACTGCTTGGTCTCTATAAGTATTCAGCAAGTGTTGATGAATGTCAGAGGGTGCCATTTTTCTGCACGGAAAAATTCAATGACACACTCTTGCTTCATACACACTTCCATGTCAGACACCATTTAGAACACTGAAAATATTTGATCAAATTCTTTGAATAGTAATACCAGAAAGTTATACTCAAATAGAACAACAACAAAAAGTATTGAAAAATTCTCACATTTATTGATGGTTTTTCATATTCACAGAGGAATATAAATTTATTTCAACTTTTTTTTTCCCCATCCTACGGATTACTGAAGTCTCTCTCTAGATACAGTTTTTAACATACATTCATAGAGCTGTCCCTTATATAACTTCTTATAACTGAAGCTTTGGTTTAATGAGTAAGCTTGACAAGTTAGTTTCTGTGAAGTCAGTAATAGAAATTAAGAAAAGAGACCATTGTCTCATGGAAGTATGTTGGCCCAAATCTAATAGTTCTAACTGAATTACCTTTGAAACACAATAGGGGGGAAAAAAAATCATTTTTAAAGCAGATCTGAAATATACAAAGTTTAGGGATTATACTACAGTCCCAAAGAATCAATTTGTCTGTGCATTACTGGTCTCATTCTTGTAGCAGTAATGGCTGTTTAGCTAATTTAGTGATAAAATACAGAATAATCACTGAATGCATAATTTAAATATGTGCTCTGTGCAACAAAAAAACTGCATCATACATGAAGTCTTTTATCAAATGATTCTGAAAATAATACCACACCTTGAACTAAAAAGGAAAATATATTAAAAAAAAAAAACAAACAAAAAAACCAATCCATTGGTGTCATTTTATATCATGTATAGATTTAAAAAAATATCTACATTAGTGTGATGTAGCTAACAAGAGCTCCAGTAAGGAGTACTTTAGAAAAGACTTTGAGTTGGCTGGCATACAGAGCTAAGGCAGTAGTTTCCCTGATTGCCTTTCACCCTGGGGACGCAGTCCTAAATCATAGTGAGAGCAGAAGGAGATTGCTTTCTCTCAATGACAGCTGTCAAGGGTTACAAGGGAAATGAATTCTGGCACTCTCAATTTAGTCTGTTGAGAAAGGTAGGAGAATGCTTTAAGTCTGCCCTGATGACTTCAAAACCTCACACTAAAAAGATTCAAACCCTTGAGGACAACGAAGTGAAAAGAACGTGTCAGAGTCCCTTAGGCAGATTTCTGTTAAAAAGTTGAATGATCATAAAAAAGTACATCATTCATAGTATTTCATTTCTTATTCTATTTTTTTTTTTTTCATTGACAGAAACAATGTTAAGCTTCTTTTTTAAACTTTTCTCTATTTGAAAAGTACTGTGTTAACGATGGTATCTAAAACATGTATAGGAAATGTCATTCAGAATGAATAAAAGTAGAGAATTCACTTTGAATTTAAGACAAATTCTAAGAACTCTTTAAGAACAAATTCTAAGAATCTTTGGAAAAGTAAGCACCATTACAGTAATTCCATGGAATTTTAGTAAAGTTCATAGCAAAGTCAACAACACATAAAAATGGTAACTGCTCAACGAAGGTAAGAGAATTTTTTTTAAAAAAACAGCTGTCTCAACTTCACTTTGAAGTCTCAGAAACATAGAAATTATTTTTTATTGCTACTTTTTTTTCACTGGGAGCCGGCTGGAGAGTAAAGTTTTCATACTGAATCTGGTCACAACCATAAATCTAAAATATTTATTTTGGAAGCAGAGTGCTTTGTGAATAAAATTTTTGCATACATTATTAAGATCTATAAGAAATCATGTGTCCTGGCATCGTGTCTTTGATGAACCCAGACCAGAGAAATGTAGTATTATAGTATAAGTAAGGTGGGTAATGGTGCAGATTAACATTATTAATCTGCAGATGAAGACTGGAAGAATAAAATAGTTCATATTGCCTTGAGTGACAAAAGGTAAAACGCAGTTCATTTTAATTGCATTCCAAAATATTTTGCCACTGATATGAATTTTCCGTTGCAAATACCCACTCTCCCTGGAAGCATTCAAGGCCAGGCTGGATCGGACTTTGAGCAGCCTGGTCTAGAGGGAGGTGTTCCTGCCTATAGCAGGGGGGTGAAACTAGATGATCTTAAATGACCCTTCCAACCCAAACCATTCTATGATTCTATGAAGTGCTCTTTCATTATTACAAAATAATAATAATAATAAAGAAAATACTATATTTCCTAAGGGAAAATTTCTGCCTAATTGCTATAATAACTAGATAGCTAACTCACTTGATAATAACATAAAACTGGTGTAAGGAGTACATTAAAAAAATCAATGAATTTACAGTTACTATTCTTAGCCTTGTACAGAGTTTGTTTAATGTTACAGAGTAATACTTTTTTTTTGATCACTAGTTTAATTCAAAAAGCATGTGTTTTTCTCTTAGATACATAGTAAAGCTCTTCTCTTTAGAAGTGCTGTCTGTATGTCCATTTATTTGTGTGCAAATATGTGCAAGTAGTACCAATTCAGTAATTTTTGTCAAAGTAGTACCAACTTGGGAAGAATGTTTTAAAATCTTTCTCTTTAGGTTTTTCTTAATCAGAGCATTGTTTTCCATGTGTGAGAGGAACTCTTCGGTTGTACCTAAAAGATGTTTCTGCTACTACTTTTCGAAGTGTCTTTGCCAGATCTCCAGGCAGGTAACACTCTAGAGATGAGTCACTTTAAGTCCTCTCTGCTGGAGGAGAGGATCTCTGCTTCCCTGCTCCAATCTCTGCTACCTTCAGGTAAATAGCTCAGATGCTTTATGGCATCTTCCATTGCACCTCAACTCTATTTAGAATTTTAAACAAGCTTGAATTGGTAGTAATTAATGTTCCTCTGAAAATTATCAATATAGTATCAACATGAACAGATTAGGCATACTTAGTATCCAAAGTCTCAACAACAGCCTCTGGCCTTAGAAAAATAATACAGGACAAGAGACAACATTTTCTCAGTTTATACAAATCCTTGATATCATCATAGATGAAAAACTTATCAAATTCAGAGTTGTTTTATCTTTAGATAACAAGAATCAGTCAACAGTTTCAATCTCTCTCACTCTTCTATCAGTTGTCATCAGAAAGTTAATTTGTCTTGTCAGTAAAAGAGAGAACACATCATCACTGATTCAAAAGATTTTGCCCACTAAGGAAAACATGAGGAAACTGACAGTTCTTTGTACATAGCCAAATTTTGCTAAGATAAAAAGTCTGATTAAGCTCTTCAAAAACCTACTGTTAATGAGACTTTTATTTAAAAAAAAAAAAAATTCAAATTAGAAATTCAGTACAGGTGTAGAATATATGCATAAAGAGAAATCTAAATCCTTTATTACTACCAAATAGCCTGGAGTTGCTGATATAGTCATTAATATTAAAAAATGTGAGCTCAAACCCCTGTAACATTGCCAAATTTGTTCAAAGTTTTCTGTTTTCAAGAAATACATTTTTAATGGGAGAAAAGTTCTTGAATCTCATTTCTAAGAACATAAAACATTCTAGAGATAATAATAGCAAAAAAATATCCATATAAATGTTACCTGAAATGTCAAAGCAAAGATACCAGAGTAAGTTAAGATCCTTCTTGCAAGTCCTTGCACTCCAGATGTGATGAAGAGTGGCATTTAATAGAACAGTTCTTACTTCAAAAGCATAATATATGGAAAAATGACCTACAGTGCAATCAGGAGTGGAGAGGCCTGACAGGGCCGTCTGATTCTATTCTCATTTCAGTGGTTAAGAGTTGAAACATAACTATGAAACATACAAATGCAGAGACTGGCTTTCTGTTAAAAGACAAAATGGAAAGCAGTTCCAAACTTCTCATGGAAAAAGTCCATGCTGAACATATTTGTTTTTAGGCTTTGATATCTTTACAACTAATTCTGGGGTAGCATACTCAGACTGCATCAAATCGTACTCAGGCAGGTTTGCCAAACAGAATGTAAAACTGGCAACCAGAATTTTTCAAATGCCATTTGATTCGAGTTCAAAAGCAAGTAGAGTGGCTACTTGACTTGCTCTTTTAAAGGCAAAGGTACAGGCCACAAAAATTGAAAATTTACTGCCTCACAAATTATGATTTTAATACAATACTACAGTGAATTCAACATTTCATAAATGTCTTTAACAAACATTAAATTAATTAAGCATATAAGGATACAATATAAACATTAAACCAGATATAAACCAGATATCACTATTTCAATAATTCCAAAAGAGAAGAGAAGAGAAGAAAAAAGAAAAGAAAAGAAAAGAAAAGAAAAGAAAAGAAAAGAAAAGAAAAGAAAAGAAAAGAAAAGAAAAGAAAAGAAAGGAAAGGAAAGGAAAGGAAAGGAAAGGAAAGGAAAGGAAAGGAAAGGAAAGGAAAGGAAAGGAAAGGAAAGGAAAGGAAAGGAAAGGAAAGGAAAGGAAAGGAAAGGAAAGGAAAGGAAAGGAAAGGAAAGGAAAGGAAAGGAAAGGAAAGGAAAGGAAAGGAAAGGAAAGGAAAGGAAAGGAAAGGAAAGGAAAGGAAAGGAAAGGAAAGGAAAGGAAAGGAAAGGAAAGGAAAGGAAAGGAAAGGAAAGGAAAGGAAAGGAAAGGAAAGGAAAGGAAAGGAAAGGAAAGGAAAGGAAAGGAAAGGAAAGGAAAGGAAAGGAAAGGAAAGGAAAGGAAAGGAAAAGAAAAGAAAGGAAAGGAAAAGAAAAGAAAAGAAAAGAAAAGAAAAGAAAAGAAAAGAAAAGAAAAGAAAAGAAAAAGTAAGAAGGATCTCTTTCCCTTCAGTATGTACTCTAGCATTGCAATAAGGCATTCTTTCTATTTGCTTGTGCACATGTGAAACAAACTGTAGGAATGTGAACTTTGTCAAGGGAGAGGTATTTTGATGATCATGTTGTCTCAGAAGACATGCAAAATCGATTAAAAATATATATTTTAAGGGGATTTCATAGTAGGGGATTAAAGGTTTTAAGTGCTGTATGAAGATAGTTTGAGAGAACAGTGGCAAACTGATGTATTGTGTCTATCACTACTGAAATCAAGGTGAAATTATCAGAGTAATGACATTCCAAAGTGAGGAGAAATATCACTGTAAATTGATTATTCAATTATGTATGTTAAATTAACTATTCAAGCTTTTATCAGATGGAATTAGAGTAACATATATAATCTTTGATGTGTAATTCTTTTTTTTTTTTTCTTTTTCCAGGTAAAAGAAAAAATCAAAATAATTTCTTTAGTAAATTTCCTGCCTGTCACTTGCTCATTAATCTTTTACTGACACAGCACATAGCAACAATATATAATTGGAAAAGAGCACCTGAGAATTTTCTAGCTTTATTTGCTAAAAATAACAATTTTACCAGACGCTGTCTCTGTTGCACTATAAAATGAAGTAAAATAAAATAATCATCTGCAATAGCCTCAAGTAGTATTCAGTATTTTCTAGTAACTGTATGTATGGTCTCAGAGAAGAGGAGTCAAGTTCATTATTGGCTCAAGTGAACTCAACTGAGATTTGAAACAAAGGCCATATGTAAAATTTATACTGAATTAAATGATTCAGGTTGGCCCAGAACATCAATCCCTTCCCAGTAGTATGTTCAAGGAGAAGGAAGATTTACTTCCTTTGTACAGATTCATAGCTCATCTTTATTATTGAACAATACTAAACAATTTTTTTACTTGTTAGTTAGAAGCAATTTTAGAAGGAAAACTAGAAGTCATAAGAAGAGCTATCACTTCCTTTAGGTAAGTTTAAATCAATTAATTAAAATGAAATGTTATATAAGTCCTTTAGCTGGCAATCTTTTTTTTTTAATTATGCACTTAAAATTACCATCTCAGTATGTTTTATTTCACAAAACCTTATGATTTCATAAATGGTATATCAAATTTTGCTCTCAATGAGATGATATAGATATAATTATGCTAATAGGTCCTAGAGAGAAACTTTGCACAGATATACAAGTAGAATTAAACAAGGGAGATGCATGCAAAGAAGTGTTCCATGGAAACATGTCTGGCTGATAGAGATGTTTAAACCAGACTGCTCTGTACTCTTTCCATTTCATTGAAAGAACTCCAATGAATGCAGGGATCTGTATATAAATATTTGTGATGCTGATTTCAACTACATTTAAATCTTATTGATCAGAGGTCCTAAGCAACAGTAGGCTTTGTAACACAGACCAGCAGGGATGTTAAGGCAAGCTGTAGACGATAGGGTAAGGTGAGTCTCCGTATTTACCACTAGAAGGGATATAAATAAGTCTCTGAAAAATTCTTACTGCTATAGCAAAAGAAGTACTAAATGGAATTCTCTTAACTAAGTGAATGAGGTTAAAAAGCACAGAGAAGTCCAGCTTCATAACACCTGCATGAGAAATAACGGATGTCAGCAGAGCTGAATCTCTAACACTACTTTTGGAAAGCCACCTGACCTAAACAAGAATTTAGCCTGTAAATTGGCCTGAAAAGTCAAAATCGTGTGATAAATTAAAAAATAAGGGAAATGAAAGTGTGAGAGGTGACACAGGCAGGAGATAAAATTGTAATAACATTGGAGCAACTGTAAGGCTCAAATTTCTTCATTCCTATATCCTTACTTTTAAAATCTTAGACTTTACATCAATTTTCAGAAAGTCCTTTTTTTCTCTTTTACATTTATTTTAATAAACGTAGACAGTTCAGTTCAATGTAAATATATGTTGTGGTTTAATCTGGAAAGCAGCTAAAATCACACAGCCTTTTGCAAATTCCCCCCATTCCCAGTGAGATGGGAGGAGAATCAGAAAAAGAAAAGGTGAAACTCAAAGACTGAAATAAAACTATTTATTATGGCAGAAAAGGAAGAAAGAAATAATAGCAATGATAATTACTCTCTCTCTCTATATATATATAGTAAAGATATATATATCTTTACAAAACAAGTGATGCACAATGCACAATTTCTCACCACTCACTGGATCCACCAGTGCCTGAGCAGCAGCAACCCCCCAGGCAAACTCCTCTCTGTTTCATAGTTTTTCCACATGATGTCATATGGTATGGAATATGACTTTGGCCTGTTTAGATCAGTTGTCCTGGCTCTTTCCCCTCCCAACTCCGTGAACCCTTCCAGTCCCCACTGCTGGCAGGACAGTATGAAAAACTGAAAAGCTGAAATGTCCTTGGCTCTGTATGGTACCACTCAGCAACAACTAAAATACTAGGACAATACCTGAGTAACCTTGTAACTCGTGTTTATCTTAAGCAATACCACCCAGTCTCTGCCTCTGACAGTCAAACAGAGCAGATCTGAACTGAATCTGCAGGATGTATGAAAAAGTATATATTTTCAATAGAAACTGAAATGCCTTACAGATAAGATAAAGGACTGCTTTCACCAAGGTCTAGTGACACAAAGTAGTACAGAAGGAAAAAAAAAAAAAAAAGGCACACAAGTCTAAATAAGAACAGCTTACTGATTCCTGTTTCTCCTTTTTCACACTTAAATTGCTCTGCTGGTTAAGTCACTTGAATAAACGCTTACAGTTGTGACTAAGCGAATTACCGTTTCTTCGTTGTTTTAATGAGAATGAAAGTTCCAATTCCACACAGACTGATCTTAAAATTGCATAAGCTATCTCTCAAATAATATGATGAGCTTACTATCGAAGATAATTATTATTCTTAGGAACAACCACTGTAATCAGATATGAGTTTTAATAAGCCAACAGGTGGAGATAATAAAGCTACCAGTAACTGAACTTACATCATTTTTAGTCCGAATGTAAGCTTAGCGCAACTCTAATGACTGCAATTTCCTTTAGCATGTTAAAGCCAAGTTACAAAAGACAGCTGTGACAGAGAAGCAGACAGTGTCCACCTCCACTATTAACATAAATGCAACCTCTAGGGAAGATGGTAGTTTCTGGCACTATGAGGAAGTCATAGGCATAAGCAATTTAGGAATTTCCTAGAATGCACTGATGATAACTTCCTCTTCAAAGTGATAGAGGTGCCAATGAGTTGTGTTCCGGTGGACAACTCCACCTTTATGAAGGGAATATGACTAGGTATGACATTTCAAAATTAGGTTTATTAAAATTTATGTCCTTCTGGAGAGTTCACAAAAAGACCACCAAACTATATCTAATATCTCAGAACTTTTTCTCCAGGCTTTTGAGATCTTTCAGTATATCTTACATATTTCACTGCAATTTCTGCCTTTCACCTCATTGCATATTTTGCAGTGAGAAGGTATTTTTCTGCCTTAATGATTCAGAAGAAAACATTTCATAGTATTATTTAATATTATAATCAACTTCCTGGATTCAGCACTGAGAAAGCATTTTCTTTAGTACAAACTGTTTTGGGAGCATACAATCTCAAAATAGTAGAGCAACAAACAGATGTTACTGGTCTGATCAAGACCTTGCTATAAGTCTGACATTAATCTCATGTTATACAATTGAGTAAAACAAATTAAAACAGTGGCCATAAACAGAAAGAGTAAGAAAGGATAATTTAATAGCATAGTTTCCCTTTTAATTATAATTATGTTACTGACATCTGAATAGATAAATAATAAAGACACGATTAAGTATGAGAACTTTTTATTTTTTCAGTTACAGTGTTACTAAAATGGCTTATTTTCCTTTTCTCTAGTATGTATATTTTATATACAGTTTGTTGTTGTTGTTGTTTTTACCACCAAAACCCTTGCTTCATTCTCATCTCTCAAAAACTTCAATTTTACACAGAGCACACTAAGGATCAAAACAATAAGAATGAAATCTTCATCAGTTTGTTCTCAGGAAAGAATATCCAGGTTTCATGTACAAAAGTTACAAACATCTTTTCAGACCTTGCAAGGAAATAAAGGAAGTAACCCTTTTTGAATGCATGACTATTCACGTGCATAACAATGTTTTAATAGGAGTAATTGATGATTTATGGAAACTTCCAGAGCACCTAAGGCAGGATAGATAGCTGACTGTGATTTAGTAATGTGTATAGTAACATAATGTGTCATCAAGTACACTTTATGTGTCTTTAAACTAAACTAGGGATTGCAGTCTGAAAACTTTGAGCTCAAATACTGAAAAATCAAGGCTAGATCTTTTTTTCGAATATAGAAATGCAAAGAATTCAAATAAGGAAGGCAATAATGTCATAAATCTTATCCCAATGTTTTGAAGGCACAGAGAAGGATCACACATGAAATAAATCCTTAGGGAACAGTAGAATTACAGGAAAGTTTCTTACCTCGGCAATTTGGTAAAGGGTTACTCCACTGCCCATTGCTTCGGCACTGTGCTCGAGAAGCACCCTGAAGTAAGTACCCAGTGTTGCAAGTAAAATTTACAACATCATTCAAATTAAACTCACTGCCATTAGTCATTCCATGAGCTGGATTCCCAGGATGTCCACACGTGATTGCTGTTAAAAGAAAAATAGACATGCTAGGCAACTAACTCAACTAGCTGAAAGGCACTGTTTCATGGAATCACTTGCAGGTTGTAGCTGTTTTTATTTTTGAATATGTCTTTCATATTTATGCAATAAGTTTAGAAAGTAGTGGGATACATTATTCATAGTTCCTAACTGCTAGGGGGGAAAAAATGTTAATTTTTCACTAAGACATGTAGAATCCACTTTTTTTACCTTATGTGAAACTTTTAATGTAAATAATTACATGCACATGTATTTTGACACTGTCCTGATACAGATTATGTCTTTAAAAAAATTGGAACATCACTGTATTTCCTACTAATATAGGTTTTATTTTTACTTTAAAATTCAAAATATAGTAGGGAAAAACAAACTGGACTTAATGTACTACTTCAGAGCACTGTTAAGTTCTGAACATTCCTGTTCCAAATTCCTTGAGTTGCTCTGCTGAAATACTGATCGTTTTAGTCAGATATTCTTAAGGCAATAGAGAAATCACTGTTGACATTAAATCTTTTACATTATGTGTGTGTTAATGTGCTCACATGACACTTAAACATTTTATAGTAGTTAAGCTCTACACTTCCACATCACAATACATTACAGTAGTATCGAAAAAATACAGAAAAACATAGATACTGGTGATATAAAATAAGTCAAATATATATATATACATATATACGAAGATTTTCAACATTGCTATGGTGATAATGATCATACTAAATTAACTATCCTATTCAGAAGTACATAGTTGATAAATTATAGGGTTTCTTTTTCCTTTTCTGTAATGAATAGATAGGTGAAAAAAAAGTGTTTCCTCTTATTTTATCAAGAATTATATTTTATATAATATATTTTATATTTATTTTATATTTATATTTTATATTTATTTAGTTCAATTGTGAAATAATATTTTCAACAATATCAGATCTTTGCAAATCAAATGGGATGCCTTTCTGTACGCAGACTTACGTATTTAGACCTTAAATTGTATAAATAGGTACACTTTAATCACCTGAATCCCTTTCTGCACTAGCCTTTTTTCAGCATTTGAAAACAAACCCTTGAACAATAGAATAAAATATGAGTCAATATACAGGATCTACTTTATTCTAGTCTACCTGTTGCATTTTTTAAACTGTTACAGATACATAAGTTTCAATAAAATAATTTCCACGGTCACCATCTTTCTTATATAACAGAATATTAAACTAAAAATTGCTATTACCTTAGACTTTCTGAAGTCTCCTGAACACTATGACACAAAATTTATTACACAAAATTTAGGTATTGAAATTTTAAGAAATTGATACTGAATTCTGCTCAGATGCCCTTTTCAACAAAAAAACATAACATGGTAGGTCAGTTCCTCTTTAGAACCCTCTACTCTTGACAGATGCTGTATTCAATGTTTTTAAATATAGGTAATTTTGGTACTGATAGTGTTCCAAATCACCACTAGGCTTTTATGCAGTCAAATTAATATTGTTTATCTAAGCACTAGCCAAGACATTTCATCTGAATGTTATCATCTAAGTGGTGAATAACAAATCTTCTTTTCCCTCTTGAGATAAGGAACTGCCTTATGCATGTACGTGATTATCCAATACTGAGGTAGAGAAATACCTATGTATCAAAAAAACTGCACAAGATGAAGGAACCTGGAACTTGAAACTAAGATAAAATAGTCATGAGTGGAAAATTTTGAATACTTTCTTTGAAAATTATTTCCAAGTATGAAAATTTTTCAAAGCCAACTATAAATACAAAAGGATGTACAAAATGTAGCCCAGCTTGTCATAAATGTTCAGGGGCACACTTCCTGATCCACAATCCTTAATCAGAAGTCCTTTTCAGTATTACATTAGGGAGACCATTTCTAAGCACTAGTACACACCATATTTTCACTCTCCTTCTCAGAAAGAGCTGTGCCATTTTTACTAGAATTTCTAATGAATACATAAAAGTAGAAAAATCATTTGAAGCTTTGTTGTTATCACTACAGAAACTACAGTCAGTTCTCACAACAGTGATAACAATATCAGTTTAGGAAGGAACACCATTCCTCAGCATTGCCCCTTTCTTTTGGAGGGATTTTATTCACTGCACAGTAAAATTAATCCAGTAAAAGTAATAACACAAGCTGGTGGTATTTCTCCTTTGAGGAACGTAAATTATTTGAAGACATAATAGGATATTAAAAGAACAATAACATTGTGCAGATATTTCTTACAGCTGTATACAGGTAGAAATTATCTTTTAACCAGTAAGAAACTAAATACTGAACATTTTGAAATCCAGTGACTTATCAGCAGTATATTTTCTTAAAAACAAAATAAACATTACTAACAAAGATTAAATAAAAAAGATTATCTCAGTGACAATATCTCTGTGTGGATGAAAATATTTCTGTCTGATTTACAGACATCTTAAAAATGAAATAATTGATGGAAATGTCCCACGAAAAATAACAAAATTCAATAGAAATTGTAAGTTTATAAAAACCAAAAAAGAAAAATAAATGTTAGTACTCTGTAAAGTAGAAAAATAATGTTCAGAAAAATTAGATCTAATTAAATGCCTGATGCTTCAAAGAATGTCAGGAAACTTGCCACGCAATTGAGAAATGAACTAGACTAGGAACGCCTCAAAAATTAAAAAAAAAAAAAATCAATTTTTAAAAGCAGATGAATTCAGAAGAAAAGAGTTAAAGAGAATAAAAATGTTAATATTTTTCTAACAGATGTCATATAATCCAGTAGCATGACTGGGATTGTATTGATAAATATTAGGAAGAGTAGATTATCATAATTATCCTTACCATTGTAAATACATTCAATAGATATGTTTTGAACACCTCATTCAAACATCTTTAAATATCCCATCCACCATGAATGTTCAATTACATTAAAAACAATAACAATATTTCACTGAATAGTAAACGATACTTACGGACACAAACAGGAGTTTGCCCAGACCATCTGTGATCCTGTAGGCAAATTCTGACAGACGTACCAACAAGTCGAAAGCCAGGATTACACTGATAGACTACAGTATCACGATAACTGAAGCCATCTCCACTAATATGGCCATTTACAATTGGGTCTGGAGAGCCACAGTGACCAGCTACAATTGAAGAACAACACATCAAATACATAAATTCTTACAAACATTGTCAGCATTTACAAGAATGCTGATATGAAGAAAACAATTTATTCTTGTGTTCAACAAACAAATATCAAATACTGTTTTGTATAGAACAATATCTGGAGTGTACGAACTACAGATTATATTCCTTCTACTCTTTCAAGGCAAAGGAAGCAGCGGTTTGAACATTTTAAATTTTCATATATATACAGTTTCTGCAGATTATGTTGTAGAAATGAATTTGTCAGAAGAATATCTGGTGCAGATAAATTACAAATATCTGAAATTACAAACCATTCAGTGTATTTGCTATAAAATTGACCATTTTCAAATGGATATATATATATCCACATATATATATTATACATATTATTTTTATTATATATATACTATTACATATTATACATATGGATATATATTATATATATATATATAATCCATTTGAAAATGGATTTTCTTGAACAAAGCCGCCTTTTTCCTCAGAGAAATATGAACTACAAATAAAAAGTGCTGAAGCTTCCAAACCCACATTATTTCACCATAGTAGTCTGATTCTGCATTTTCATTATTTGCCTTGGATTTTGTGAGTAGACCTCTACCAATAAATGAAGTGTGCCTGGAACCATTTTGTGGCAGAGGCCAACCAGCACAGAGCACTCTGTATTCTTGCATCTTGCCCTCTAAACCAGCACAGTTACTAGCAAAAACAGTAACTACCAAAGTTAGTACTGGTTTAAGCTACCTTGGAGCTTGGGACAATCACAGATTTTGGCAAAGGAAATCTAAGAAACAGATCAAAGATTTGAAAAGAGAAGCTTGATTACGTTTGTTTTATTTTTCTAGACCTAAATGCTCAAAATCAAAAAGCAACAGTTGCACTGAAGCCAAGCATGGGGAATCACAGGAAACTTCAGGAACAATAATAGCTGACAAGTGCCAACTAGTAAAATATACAGTACAGAAGTAATATATACTTTCCTTTAAATGGCGATTTAATATGCCTCTTGAATTATTATGCAAGTCATTTCACTTACAGATCCAGCTAGTGTATTTAATTATTTCTGAGGGGATTCTGGCTCATATGTTCCAGCAACTCAAGAACTGGTAAAATAGTGCAGTAACATAAAAATTGTGTAATTTTCCCATCAGCTAAAATTCGATTAAGGGTAAATTAAGGAGGTCACTAGTTACTGTTCAGTAAATCGTGCTTCAAGAATTATGGAAATTGTTTGCATGGTTCAAGGCCAGTTCAATAATCTTATTCTAGAACATCTGGAAAACAAGATAAGAGTGTGTGTGTGTGTATATATATATATATTTAATTTATCAGAAATTGAAATCGAAGCCAATATCACTACATCTTACTGCAGTTAAACTGTGAGTTAGCAATTGCAGGATCACATACATTTACACTAGCACAGTCAGTAGTTATGTATAATTTTAAAATTATGCATAACATAGAATTAAATTTTAACATTTCTAACTAAATTTTAACATTTTTTGGAAAGATAAATGACCATAAGAATTTATGAAAATGTAATGGAGCGGATTATATCTAAGTTTGAATTTTAAAGTAAGTCTTTGTTGTGTTTATGTATAGTTTTGCACATCAACATAACACAAAATCAAGACAAGATATCTCTTCAGGAAAATATGTTAAAATACCACCAATAACACAGCTGGTGTTATGCAAATAATCAAAAGCTTCCAATTCAACCTATGGCCTATATGGATGTATGCACAGACACAAAAAAGACAAGCATGTAGACATGTGTTGTGACATAGAGGAGCAATTCTTGGAAGAAAAAAGGGGAAGAAATACAAATTATCAGCAGCGTGATTCATTTAGCACAAATGAGAAATGTCTAGCCAAATAACTCATATTTACCTTTACACAACTAAAAAAAAAAAAGCCATATATTACTACTTGCAAACCCACATTTTATATTTAGCCTTGGACTCATTAACTACAGACAGTGGATATAGCCCTCTTTTGAGACAAAAAATAAGGATTTGACAAAGCTTTTCCTGGCATATAGAAATTAATGTACTAAACTGGACTGAAATAATAAATAAATTCTTCACAGACCAGTGGGTAAGATAATGCGATACCTATTTTCATCCATAGCTGTCCTGAATTACATTCATATAAGTATGATGTAGGTAAAAAGCACCTCTAATTATCATTCTTTTAAAAAGGAAAGTCTCATTCAGAGTTCCCTGGTTTTATGCCTCCTGATTTTCACAGTCTTTAAGTAAGTCCTAAAGGCACTTCTGAAATAAATGTGGCGCATGCTGTCCTTAAAATTTAGGAATACACAACCAGTGGCATTCACATAATTTAGCTTTAAGACTGAAATTTATCTTTCCTAAATTGCTCTCTGGAACAGACTGTGTAGTTCCATTGACCTTGCTGGGAATTTAGGATCTTAGACTGCAAACTAAACTGAACCTAAATTAGGTGCCTAAAGTACATGGTGTGAATCTCTCTTATGCGAGAGGATGTAGAGAGGTAGGAAGTAGTTTAGTACCAGAAATACAATCTTCTGCAGAATTAATTTGATAACAGACTTTAGACTTCCACATTCAGAACTGTGCAGCATTTTTGGTATTACAGACCTTGTCTGATTTTGAAACTGCAAAGAATAAATGGTGATCAATAACTGTTGAGCTCTAAATGTGATCTCTTCTGTGCAGTAAAGCAGATGCACCTATTTAACATTTCTAAGCATAAAGCAGCATTCAGCAATGCAATCAATATGACAAATAGAAACCAAAGTTCATCAAATTTTAAAGAAAAATACTTAGAAAGTATCATAAGACAATCTTTACTTGTAATGCAGTAATATTTTCTGCAAGAGGTATTGCGCTCATTACAGATGGAAATACCTCTGTAGAAATCATTTAAAATGCAGACAGGTTGATAAAATTTAGAAGTTGGTCGTTATGACTAAGTGGTTAAGAAAACAATAAAGTTAACAATTTCAATGTAGATTTGTAGAAACATGAAACACTTAAAATCCAACAACAGCAGTGTGAATTCATATAAAGTTCAAGCAGCATATAGAAACAGTTTTCATGAGATCTGGTAAATTTATTATTATTTTTTTTTTATTTCCCCCAAAGAGTTAAAAGTTTCTCTGTATAAATAGTTTTTAAACTGAGTTGCACAATAAACAAGTATTGTTCACTAGTGGGTCCTGAACTGATCAGTTCTCCATCTCTTCACTATTTGAATGTAAATTTATGACTACTGTGGGCAGTTAATCTTCTCGAGTGTTCTGCGATAAAATATGTTTCCCAGAAATCAGAATAGAAGAAAAAAAGCTTTTCCAGCCTTCCACAGACACAAGTTATTTATAAAACAAACTGAATCCATTGAGATTAGTATTTTTATTTAGTTTGTATACACTGATGCCTAAATAATCCTTCATGCATAGTCGTTCAAAAAAGAAAAATAGTATATGAGTACAACATACTAATATTATTGATCAGATGATGAAATGATACCTCAGGTTAGTGCTAAGACATATCATCTTGCTAGAAATTAAAATATGAAAGGACTGGACATTACACTGTTAATGTATGATGATAGCACACCACAAAACATTGAGAGATAAAAGCCTTTTTTTTAAAATAACATAGCTTTGAATGCTTGCAATAAAAGAAAGCGATGAGGAAAATACTCATATGCCCATACACATGCAAATGTGGGGTTGTTGAATCGTCATATCTGCAGTGCCAGCATTTTTTAAATGTTTGTCAGCATCAACCAGACATCAGCAGGAAACTGATGCATCCTCACACACAAACCTCTTACGTAGTCCTACTGCAGAACTGATGTATTTAACGTATACAAAAAATGTATTCCTGAAGTTTAACATTATTTTAGGTGGCACTTCAGTTGAATTATTATTCCTGGGTAAAACAGATTTATTTTACTCCTTTTTTTTTTTTTTTTTTTCCTCTACACATCAAAAGAAGTAGGGAACTAGTGCTAAAAATATTCTCTTTACTTCCTAAATAAAGATGACATAATTCTTAATACAGCATATTTTTAATTGAAAAGTGAATCATAAGGATACTAGGCTGGCAAAGTGCTTTACTATTCTCACAACACGCACCAGAAACAACTACATCTTGCTCCCTAATAACTATCTCCATTTAGAAGCTAGTTTAGCACTATAAGGCAATACTCACTATTTTTAACTACTCTGTATTTTAAAAAATGGCACACTGTAAAATTATCTTCACAGAAAATTGAACTACAGACATTACTGTTGCAAAATGAAGGAATCGGGTTTTAAAATTCTTAATTCAGATCTTCTGATCTGAATTTTAATTAAATGATCTCATGCTCCTTCCCCCCTTCCCCCCCCCCCCCCCCCAAAGAGAGCCCCTCTTCATTTTCTGTGCTGCTACAGTTTAATATCTGAATTGAAAGAAGAAAAGGCAATTGAAAGAAGAAAACACAACAAATAGGACACAAAGATTTAAGACACAAGTTCATGTCTCTGACAGAAGATTCCCACATTTATGCATTTCACCGATACCCCATAAAATTTTCTGTGAAACTGCTGATGAAGAATAGCAGTAACATGCAGTTGATAATTCCACATCCTTTTTTTCATCAAGGTTAAATTATTATGCTTTTGATGTAATCAGGTGATGATCACCTGCAATGCATTTCAAAATAATTTTTCTAAAAGCATTTCCAGGCATTAATGATCTCCAGAAATTCAAGATGTCATCACTAGTACTCTGTTAAGAATCATACTAGTCTGATGAATGTTGTTGTTCTTTTTTTCATAATTACCTGCTAAGATGAAAGGGATGATACTAGAAAATTCTTTTTGGAAGATTAGATTGAGCTGTTACATGGTCTCATCACACCTGGTTACTGTGATGAAGACAGTCATTTTTTGTTTAATGTTATATTAAAGAATGGGGAATGTTGTGCTTTAAAAAGCAGCTCTGATTTTCTATGCTTTGCTCACAGGAACTCTAGCTGCTTTGATATTTAATGGAGAACGGTATAGACTGCCTATTTATCACTTATTTGTATAGGATAATGAGCATCAACAACCTGCTGTGCCAAAGACCACCTGTTCATCTATCTCAACACAGAAACATGGTGACCCTATTAACACTGAGGAAGTTGAGTTCCAGTTCCAGGTATCTAAGAATGCTCAGCAGCTTTTCATTATCAGTTCTTTAGGTATGCTGCAATTACAGCTTTCTTCCCATAGATCCATACTGACATTGGAAATGTAGACCAAAATGCTAATTTTGACTCATTTCATAGAAAAGATAACATCTGGGA